>NC_056732.1:1874960753-1875023253 GCF_019279795.1 Protopterus annectens
CATAAGCATATACCAAACATTGATCACAACACGTCTTTACTTAACTGTCCCCACACTGTAGCTCACTTCTACATGTTGTAGTTACATAAGCATGTACCAAGCAATGATCACAGCGCTCTTTACTTAATTGTTCCCACACTGTAGCACACTTCTACATGTTGTAGTTACATATGCATGTACCAAACATTGATCACAACACTTTACTTAACTGTCCCCACACTGTAGCAGACTTCTACATGTTGTAGTTACATAAGCATGTACCAAACATTGATGACAGCACTCTTTACTTAACTGTCCCCACACTGTAGCACACTTCTACATGTTGTAGTTACATAAGCATGTAGCAAACATTGATCACAACATTCTCTTTACTTAACTGTCCCCACACTGTAGCACACTTCTACATGTTGTAGTTACATAAGCATGTACCAAACATTAATCACAACACTTTTTACTTAACTGTCCCCACACTGTAGCACACTTCTCCATGTTGGAGTTACATAAGCATGTACCAAACATTGATCACAACACTCTTTACTTAACTGTCCCCACATTGTAGCACACTTCTACATGCTGTAGTTACATAAGCATGTACCAAACATTGATCACAACACTCTTTAGTTAACTGTCCCCAGACTGTAGCACACTTCTACATGTTGTAGTTTCATAAGCATGTACCAAACATTGATCACAACACTCTTTACTTAACTGTTCCCACACTGTAGCACACTTCTACAGTTGCTATTAACAATTTGAACTGTTAATAGCAGCAGTCTGCATTTAAAGTGGAACAGCCTTACAAGACTTTCTGCAGATATATAGAGCTGAGTATATTTTACTGCAATATTCTGTATTATAGAGTTAAATTGTTGCTTAGATATCTGTTGTCTTAGTCTTTTGCAAATACACAGAGATCAGTATATATTTTTTGGGTTTTATAATTTGCCCTCTGATTCCTCACATCTGTGTTGAAACTTTTCCCCACACCCCTCTCTGTTCTGGTAGTAGTTTAAATTTGGTGGCTTTTTCAGTGCCCGCCCCACTGTAGATTTGATCTAGGACATTCCCCCAGTCCCATCTGTTTACCGCATTCTACCTAATAAACCCTTTCTGTACTTGCTTTTAGTCCTTTTTAATTTAATTAAATTTTTCAAACTGTGTGTGGACTAATATTGCTAGATACTCAAGTGTGCCAGCTTGCACTGCATGTGAATTGTTTACTACTGTTTTTGCTACTTTTCTGAAGAAAAAATTGTAAGCCTGTTTCCTACCTTTCCTGTAATTAGTGTTCCAGATACAGATTTGCTGTATCCAGGACTATTTGTAAGCTTCTGAGCCCCCAAGCCTTTCTGTGTTGCAGGGAAGACTTCTAGCTTATCAGTGGAAGTGGTAAGCACTAGGTAACCTGTCTACCACATAACGAATGGTTCTGGCCCAGAATTTGTAGTTATTGGCCATTTGGGCAGTCTTCCATCTCTCTCAACTTTCTGATTTGAAGGCCTGCATTTGCACTTGTTTCTGTCCTGTAACTCCTGGGACCATCTCATTTGCTCACTCAAAAAAAAAAAATCTGCTTTTACTGTATTTGTGTTTCTTCCTACTTTATTTTGCTTTTGCATCATCTTAAAAGAACTCAGTTGTATTTATTACTGCTTGGTGTAACTCATTCTAAGCCTTTTAGTTTAAGCACTTGGGCTTCAGACCAGTTGTTTTACATTAGGAAGGTTTGTGGTCTGCACTGTGGTGGCAGGACAGGTAGCTTACATCCTTCTAAGTTGTGAAATGCTGATTGAGGGCTCAGTGTCGGTTATTCTGAAAGTGTATTAATTCTGTTTTAAGCACTTGGGCTTCAGGCCAGTTATTTTACATTAAAAGGGTTCGTGGTCTGCACTCTTGTGGGAGGAGAGGCTGGACTCTGCCCTTCTAGCTGGGAATTTCTGGTTAAAGGCTTATAGTGCCTGCATATCTAAACTGCTTCTTACTGAAATTGGTACACCTTGTTTGCTGTAGCATAGACTAGATCCAGGCCTGCTGAATCTAGCTTTGTTTGTATAACCTGAGCACTAATCCAGGCATTCTTTAAAGTATTCAATTGTATTTATTACTGCTTGGTAGTAACTTGATTAAAGTGTAGCTATCATTCTAAGTCTTTTGGATTAAGCACTTGGGATTCAGACCAGTTGTTTTACATTAGGAAGGTTTGTGGCCTGCACTGTGGTGGCAGGACAGGTAGCTTACATCCTTCTAAGTTGGGAACTGCTGATTGAGGGCTCAGTGTCTGTTATTCTAAAAGTGTATTAATTCTGGTTTAAGCACTTGGGCTTCACGCCAGTTGTTTTACATTAAGAAGGTTTGTGGTCTGCACTGTAGTGGCAGAACAGGTAGCTTACATCCTTCTAAGTTGGGAACTGCTGATTGAGGGCTCAGTGTCTGTTATTCTAAAAGTGTATTAATTCTGGTTTAAGCACTTGGGCTTCAGACCAGTTATTTTACATTAAAAGGGTTCATGGCCTGCACTCTTGTGGGAGGAGAGGCTGGACTCTGCCCTTCTGAGTTGGGAATTTCTGGTTAAAGGCTTATAGTGCCTGCATATTTGAACCGTTTCTTACTGAAATTGGTACACATTGTTTGCTGTAGCATAGACTAGATCCAGGCCTGCTGAATCTAGCTTTATTTGTATGCTGCTTGTTTGTTTGCTTGTTATTTCCCTGAAACACTAATTCCACCTAAAACGTGGCTTTTCAGCGCTTCTGTGGATCCCTAGTGATATCTGCATTGCTTACTGTACTTATTTCCTTGTTTCACTTGAAAGAAAGTTACTGTTTGTCATTTTTGCATTTAAGTTACCCGAAACACATTGCATTTAAGTTACCTGGCACTTGCTCACTAAAGCAATTATATAAGTCAGCACTAAAATATTAAAAGCACTTCACCCTCACAAACTCCCCTTGAGTACCTCATTCCCCATTGGCCCTTTTTTTTTCAATTATAAAGGAATTCCTAATACTATTCTAGCATGTCCAAAGGTCAGTTGTCAATCTCCTCTCCGGTCCAGCTGGTGAATCTGGGAATCTTGAGGCAATGTTACAACTGCCTCATGTACACAGACAACCCTCTCCTCCTCCCAACAAATTCCAACACATGTGAGAGATGCAACCATATAGCCATACTGGAGGCTAAGCTCTCTCAACTCAGTACTGGCAAAACCAGTCAGGAGGAGAAGGAAACCACACTCACTACAATTCCAATCTCACATAGACCTACCACGACAGCAAACCAAACACATAAACACACAAAAACATACTCGGAGGCTCTAAATCTGCCTAAGCAGCAGAGACCTCCAAAGCAGACACCCAAGCAACCGCTACCCCAAAACAAAACTCGTGCAACACATAGCTCACAAAGCCAGTGTGCCGAACAGTCACAGCCCTTAAGGCTAAACAACACACCTGATACACTTGTAATATGTGACTCTATCGTCAGGAGCACTGACGTCCCGCTCACCAGGTTGAACAAGAAGAAGGTCACGGTGAGCTACCTGTCGGGCGCTAGGATCCGCCACATAACACAAGCACTCAGGTCACTCCAAGGCAAGTACAACTATGACTCAGTCATTGTCCATGCTGGTGTGAATAACCTGAGACGTACCTCCCCGGACTACATGAAAAGAGACATAGATGAGCTCCCTGAGCATGTAGCCCAGGCTGGTATGAACCTGACCTTGAGTAGCATCTTACCCTCACCAAGAATGATGCCACAATATGAAGACAAGATGATCAATTTCAACAATTGGCTTAAGTATTGGTGTCATTCAAAGGGGATCCAATGCCTGTTAGCCTGGGATGACATGCTCGACAAGCCACGATGCTTTGCTAGGGATGGCTTGCACCTGTCTCCCTTGGGCTTTTGGATATTGGCAAAGGCCCTTGCTACCCCCATAGTGCCTTTTTTAGGCAAGGCTCAAAAGACAAACCCACCTCCATAGGTATCACAAGGGATAAGAAACTAAGAGTAATGCAACTCAATGCCAGAAGTCTAAACCTCAAGATGCACGCACTCGAAACTCTCCTTAGCATGGAGAACATCGATATCTGTGCAGTAACAGAAACCTGGTTCAAGGCTCCCGAGAGCACCCCAGCACTACCAGGTTATACCTCATACCATGCTTTTCAGCCCCAAAATGTGGACCCTACTATAAAAGGAGGGGGAGTATCAATATTTGTCAAAGATACCCACACCTCCAGGTTGGTGGCACAGCACGAAGCATCAGAGACTATCCATGTGCAACTAACAGTGGGTAAAACTGCCTTCCAGTTTATAGCCTGCTACAGATCACCCTCCCAAACCCAGGAACCCCACTCTGCCTTCCTGAGAACACTGGAAAATATGAAGGTCTTTCCAAACACCATTATATTGGGTGACTTCAACTTCCCAAACATAGACTAGGAGCATTACTCTAGCTCCAACACCCTAGCCCAAAGGTTCCTAGAATTTATAAACTCAAATGCTATGGAATAACTTGTTACCACTCCCACAAGAGGGGAAAACATACTGGACTTGATCATCACCAACATGGGGACTCTATGCTCCAGACTAGAAGTGTATCCCTCACTGGTAAGATCAGACCATAAAGTAATCTCACTGGATATTCACATCCCGACTCCACCCCCTGCCCTGAAAACCACAGTGAAAAACTTCTCTAAAGCAAATTTCACACTCCTAAAAACTGATGTGGAATCCTTCAAAGCCCCCGGGCCTGTGAAAAATATGGCCCAGACCGCAGAATCCTTTATAAACGCATTCTATGAACACCTTCAGGAATGCATGAATCATGCAATCCCAAATAAAACCAAGACCCAATCCTCCAAAGGCAGACGTCCTGTCTGGTGGACCCCAGCCATAAACAAACTATACAATAGAAGGAGGAAGCTACTACATGATAGAGCAAAATCCCAAAAAGGGAAGGCATCTCTGATCACTATTAGCAAAAAACTATGGGCACTCATAAAATCATCTAAGGCCAGCTTCGAGAGAAAAATTGCACAGGACACTAAGGATAATCACAAGGCTTTCTTTAGTTATGTTAGGAACCTGGGTGGGAATTCCCAGATATGCTCAGAATTAGTCCAAAATGACAAAAAAAACCCGAACCCACAGACATTGCCAACATCCTAGCTGACAGGTTCAGCGCAAACTTCTCCCCCCCTCCCCACCAAAAGGGCAAATATTTATCCCAGCAGAGTGCTGCCCCCCTGACATCTCAGATGCTCAGGTAAGAGCTGCCCTCTCCAAAGCAAAAAACACAGCATCAATGGGAACAGACGGTGTCCCGGGCTGCGTCCTACATGAATTCCAAGAAGAGCTAAACCCAAACATAAAACTACTGTTCAATCTCAGCCTTACTACAGGATATGTACCCAAAGAGTGGCGTACAGCAACAGTGGTCCCTGTCCACAAAGGTGGTGCCTCAACGGATCCTGGAAACTATCACCCCATGCGCTTAACTAGCTTGGTCTGCAAAGCTATGGAAAGGATCATCATGGACCTCATAAATAAAGATATTGGGGACCTACAGACACTGGATCCTACCCAGTTCGGCTTTGTTAAGGGCAGATCCTGCCTCTTAAACCTGGTTGATTTCTTTGAAACAGTCACCAAGGCCATTGACGAGGAGAAGGTGGTCCACACAGCCTACCTGGACCTCGCAAAAGCCTTCGATACAATACCCCACTTGGGCATTATAGATAAGCTCACCAGCTTAAATATAAACCCCTATGTCACTAGATGGGTTGCAAACTGGCTCAAGGACAGAACCCACATGGTTAGAATTGCTGGAGCCATGTCAGACTCCAAACCAGTTACAAGTGGCGTCCCCCAAGGCTCAGTCCTGGGACCTCTCTTGTTCGGTATATATTTCTCGGAGGTACAGGCCAACACGGAAAGACTGTGGCTGACTAAGTTCGCAGATGACTGCAAACCGGGTGCCATAATCGACTCTCCAGCCGACACAAGCATCCTCCAAAAGGGCCTCATAGAAACAAACAACTGGTGCCAGAGCCATGGCCTCAAGCTAAACGCCAAAAAGTGTATAGTCATCCCCTTTGGCAAAAACAAAATGCCCACAAATTACCACATAGGTGGTAATCCTTTAAGTACAGAAGAAGTAATTAGGGACCTGGGGACCCAAATTAATAGCAATCTCATATTTGACAACCACGTGGCCAAAGTGGTAAGAAAAACATTTTATATAGCCCACCTAATCATGAAGGGATTCACATCTAGATCAGGGGAAGTCATCGTGCCTCTTTACTCATCCCTCATCAGGCCCATGATTGAGTACAATGCCCCTTTTGGGATATACCTTACCAGACACCTGCAGCAACTGGAAAGACCCCAAAAGTACCTCAGCAAGAGGATCATAGGGCTCAAACAGATGCCATATGCTGCCCGGTTAAAGAAACTCCAGCTCTACTCAGTGGCATACCACCTGCTCAGAGGCGATCTGTGCCTGACGTATAAAGCCATGTCCAACCCAGAATTAATGGACATGCTGCACCTCAGAAAATCCAAATCCCATCGAGCTACATGCTTGAGAGACTTGAACCTCAGCACTGAAATAAATAGGACATGCTGGAGGGACAGATTCATAACCCAGGGGCTCCCTTCACTCTGGAATAAAATCCCAGTCCAGTTAAGGCAGAGTCCCTCATTGACTCTCTTCAAGAGGAATCTTGATGAGTGGATGGGAGATCATAGGTTTACCCCGGGTATCACTTCTGTGTCACTGTTAGACAGAGGCACAGTATACTAACCTCAAAAAAGGGCATAGCAAAATTAATTTAAAATGGGTGGCGAAAGCCAAACACACTCTGGCTAGGCTTATAAATGCCCTAGGGCAGATAGCCTAGTATGAACCTATGAACCTATAAGCATGTACCAAACATTGATCACAGCATTCTTTGCTTAACTGTCCCCACACTGTAGCACACTTGTACATGTTGTAGTTACATAAGCATGTACCAAACATTGATCACAACACTCCTTTTCTTAACTGTCCCCACACTGTAGCACACTTCTACATGTTGTAGTCACATAAGTATGTACCAAACATTGATCACAACACTCTTTACTTAACTGTCCCCACAATGTAGCACACTTCTGCATGTTGTAGTTGCATAAGCATGTACCAAGCATTGATCACAGCACTCTTTACTTAACTGTCCCCACACATTAGCACACTTCTACATGTTGTAGTTACATAGGCATGTACTAAATATTGATCACAACACTCCTTTTCTTAACTGTCCCCACACTGTAGCACACTTCTACATGTTGTAGTCACATAAGTATGTACCAAACATTGATCACAACACTCTTTACTTAACTGTCCCCACACTGTAGCACACTTCTGCATGTTGTAGTTACATAAGCATGTACCAAACATTGATCACAGCACTCTTTACTTAACTGTCCCCACACTGTAGCACACTTCTACATGTTGTAGTTGCATAAGCATGTACCAAACATTGATCACAGCACTCTTTACTTAACTGTCCCCACACTGTAGCACACTTCTGCATGTTGTAGTCACATAAGCATGTACCAAACATTGATCACAGCACTTTACTTAACTGTCCCCACACTGTAGCACACTTCTACATGTTGTAGTTACATAAGCATGTACCAAACATTGATCACAGCACTCTTTACTTAACTGTCCCCACACTGTAGCACACTTCTACATGTTGTAGTTACATAAGCATGTACCAAACATTGATCACAACACTCTTTACTTAACTGTCCCCACACTGTAGCACACTTCTACATGTTGTAGTTACATAAGCATGTACCAAACATTGATCACAACACTCTTTACTTAACTGTCCCCACACTGTAGCACACTTCTACATGTTGTAGTTACATAAGCATGTACCAAACATTGATCACAACACTCTTTACTTAACTGTCCCACACTGTAGCACACTTCTACATGTTGTAGTTACATAAGCGTGTACCAAACATTGATCACAACACCCTTTACTTAACTGTCCCCACACTGTAGCACACTTCTACATGTTGTAGTTACATAAGCATGTACCAAACATTGATCACAACACTCTTTACTTAACTGTCCCCACACTGTACACACTTTTATATGTTGTAGTTACATAAGCATGTACCAAAAATTGATCACAACACTCATTACTTAATAAAGAAGTGTTTGCTGACAGAACGTGTGGTGGCTTTTCGTTGGGTTGTTCCAGTATTACAAGAATATTCAACAATTTTGGGTTTGCTTTCATCTCCTTATTGGCATCGGCTACATCTTGCTGTTTCACAAACAAGTTGCAGTATTTTTCTGGTCACTTCTACATGTTGTAGGTACATAAACATGTACTGTACAGTGAGCACAACACTCATTACTTCCCGTGTCCCCATGATGTAGCACACTTCTACATGTTGTAGTTACATAAACATGTACTGTACACTGAGCACAACGTTCATTACTTCCCCTCCCCATGCTGTAGCACACTTCTACATGTTGTAGTAATATAAACATGTACTGTACACTGAGCACAACGTTCATTACTTCCCCGTCCCATGCTGTAGCACACTTCAACACCTTGTAATTTGATAAGCATGTACTGTACAATGAACACAACAATCATCACTTCCCCTCTCCCCACGCACTAGCACACTTTTACATGTTGTAGTTACATAAGCATTTACTGTACACTGATCACAACACTCATTACTTCACTGTCCCCCTGATGTAGCACACTTCTACATGTTGTAGTTACATAAGCGTGTGCTGTACACTGAGCACAACACTCACTGCTTCCAGTGTCTCCATGCTGTAGCACACTTCTACATGTTGTAGTTAAATACGCATGTACTGTACACTGACAAAACTTGTTATTACTTCTACCCCATGATCTACCACACTTCTACATGTTGTAGTTACATATGCATGTGCTGTACACTGAGCACAACACTCATTACTTCCCCTGTCCCATGCTGTAGCACACTTCTACATGTTGTAGTTACACAAGCATGTACTGTACACTGAGCACAACACTCATTACTTCCCCTGTTCTAATGCTGTACCACAATTCTATATGTTGTAGTTACATAACTATGTACTGTACACTGATCACAGCACTCATTACTTCCCTGTCACCATGCTGTAGCCCACTTCTACATGTTGTAGTTATATAAGCATGGAATGTACACTAAGCACAACACTCATTACTTCCTCTGCCTCAATGCTGTAGCACACTTCTACATGTTGTAGTTACATCTGCAAGTACTGTGCACTGATTACAATACTCATTACTTCCCTGTCTCCATGCTGAGCACACTTCCACATGTAGTTTCTTAGCCATGTATTGTACACTGAGCGCAACACTCATAATTTCTCCAGTCCCATGCTTTAGCGCACTGCTACATGTTGTAGTTACATAAGTATGTACTCTACACTGACCACAACACTCATTACTTCCCCTGCCTCAATGCTGTAGCACACTTCTACATGTTGCAGTTACATCTGCATGTACTGTGCACTGATTACAACACTCATTACTTCCTTGTCCCCATGCTGTAGCACACTTCTACATGTTGTAGTTACATAATTATGTCCTGTACATCAAGCACAACACGCACTACTTCCCAAGGCTCCACCCTGTAGTGCACTTCTACATGCTCTAGTTACATAATTATGTATTGTAGACAGACCACAACACTCATTACTTCCTTTGTCCCCATGCTGTAGCACACTTCTACATGTTGTAGTTGCATAACCATGTACTGTACACTGGGCACAACACTCATCACTTCCCCTATTCCCATGCTGTACCACAATTGTACACATTGTAGTCACATAAGTATGTACTGTACACTGAGAACAACATTCATTCCTTCCCTTATCCCCATGCTGTAGCACACTTCTACATGTTGTAGTTACATTAGCAGGTACTGTACACTGATCACAACACTCATCACTTCCCCTGTCCCATGCTGTAGTAAACTTCTACATGTTGTAGTTACATCTGCATGTACTGTGCACTGATTATAACACTCATTACTTCCCTGTCCCCATGCTGTAGCACACTTCCACATGTTGCATTTACATCTGCATGTACTGTGCACTGTTTACAACACTCATTACTTCCTTGTCCCCATGCTGTAGCACACTTCTACATGTTGTAGTTACATTAGCAGGTACTGTACACTGATCACAACACTCATCACTTCCCCTGTCCCATGCTGTAGTAAACTTCTACATGTTGTAGTTACATCTGCATGTACTGTGCACTGATTATAACACTCATTACTTCCTCTGCCTCAATGCTGTAGCACACTTCTACATGTTGCAGTTACATCTGCATGTACTGTGCACTGATTACAACACTCATTACTTCCTTGTCCCCATGCTGTAGCACACCTTTACATGTTGTAGTTAGATAAACATGTACTATACACTGAGAATAGCACTCATCACTTCTACTGTGCCCATGTTGTAGCACACTTCTACATGTTGTAGTTACATAATTATGTCCTGTACATCAAGCACAACACACACTACTTCCCAAGGCTCCACCCTGTAGTGCACTTCTACATGCTCTAGTTACATAAGTATGTATTGTAGACAGACCACAACACTCATTATTTCCCTTGTCCCCATGCTGTAGCACACTTCTACATGTTGTAGTTGCATAACCATGTACTGTACACTGGGCACAACACTCATCACTTCCCCTATCCCCATGCTGTAGCACACTTCTACATGTTGTACTTACATAAGCATATACTGTACACTGAGCACAACATTCATCACTTCCCCTATCCCCATGCTATACCACACTTGTACACATTGTAGTCACATAAGTATGTACTGTACACTGAGAACAACACTCATTCCTTCCCTTGTCCTCATGCTGTAGCACACTTCTACATGTTGTAGTTACATAAGCATGTAATGTACACTGAACACAACACTCATCACTTCCCCTGTCCCATGCTGTAGCCCAGTTCTACATGTTGTAGCTACATAAGTATGTACTGTGCACTGAGCACAGCACTCATTACTTCCCCTGTGCCATGCTGCAGCACACTTCTACATGTTGTAGCTACATATGTATGTACTGTGCACTGAGCACAGAACTCATTACTTCCCCTGACCCCATGCTGTAGCACACTTCTACATGTTGTAGTTAGATAAACATGTACTGTGCACTGAGCACAGCACTCAACACTTCCGCTGTCCCTATGTTGTAGAAAACTTCTACAAATTGTAATTACATAATTATGTCCTGTACACCAAGCACAACACACATTACTTCCCAAAGCCCCACACTGTAGGGCACTTCTACATGCTGTAGTTACATAAGTATTTATTGTAAACTGACCACAACACTCATTGCTTCCTTTGTCCCCATGCTGTAGCACACTTCTACATGGTGTAGTTGTATAACCATGTACTCTACACTGGGCACAACACTCATCACTTCCCCTGTCCCCATGCTGTACTACACTTGTACAGATTTTAGTCAAATAAGCATGTACTATACTCTGAGCACAACACTCATCACTTCCCCTGTCCCCATGCTGTGCCACACTTCTACACATTGTAGTCACATAAGTATGTACTGTACACTGAGCAAAACACTCATTCCTTCCCTTGTCCCCATGCTGTAGCACACTTCTACATGTTGTAGTTACACAAGCCTGTACTGTACACTGAGTACAACACTGATTACTTCCCCTGTCCTGATGCTGTAGCACACTTTTACATGTTGTAGTTACATTAGTATGTACTGTACACTGAGGAGAACACTCATTACTTCCCTGTCCCCATGCTGTACCACATTTCTAGATGTTGTACTTACATAAGCATGTACTGTATACTGATCACAACACTCGTTACTTCCCTGTTCCCCTGCTGTAGCTCATTTCTACATATTGTAGTAACATAAGTATGTATTGTACACTGACCACGACACACATTACTTCCCCTGTCCCAATGCTGTAGCTCACATCTACATGTTGTATTTATATCAGCATGTACTGTACACACAACACAGCACTCATCAGTTCCCTATCCCCACGCTTTACCACACTTCTACATATTGTAGTTACATAAATATGTACTGTATACTGAATGCAACACTCGTCACTTCCCCTATCCCCATGCTGTAGCACACTGTGAAGATTGGAGGAAGATGGGCGAAGGCTGCCAGCCTAGTCAAATAGAATTTGATACATAATTCTATCAATTGTATAAATAAATGTAAAATACAGGCTTGTATTTTTAAATGAAAGAAAACACTGTAAAATTTGAACTTCATGATTGTTGCAACATTGCCATCTGCTGTTAGGAAAACCAAGCCAAGCATTTCAAATGTGTCCTTTGAAGCTGAAAAGATCTTATGAATCTTTTTGATGTTTACAAGTTGGCTCCAGTGAGTCTGGATGAAGGTTTCAGGTCCATTGTTTTAAGGTTAAAGTTAAGGGCCAGAATTTACATGTGGAAGGTGCTTTATTGCTCTGGTTTTAGCTAGAGTGTATATGTAAAATGCCTTTTATTGTTGTAGTCTCCTGAGCAGCTGTTAGCTTGCTAAATAATTCAGTCTGTGGCCTGGGAACACCAAACCTAAGTGTGTCAAAATGATGTAATTTGGGAGAGCCTCCGCAGAGCTGTTGGTTAGTGTTTAAAAACTATTGTTCAGGGAGAGACTTAAAGCATTTTGATCTTGGACATCTAACCCAGCAATGCTTATGCTTTATGTGTGCAAGTAGGATTATAGCATTGTGTTTTCTCTTAAGATTAGCTAAAGATTAGAAAGTTAGATTAAGTATTTTTCTTTGACATCAGACCTGTCCTACTGTATTATTTTAAGTCTCTGTCTGATCTCTGAAATCTTAGATATCTGTGCAGTGTAGTAGTATTGTCTTATGTTTTAATTATTTATTATTAAATATTTTAAAACCTTTACCTGTGGCTGGTTTATGTAGAGATAATTTAACCTCTAAAGTACGTTACATATTTGCAGATTTTACTGTCTAAGTCACTCCAAATTAAGTCTTGACTGTGAGTCATACTACCATTGGATAATAATATTGCACAGTAATAATTGGACACCCTTTTAAGGGCCTTTTAGTAGCTGATAATATTATCTGGGTGGTGGCAGGAATTACTACCATATGGTCTGGGTAATAGGAGCACAGCTGGAGAACCTGCACCAGCCTTTTCCCAGGAGGGTCTGTGTGGTTGTATAACCTCTTCTCAAAGTGTGTGTGTGTTATGTTAGCTACTTGGGCAGGGAGATGAAGCACTGGTTGGACAGAGAGGGTACTGGAGGTTTTAGCTTGCCCAGCTAGGCTGAGACCTGGACCCTATAGCTGTGTCAGTGGGGAGTCTTATTGGGGACCTGGTGAGCAAGGGAGCATCCAGCCCCAGACTGACTGTGATCTCTGTGTGCACTTAAGGGAAATTGTACTTTACTGTGTGTATTAGTTATCCTTTCCTCTGGTAAGAGTCGCCCTATCTGGTGTCAGTGGTGAGGATTGAGGCTCCTTGATTGCTGGGCCAGGGCACAGGTGTCACATATTGGTGGCAGTGGTTGGGATATCCTATCACATATTGGTTTGCTGTGGTGGGATCCACATCACATATTGATTAGTTGGCAAACACTAATTGGCTTGTAGTGGTGTGGGTAGAGCAAATTCCTGTAGCTTATGTGCAGTGATCTCTAAAAGTATTTTGTACTCTAAAACAGCCACGCAGTGTATACTCAGAGTTCAGATCACAATTGTTTTATTTCTTTTGTTAGCTTAGTGTTAGGGTGAGCAGGCAGCATGTCAGCAGAAGAGTATGGAAAGCTGACAAGGAGCCAGCTGGCAGAGATGTGCCAGGCTAGTGGACTGGTGCATGGAAACCTGACTAAGGCAGACCTGATTGCAGCCTTGGTTACAGCTGCATCAAAAAACAGCTGCCTGGAAGACAATCAGACTGACAGTGGAGATACAATATCTTCGGAGAATGGACAGCTCAACCTTTCTGCAGTGGACTTAAAACTCCAGCTAGAGCTAAAGAGACTTGAATTGGAGGCCAGGCACATAGAACTACAAGCAGCTGAGAAAATGAGGAGTCTACAAGCTGAGGAAAATAAACGGCAGAGGAGGCATGAGAGGGAAATGCTGACTCTTCACCAGAGTCGTGGAGGTAATGGGGAAGGGAGTAACCGGACCCCAGAAGCACAAAAGATCAGTCAATTTCTTCCACAGTTTAAAGAGGGGGATAATTTTGATAGCTACATTCATATGTTTGAGCAGGTATGTAAACAGTATGAAGTTGACCAAGGGCTCTGGGTATGGTTCGTGACCCCCTTAAGCCATGGTAAAGCTATAATTTCTTTAGCAAAAATGCATGGCACTGACTGTTTTGATTATACTGCTGTTAAAAGACACTTGTTGGAATGTTTTAAGCTAACACCTGAAATGTATAGGAAAACGTGTTGTGGGCATAGACGCAAGGCAGATGAAAATGTATGTGAATATGTTGCTGAACTGAGCACTTATTTTCATAGCTGGGTGAGTGGATGTCAGGTCACCACTTTTGAAGGGCTGGCAGACCTTTTGGTAAGGGAACAAGCCCTTAGCACTTTGCTTGAGGACATGAGGATCTGGTTAGCTGATAGACAGTGTGCTACTTCAGAGGAGTTGGGGAAGAAGGGAGACCAGTACCTAGCAAGCAGGGCAGCCCTGCACAGGAAAGGGACCCCCAGTACTGCTCATGGGACTAAAGGAAACCATGGTGGGCAGCACAGACTGCCCCAACAGAATCCGCCAGTAGCAGGGGAAGCCACTAGTCCAGGTGCATGTCCAGGAGCTAGGGTTAAATGTTTTGAATGCAACCAGTGGGGCCATGTGGCATACAGATGTCCATGGAGGCAAGGTGGGGAACCAAAGGTGAGGGAGCCAGTAAGTGGGAAAGACAAAATGCGAAGAGTGGGTTGTCTTGAGACAACAGGGGTATGGAACTACTATCCTGCAGATGTCCTGAGAGGGAAGGATTTGGATGAGGCAGTACTATGTACTTATGCAATTACATGCAGTGAGGCTAGGAGACAAGCAAGTGGGTCTGGTAGCCTGGGGGAGACCCAGACAGACTGCATACTGTAGCCAGGACTGCTGAAGTGCTTACTTCAGGGAGTGCGCTACGCTGTAGCAGTGAGGCTGAATGTGAGCCACAGCTGCTTGTGGGTACTGATGTTCCCACGGACAAGGTAACTACAAAGGTAGAGGTGAGTAGTAGTACCCAGACTGACAGCGAGACACTGCTGTCAGAGGATGACAGACTTCCTGTGGAAGGGGAGCTGGGAAGGGTTACAATGAGAGACTTGAGACAAGCTCAGTTCTCAGACCCTACATTGCAAGGTGTGAGGCAGGTAGCTAGGACAGTACCTGATTCTCAAGGGAAGGGGGAATCTGTATACTGGAACAAAGGGTTACTGTACAGAGAGTAGACCCCTGAGGCAGCACTAGAAGGTGAGAGAGTATAGCAGTTGGTAGTGCCTAGAGCTTACCATCTGGCGCTTCTAGCCATAGCCCATGATATTCCCTTTGCAGGTCATATGGGCATAAAACATACAAAGAGGCGTATTATGCAAAACTTCTGTTGGCCTGGAATTTCCAGAGATGTAACAGGCACTGCAGGACCTGTGAGCAGTGCCAAAAGGTAGGCAAGGCAGGAGACAAGGTGAGAGCTCCTTTGATGCCTTTGCCTGTGATTGATGAGCCATGTTAGAGGGTAGCTATGAATATTGTGGGTCCTCCGAGTACCCCACATTCCACAGGGAAAAAGTATATCCTAGTGATTGTAGATTATGCTACACGATACCCTGAGGCAGTGGCTTTGTCCTTCATTGAGGCTGAGAAGTTGGCAAATACTTTGCTAGAGACTTTCAGCAGGGTAGATTTCCCAAAGGAAATACTGTCAGACAGAGGTGCCAATTTTATGTCAGACATGCTAGCTTGTCTGTGGAAGTCCTATGGATGAAGCACATGACCACCCCTACCATCCCCAGACTAATGGACTTGTTGAGAGGTTAAACTCTACAATGAAGTCCATGTTATGATGGGCATTTGCAGATCAATTTAAGAGGGAGTGGGACAAATATTTGCTCCATCTTTTGTTTGCTTACTGAGAGGTTCCCCAGGAATCCACAGGTTTTTCACGCTTTAAGTTACTGTGTGGGCATAGGGTGAGGGGACCTGTAGATTTAATGTGAGATGAGTGGGAAGGTGAGTGTGAGTCTCACAAGGAATCTGTTGTGGCATATGTCCTGAACCTCAGGACAAGGCTCAGGGAACTCATGGGCCTGGCCCAGGAGAACCTGGCAGAAGCCCAACAACAGAAAAATGTGTGGTATGACAGGAATGCTTGAGCTAGAGAGTATGCTGTAGGGCAGCAGGTAATGGTTCTCATTCCTGTCAGACACGAGTTGCAAGCAGCTTGGGAGGGACCCTACAATGTGGTAAGAAAGGTAAGTGATGTTAACTACATGGTGGGACTGCTAGGCAGAAGGCAAGGGCACAAATTGTACCATGTTAACATGATGAAACCTTACCATGATAGGGAGGCCCTTGTGCTGAGCATTTGCAGTGGATTGCAGGAGGAGTCTGAGAGAGATCTTGTGACTGATCTCCTCAGTGGTGCTCGGGCTGACACCTTGGTGGAAGGGGTAGCAATGTCCCAGCAGCTATCTCCTACCCAGGTTCGAGAAATCCGAGCAGTGTTGCAGGAGTTTGGGGGCATGTTCACCAGGAAACCAGGGAGCACCCACCTGGTGCAGCACCAGGTGGATACAGGACACCAAAGGCCTATCAGACAGACCCCTTATAGGGTGCCTGAGAGAGTCAAACAGATTCTGAGGGAAGAGGTACAGGAGATGTTGGAACTAGGGGTGATTTAGGAGCCCAAGTACTGGTGCCAAAGAAGAATGGCAGCACCAGGTTCTGTGTGGATTACAGGAAATTAAATAGTCACACAGAGGCAGATGCTTACCCCATACCTAGGACAGATGAGGCCCTAGAGCAGCTGGGTGGGGCTAAGTATCTTACAACCATTGATGTTACCAAGGGTTACTGGCAGGTGCCTTTGACTCCCAGTGCTAGAGAGAAGTCATCCTTTGTGACTCCTTTTGGCTTGTATGAGTTTACAAAATGCCCTTTGGGATGAAGAATGCCCCATCAACTTTCCAGAGGCTGGTAGATCATATATTAGCAGGAGCAGGAGGGTTTGTCCTTGCTTACATGGATGATATTGCTATCTACAGCCATTCCTGGCAAGAGAACCTTCAGCATGTCAGGGATGTGTTGGGCAGACTACAGAGGGCAGGGTTGACCATTAAGCCGAGCAAATGTCAGGTGGGTATGGCAGAGGTCTCCTACCTAGGACATAGAGTGGGGAGTGGTAAGATAAGGTGAGAACCTGCCAAAGTGGAAGCCATTCAGGCATGGCCTGCACCTGTTACCAAAAAGCAGGTGAGGGCATTCTTGGGGACAGGACAGCAGGGTACTAAAGAGAGTTCATTCCCAATTATAGTACCATAGCTGCTCCCCTCACAGACCTGACAAGGAAGAACAGACCAGATAAGGTAGTGTGGACCCCAGCATGTGAGCAGGCATTTCAGAAGCTTAAAGAAGCTTTGGGAGGACCTCTGTGTTAGCCAGTCCAGACTATAGCAAAGAGTTTGTTGTGCAGGTGGATGCTTCAAACTATGGGGTGGGGGCTGTACTTAGCCAGATTTCTTCAGAGGGAGAAGAGCACCCAGTGGTTTATTTCAGTTGTAGGCTCCAACTCGGAGAGGAATGCTATGCAGCCGTAGAAAAGGAATGTCTAGCCATAGTGTGGGCACTACAGAAATTTCAGCCTTATCTGTAAGGAAGAACATTCACGGTGATGACAGATCACAACCCTCTAACATGGCTAAACAGAGCCAGTCAGCAAAATGCCAAGTTGCTAAGATGGAGCCTGGGGTTGCAAGCATATGATATGTCAGTGCAGCACCACAGTGGGAGTAGTAACAATGCAGATGGGCTCTCAAGACAGAGAATGGGGTGAGGCACACCCAGATAGACTTGACACTCTCAATCAGTGTTTCTCAAGGGGCACTTGAAAAACTTGCTTGAGTTCCCCGGGGGGGGGGTGAAGATTGGAGGAAGATGGGTGAAGGCTGCCAGCCTAGTCAAATAGAATTTGATACATAATTCTATCAGTTGTATAAATAAATGTAAAATACAGGCTTGTGTTTTTAAATGAAAGAAAACACTGTAAAATGTGAACTTCAAGATTGTTGCAACATTGCCATCTTCTGTAAGGAAAACCAAGCCAAGCATTTCAAATGTGTCTTTTGAAGCAGAAAAGATCTTATGAATCTCTTTGATGTTTACAAGTCGGCTCCATTGAGTCTGGATGAAGGTTTCAGGTCCATTGTTTTAAGGTTAAAGTTAAGGGCCAGAATGTACATGTGGAAGGTGCTTTATTGCTCTGGTTTCAGAATGTATATGTAAAATGCCTTTTATTGTTGTAGTTTCCTGAGAAGGTGTTAGCTTGCTAAATAATGCAGTTTGTGGACTGGGAACTCCAAACCTAAGTGTCAAAATGATGTAATTTGGGAGGGCCTCAGCAGAGCTGTTGGTTAGTGTTTAAAAACTATTCTTCAGGGAGAGGCTAAAAGCATTTTGATCTTGGACATCTAACCCAGCAATGCTTATGCTTTATGTATGTAAGTATGATTATAGTATTGTGTTTGCTCTTAAGATTAGCTAAAGATTAGAAAGTTAAATTGTTTTTCTTTGACATCAGACCTGTCCTACTGTATTATTTTAAGTTTCTGTGTAATCTCTGAACCCTTAGATATCTCAGTGGTGTAGTACTATTGTCTTGTGTTTTATTTATTATTAAATATTTTAAAACCTTTACCTGTGGCTGGTTTATGTAGAGATAATTTAACCTCTAAAGTAAATTACATATTTACAGATTTTACTGTCTAAGTCACTCCAAATTAAGCCTTGAGTGTGAGTCATACTACCATTGGATAACATTGCACAGTAATAATTGGACACCCTTTCAAGGGCCTTTTAGTAGCTGATAATATAAGCTGGGTGGTGGCAAGAATTACTACCGTATGGTCTGGGTAATAGGGGCACAGCTGAGTAACCTGTGCAAGCCTTTTCCCAGGAGGGTCTGTGTGGTTGTATAACCTCTTCTCAAAGTGTGTGTGTACTGTGTCAGCTACTTGGACAGGGACACGAAGCACTGGTTGGACAGAGAGGGTACTGGAGGTTTTAGCTAGCCCAGCTAGGCTGAGACCTGGACCCTATAGCTGTCCCAGTGGGGAGTCTTATTGGGGACCTGGTGAGCAAGGGAGCAACCAGCCCCAGACTGACTGTGATCTCTGTGTGCACTTAAGGGAAATTGTACTTTTATTGTGTGTATTAGTTATCCTTTCCTCTTCTAGGAGTCACCCTCTCTGGTGTCCATGATGAGGATTGAGGCTCCTTGATTGCTGGGCCAGGACATGGGCATCACACACGCTTCTGCTTGTTGTAGTCTCATATGAATGTAGTGTACACTGAGCACAGCACCCATTACTTCCCCTGTCCCCATGCTGTAGCACACTTCTGCATGTTGTAGTTATGTAAGTATGTATTGTCTACTGAGCACAGTACTTATTACTTCCCCTGTCCTTATGCTATAGCATCCTTCTACATGTAGTTACATAGGCATGTTCTGTACACTGAGCACAGCACTCATCACTTCCCCTGTCTCCATGCTGTAGCACACTTCTACATGTTTTAGTTACATAAGTATGTAATGTACATTGAGCACAACACTCATCATGTCCCCTGACCCCACAGTGTAGCACACGTCTCCATGTTGTAGTTGCATAAACATGTACTGTACATTGAGCACAGCACTCATTACTTCCACTGAACCCATGCTGCAGCACACTTCTACATGTTGTAGTTACATAAGTATGTACTGTACAACAAAAACAACACTCACTACTTCCACTGTCTCCATGCTGTAGCACACTTCTGCATGTTGCAGTTTCATAAGTATGTACTGTACACTGTACACTAAGCACAACACTCATCATTTCCCTGTCACCATGCTGTAGCACACTTCTACATGTTGTAATTACATAAGTATTTACCGCTCAACGAGAACAACCCTCATTACTTCCACTGTCCTCATGCTGTAGCACACTTCTGCATGTTGTAGTTTCATATGTATGCACTGTATAGTGAGCACAGTGCTTTATTACTCCCCCTGTCCCCATGCTGTAACATACTTGTGCATGTTGTAATTACATAAACATGTACTATACACTGAGCGCAACAGTCATTAGTTCCCTGGTCTCAATGCTGCAGCACACTTCTACAAGCTGTAGTTACATAAACATGTACTGTGCACTGAGTACAGCACACATTACGTCCCCTGTCCCCACACTCTAACACACTTCTACATGTTGTGCTTACATAAGCATATACTGTACACTGAGCACAACACTCATTACTTCCCCTGTTTCCATGCGGTAGCCCACTTCTACATGTTGTTGTTACATAAGCATGTAGTGTACACTGAGCACAACACTCATTACTTCCCCTGTCCCATGCTGTAGCACACTTCTACATGTTATAGTTACATAAGTATGCACTGTACTCTGAGCACAGCACTCATCACTTCCCCAGTCCCATGCTGTACCACATTTCTAGATGTTGTACTTACATAAGCATGTACTCTATACTGATCACAACACTTGTTACTTCCCTGTCCCCCTGCTGTAACTCATTTCTACATGTTGTAGTAACATAAGTATGTATTGTACACTGACCATGACACTCACTACTTCCCCTGTCCCCATGCTCTACCACACTTCTACACATTGCAGTTAAATAAGTATGTACTGTACACCGAGCACAACACTCATTACTTCCCCTGTCCTCATGCTGTAGCACACATCTACATGTTGTACTTACATAAGCATGTACTGTACACTGAGCACAAAACTAATTGCTTTCCATGTCCCCATGCTGTAGCACACTTCTACATCTTGTTGTTATATAATCATGTACTGTACACTGAGCACAACACTCATTACTTCCCCTGTCCCCATGCTGTAGCACACTTCTGCATGTTGTAGTTTCATAAGTATGCACTGTATAGTGAGCACAGTGCTTTATTACTTCCCCTGTCCCCATGCTGTAACACTGAACACAGCACTCATTACTTCCCTTGTCCCCATG
This sequence comes from Protopterus annectens, assembly GCF_019279795.1. Lineage (NCBI taxonomy): Eukaryota > Metazoa > Chordata > Ceratodontiformes > Protopteridae > Protopterus > Protopterus annectens. The sequence goes on from NC_056732.1 coordinate 1,874,982,072, forward strand.
TTGTAACACACTTGTGCATGTTGTAATTACATAAACATGTACTATACACTGAGCGAAGCAATCATTAGTCTCAATGCTGCAGCACACTTCTACAAGCTGTAGTTACATAAACATGTACTGTGCACTGAGTACAGCACACATTACGTCCCCTGTCCCCACACTCTAACACACTTCTACATGTTGTACTTACATAAGCATATACTGTACATTGAGCACAACACTCATTACTTCCCCTGTCCCATGCTGTAGCACACTTCTACATGTTATAGTTACATAAGTATGTACTGTACTCTGAGCACAGCACTCATCACTTCCCCAGTCCCATGCTGTACCACATTTCTAGATGTTGTACTTATATAAGCATGTACTCTATACTGATCACAACGCTTGTTACTTCCCTGTCCCCCTGTTGTAACTCACTTCTAAATGTTGTAGTAACATAAGTATGTATTGTACACTGACCATGACACTCACTACTTCCCCTGTCCCCATGCTCTACCACACTTCTACACATTGCAGTTACATAAGTATGTACTGTACACCGAGCACAACATTCATTACTTCCCCTGTCCCCATCCTGTACCACACTTCTACATATTGTAATTACATAAGTATGTACTGTACACTGAGCACAACACTCATTACTTCCACTGTCCCCATGCTGTAGCACACATCTACATGTTGTACTTACATAAGCATGTACTGTACACTGAGCACAAAACTAATTGCTTCCCATGTCCCCATGCTGTAGTACACTTCTACATCTTGTTGTTATATAATCATGTACTGTACACTGAGCACAACACTCATTACTTCCCCTGTCCCCATGCTGTAGCACACTTCTACATGTTGTACTTACATAAGTATGTATTGTACACTGAACACAACACTCATTACTTACCCTGTCCCCATGCTATAGCACACTTCTACATGTTGTCATTGCATAAGTATGTATTGTACACTGAGCACAACACTAATTAGTTCCCCTGTCCCCACACTGTAGCACGCTTCTACATGTGTAGTTACATAAGCATGTACTGTACACTGAGCACAACACTCATTACTTCCCCTGTCCCCATGCAGTAGCACACTTCTACATGTTGTACTTACATAAGCATGTACTGTACACTGAGCACAGCACTCATTACTTCCCATGTCCCATGCTGTAGCACACTTGTACATATTATCGTTACATAAGCATGTGCTGTACACTGAGCACAGCACTCAATACTTCCCTTGTCCCCATGCTGTACCACACTTCTACACATTTCAGCTACATAAGTATGCACTGTACACTGAGCACAACACTCATTACTTCCCTGTCCCCACACTGTAGCATGCTTTTGCATGCTGTAGTTACGTAATGATGTACTGTACACTGAACACAACACTCATTATGACCTCTGTCCTCATGCTGTAGCACACTTCTACATGTTGTACTTACATAAGCATATACTGTACACTGAGCACAACACTCATTACTTCCCCTGTCCCCATGCTGTAGCACACTTCTACATGTTGTCGGTACATAAGTACGTACTGTACACTGAGCACAGCACTCATTACTTCCCCTGTCCCATGCTGTAGCACACTTCTACATGTTGTAGTTACATAAGTATGTACTGTACACTGAGCACAGCACTCCTCACTTCCCCAGTCCCATGCTGTACCACATTTTTAGATGTTGTACTTACATAAGCATGTACTGTATACTGATCACAACACTCATTACTTCCCTGTCCCCCTGCTGTAGCTCACTTCTACATGTTGTAGTAACATAAATATGTATTGTACACTGAACATGACACTCATTACATCCGCTGTCCCAATGCTGTAGCTCATGTCTACATGTTGTTTTTATATAAGCATGTACTGTACACACAACACAGCACTCATCACTTCCCCTGTCCCCATGCTGTAGCACACTTCTACATGTAGTTACATAAGCATGTTCTGTTTACTGAGAACAGCACTCATCACTTCCCCTGTCCCCACGCTGTAACACACTTGTACATGTTGTAGTTACATAACCATGTACTGTACACTGAGCACAACCCTCATTAATTCCCTGTCCCCACACTGTAGCACACTTCTACATGTTGTAGTTACAAAATCATGTACTGTACACTGAGCACAACACTCATTACTTCCCTTGTCCCCATGCTGTAGCACACTTCTACATGTTGTACTTACATAAGCATATACTGTACACTGAGCACAACACTCATTACTTCCCCTGTCCCCATGCTGTAGCACACTTCTACATGTTGTCATTACATAAGTATGTACTGTACACTGAGCACAGCACTCATTACTTCCCCTGTCCCATGCTGTACCACACCTGTATGTGGTGTTGTTACATAAGTTTGTACTGTACACTGAGCACAGCACTCCTCACTTCCCCAGTCCCATGCTGTACCACATTTCTTGATGTTGTACTTACATAAGCATGTACTGTATACTGATCACAACACTCGTTACTTCCCTGTCCCCCTGCTGTAACTCACTTCTACATGTTGTATTAACATAAGTATGTGTTGTACACTGACCATGACACTCACTACTCCCCCTGTCCCAATGCTGTAGCTCACGTCTTCATGTTGTTTTTATATAAGCATGTACTGTACACACAACACAGCGCTCATCAGTTCCCTGTCCCCACACTGTAGCACACTTCTACATATTGTAGTTACATAAGGATGTACTGTACACTGAGTGCAACACTCATCACTTCCCCTGTCTTCATGCTGTAGCACACTTCTGTATGTTGTAGTCTCATAAGTATGTAGTGTATACTGAGCACAGCGCTCTTTACTTCCCCTATTCCCATGGTGTAGCACAGATGTTCATCGTGTTACCCTGCTGCAGTCATCACACTTGGGTTATCCTGCCGTCAGGCGGTCCCGCAGTCGGCCCGAATTCCAAAGTCTTGGTCCAGCATCGGTTGCTGTTGCTTCTTCCCTGACGTCAGTGCATCAGGGGTATATAAGAGGCATCCAACATCATTTTCTTCAGTCTTTTTTGCCGTGCGGTGCCGAAGCAGAAGCAGTTCGCAAGTGCCGGTCGGCCAACACCTGAGATTTCAGTCTGAAGTCTTCAGTAAAGCTAAGTACCCCGTTGGGGAACATTTTCTTGCCTTAATCCGATGTCAGAAAAAGTTAACAATTGCATTTCTTTTGGGAAGCAAATACCTCATAAGGATTTTCATTCCTATTATATTCCTTGCCTAGGCCCAGACCACGATGTCACAGGTTGTCGGTTTTGCGATAGGTTTAATAAACGCACTATTAAACGCCGTTTTTACTTCGCACGGCATTATTTTGGTAGGAAATTCAATTATATCATGCCGTCGGAGCAGCCGATGACCACTATTCTTAAAAAACTTAAGAATAAGGACAGGCAGCCTAGGAATAAGCCAGACCACGAGGCCTCAGCTGGGCCTGTCACCAGTTCTCCAGTTTTCAGTGAGGCGCCTACGCAGCCCCTGACGACCGCAGAGCTGGAACCCCAGATGGCTGCCGACTCCCATGCGGAGTCTACTAGGCCGATGAAGCCATCTACCGACACTGGAGCAGATTTAGACACCGGTACAGAGGAAACACCTTCAGTTGCAGAAGGTGTCTTCAGACCAACTACTCTCACCATTAAATCTTATGCAAAACTTAAAACTCCTTTAAAACCTAAGAAAACTGTTCATCAGTCTACAGGTCAAGGGCCCATGCCTAAGAAACAGATGCTGAAGATGGCTGAAGATTTAATTACCCTTATCTGGGGTTCCCATCCCCCTCCTGATAAAAGACCAAGACAAGAGGAGGATTATGCATCCTCTGACCAGGTTTCTCTCTCCTCAGATTCTTCTGAGGAACAGGATTACACTTTTCCACCTTATGAGGATTCTGATGCTGAAGATTCTATTCCCTCAGCATCTCCCCCTGAAGACTACTCCTTTGGGGAAACATTACATACCATGAGGGAACATTTCCACTGGGAAGGCCAGGATTACTCAGATTCTAAGAAAAGGCTCCGAGAGTTCCTTCTATTACCCCAGCACAGACCTCTTGCTACTCCTCCTGTTTTAGATATTGTGGATGACGTCTACTTGGAGTCTAGTTTAAATCCAGACTCTCTGTCTCCTGCTCCAGCCAAACCAGATACTACAGAGTACCTGACTCACACAAATTCCTTTATAAAAGCCCTGTAGCTGACCCAGAAACCATATCCCAGGGTCCTAAGGGAGCAAAGGCTTCTATGGCTACAAATCCTGTGCCCTCTGAAAGAGATTCCAGAGCCCTAGATAGATGGGGAAAGAAAATATACACCTCTGCAACTCTGGCTATGAGAGCATTAAATTGCCAGTTTCACCTGTTGAAACATCAACAATTCCTGATGTCTCAGTTAAAACAAAAAATGAGCACACACTCAGAACAGCCTGAGTTCAAGGAAATGCAGGATCTGTTGCATGCAGCTGAACAGGTGGGCAGGCATACTTTACAATGCGGATTTGATTCACTGGAAGCTTCCTGTAGAGCAGCTGTTACTGGCTCAGTCATTCGTAGACATGCTTGGTTAAAAGAGCAAACCCTCCCTGACCATGTTAAATCAAAGTTATTAGATACACCTTTACAACAGGATATATTATTTGGTGTCAAAGCAGAAGAGGTTTTAAAGAAAATGGAGGATAAGGCTAAATCTATGCAAACGGTCAAGGATTTCTTGCAGGTACAACCCCCTTGCTTCAGCAGAAATTGGCCAGCAAAAAATTGGTCCTTTCCAGCTTCAGACAGATCACAGAGGGGCAAATACAGATGCCCAAGGGGCAGAGGTCAGTCACAGGGCCCTTACCAACCTCACCAATGGGGTTCTGCTACCCAGAAAGGAGGAGAAGACAGGCCCCAAGCTAACAGAAGGCAGACACAATGACTCCATCCTCAAACTATCAAGCTATTTTCTCCTGGCAACACCCTTGGGAGGAAAACTAGCATTTTTTGCAGACAACTGGCACATCATCACAAAAGACAAATGGGTTCTAAACATTGTCTCTCAAGGATACAGATTCCACTTTCATACCTTACCAAGGATCAAAGGAATGCCAAACCTGCCACCAAATCAATGGGCAGAGGCACAAAAACAAATTACAGCTCTCATGAACATGAGAGCCATTCAACAGGTACCTACACAGGAGCAGGGACAAGGTTTTTACTCAAGACTCTTCCTAGTTCCAAGAAAGGACAAAGCATGGAGACCCATTCTGGATCTTTCAATTCTTAACACCTATCTGCAAGTACCAAAATTCAAGATGCTAACACTACAGCAGCTTCTTCCCATGCTGGGCAAGAATGTTTGGCTAGTCACTTTGGACCTCACGGAGGCATACCTGCATGTCCCTATCAGACAAAATTGCAGAAGATACCTCCACTTCATTGCAGGTTCAATGCATTACCAATTCTCTGCACTGCCCTTTGGCTTATCTACTGCACCCAGGGTCTTCACAAAATGCCTGGCACCAGTAATTGCATACTGCAGACAAAGAGGAATTCAAATATACCCATACCTGGACGACTGTCTTATTCAAGCAGAAAGCAAGGACATTCTTTTACAGCATCTGGCATTTGTCAAACACCTTCTAAGTTGCCTAGGGTACACAGTAAATGAAAAGAAATCAAAACTAGTGCCCTCACAAAACATAATATTCCTAGGTGCCATCTTGAATACAACAGTCCAAGATGGCTTATCTCACGCCAGACAAACAACGACAACTGTCTCAATATTTCAAAATAATGGCAACAAAGACCCAACTCCCTGCAAGAAAAATTCTGCAGGCCTTGGGATTCATGGCATCTTGCATTCTACTAATAACCATTTGCATAACTGGATATGAGGAAATTACAATGGTACCTGAAAATTGTATGGACTCAGCACAGCCACAGCTTGGAAACAATGATTTCACTGATTCCCTGTCTTCAACAGGAGTTTCTATGGTGGGCACAGGCATGTCACCTCAACAAGGGTCAGCCTTTCACCTTACCCACAGCCAGGCAAACTATGACAACAGATGCTTTGGACTATGCCTGGGGAGCACACATGGCAGGACAGTGCATTCAGGGCAAATGGTCTACAGATCAGAGACACCTGCATATCAATCAAAAAGAAATGCTAGCAGTGCAGAATGCCCTAACAGCTTTCAATGACCTTCTGCACCCAGGACAACTACTAATAAGGACAGACAACACCACAGTTATGTGGTACATAAACAAGCAAGGGGGCACACATTCATACCCTCTATGCAGACAAGCAATGACCTTGTGGAACACTGCACTGTCTTACCAGGTTCAATTACAAGCACAATTCCTGCCAGGAAAGAAAAACACATTGGCAGATGACCTAAGCAGAAACATCATGGATCCACACGAATGGAAACTAGATCCACAAGTATTTGCAAGGATAGCTCAAAAATGGGGACGCCCAGACATAGATCTGTTTGCAAGCTCCCACAAATACCAACTTCAAACATTTTGCACAAGGACCTTCCATCCACTAGCTTGGAAAGTGGACGCTCTCTCATTCTGTTGGAAAACATTAACAGTGTATGCCTTCCCTCCACTGCCTCTTCTAGCAAAGGTACTGCTGAAAGTCAGATTAGAGAGGCCACAAATGATTCTCATTGCACCAGATTGGCCACGCCAACATTGGTATCCAATTTTAAGGACCATGGCCCAGGGCCCACCATGGATTTTGCCACAAATTCCTCACCTGCTCACCCAACGAGACAATCTGATTTTACACAGCCAGTTCAAGACTTTAAACCTGGCTGCATGGCAAATTACCTAAACAACCAGCCAACACCTTTATCCAGAGCTGTTATGAATGTCATTCTGGAGGCCAGGAGGCCCAGCACCAGGAAAACCTATTCAGACAAATGGAAAAGATTTTGCTCCTGGAACCAGGCTAAAGGCCTAAATCCCCTGGAGCCAAACATTCCTCAGATTCTACAATATTTAACTGAAATGTTACACAAAGGACTTTCCTTTTCATCCATTAAGATCCATGCCTCAGCAATTTCAGCTCATTACAGCATGGATCCTCCTTTATTTTCACATCCACTCCTAAGACAGTACCTCAGAGGGGCTAAGAACTTAAGACTGCCAAGGAGAGCTCCAACACCTACTTGGGATCTCAACTTTGTCCTGGAAAAGCTTACACTGCTGCCCTTTGAACCAGCTTTTTCAACTGATTTAAAATTTATTTCATGGAAAACTGCCCTACTACTAGCAATAACCACAGCTAGAAGAGTCTCAGAGCTACAGGCACTAATGGCAGTGGAACCTTTCCTCTTTTTTCATCAAGACAGAGTTTCTCTATGGACTAATCCTTCCTTTATGCCAAAGGTGGTATCCAGTGTGGCCCTAAACCAAACCATTCACTTGCCCACCTTCTTCCCAAATCCCCAGAACAAAGGAGAAAGACTCCTGCACTCTTTGGACATTCACAGGAAATTACGTTACTACTTGGATAAAACTAAGGCTTTCAGAAAAACTGACCAGCTGTTTGTAGCCTATGCTACAGGATCACAAGGGAAAGCTATCTCAAAACAGACCATTTCTAAATGGATAGGACATTGCATATGTTTCTGCTACACACATCAAGGGAAACCAGTACTTGCTAACATTAGGTCCCACTCCACCAGGGCTACAGCTACATCAGCAGTCTTTCTCAGGGGAGTGCCAACCAAGGATATTCTGGAAGCTGCTACTTGAAGTTCAGTGCACACCTTCACCAAACACTATCACTTACCTCTTTACTCTAAGACTAGAGCTGGTTTTGCCACTGCAGTTTTTCAGGGCCTACTAGCCTCTTCTAACCATATTTGACTCCACCTCCCCTCTTTAGCTTTGGGATTCAACCCAAGTGTGATGACTGCAGCAGGGTAACATGATGAACATAGTACAGTTTTGTACCTACCATAAATGTAGATGTTCGAGTTTTCACCCTGCTGCAGTCCAGGTTACCCTCCCTCCATCCCCTCTGAACTAGCTGAACTTATCTCTACCACTTTATCCTATACTACCTCTGTGGTATATTTGCTTGTGCCTAAAGGTTTTGTTTTATTTTTATATAGCAATATATATATATATATATATATATATATATATATATATATATATATATATATATATATATATATATATTTTGCCTACCTTTTGGGGGCACCTGACATCTGGGGCAAGAAAAACTGAAGAAAATGGCACCAGATGCCTCTTATATACCCCTGACGCACTGACATCAGGGAAGAAGTGACAGCAACTGACGCCGGACCAAGACTTTGGAATTTGGGCCGACTGCGGGACCGCCTGACAGCAGGATAACCCAAGTGTGATGACTGCAGCAGGGTGAACACTTGAACATCTACATTTATGGTAGGTACCAAACTGTACTTTCTCCATGTTGTAATTACGTAAGTATGTACTGTCTACTGAGCACAGCACTTATTACTTCCCCTGTCCTCATGCTATAGCACACTTCTACATGTAGTTACATAAGCATGGTCTGTACACTGAGCACAGCACTCATCACTTCCCCTGTCCCCACGCTGTAACACATTTGTACATGTTGTAATTCCATAACCATGTACTGTACACTGAGGACAGCACTCATTACTTCCCCTGACCCCATGCTGCAGCATACTTCTACATGTTGTAATTGCATAAGTATGTACCGTACAATGAGAACAACACTCATTACTTCCACTGTCCCCAGACTGTAGCACACTTCTGCATGTTGTAGTTTCATAAGTATCTACTGTATAGTGAACACAGTGCTTCATTACTTCCCCTGTCCCCATGCTGTAACACACTTGTGCATGTTGTAATTACATAAATATGTACTATACACTGAGCGCAGCAGTCATTAATTCCCTGGTCTCAATGCTGTAGCACACTTCTACAAGCTGTAGTTACATAAGCATGTACTGTGCACTGAGTACAGCACACATTACGTCCCCTGTCCCCACACTCTAGCACACTTCTACATGTTGTACTTACATAAGCATGTGCTGTACACTGACCACAACACTCATTACTTCCCCTGTCCCCGTGCTGTACCACACTTCTACACATTGCAGTTACATAAATATGTACTGTACACTGAACACAACACTCATTACTTCCCTGTCCCCACACTGTAGCATGCCTCTACATGTTGTAGTTACTTAATCATGTACTGTACACTAAACACAACACTCATTACCTCCCCTGTTCCCATGCTGTAGCAAACATCTACATGTTGTAGTTACATAAGCATGCACTGTACACTGATCACAAAACTCATTACTTCCCTGTCCCCACACTGTAGCATGCTTCTACATGTTGTAGTTACATAATCATGTACTGTACAATGAGCACAAAACTCATTACTTCCCATGTCCCCATGCTGTAGCACACTTCTACATATTGTTGTTATATAATCATGTACTGTACAATGAGCACAACACTCATTACTTCCCCTGTCCCCATGCTGTAGCACACTTCTTCATTTTGTAGTTACATAAGTATGTATTGTACACTGACCACAACCCTCATTACTTCCCCTGTCTCATGCTGTAGCACACTTCTACATGTTGTCATTACATAAGCATGTACTGTACACTGAGCACAACACTCATTACTTCCCCTGTCCCCATGCTGTAGCACACTTCTACATGTTGTTGTTACATAAGTATGTACTGCACACTGAGCACAACACTCATTACTTCCCCTGTCCCCATGCTGTAGCACACTTCTACATGTTGTAGTTACATAAGCATGTACTGTACACTGAGCACAACGCTCATTACTTCCCCTGTCCCCATGCTGTGCCACCCTTCTACACATTTCAGTTACATAAGTATATACTGTACACTGAGCACAACACTCATTACTTCCCCTGTCCCCACACTGTAGCACACTTCTACATGTCATTACATAAGCATGTACTCTACACTGAGCACAGCACTCATTACTTCCCTGTCCCCACACTGTAGCATGCTTCTGCATGCTGTAGTTACATAATGATGTACTGTACACTGAACACAACACTCATTATGATCCTTGTCCCCATGCTGTAGCACACTTCTGCATGTTGTACTTACATAAGCATATACTGTACACTGAGCACAACACTCATTACTTCCCTGTCCCCATGCTGCAGCACACTTCTACATGTTGTCGTTACATAAGTATGTACTGTACTCTGAGCACAGCACTCATCACTTCCCCAGTCCCATGCTGTACCACATTTCTAGATGTTGTACTTACATAAGCATGTACTCTATACTGATCACGACACTCGCTACTTCCCTGTCCCCCTGCTGTAGCTCACTTCTACATGTTGTAGTAACATAAGTATGTATTGTTCACTGACCATGGCACTCATTACTTCCCCTGTCCCAATGCTGTAGCTCATTTCTACATGTTGTTTTTATATAAGCATGTACTGTACACACAACACAGCACTCATCAGTTCCCTGTCCTCACACTGTAGCACACTTCTACATATTGTAGTTACATAAGTATGTACTGTACACTGAGTGCAACACTCATCACTTCCCTTGTCGCCATGCTGTAGAACATTTCTGCATGTTGTCATTTCATAAGTATGTAGTGTATACTGAGCACAGCACTCTGTACTTCCCCTGTTCCCATGCTGTAGCACACTTCTACATATTGTAGTTACGTAAGTATGTACTTGTGTACTGAGCACAGCACTTATTATATCCTCTGTCCTCATGCTATAGCACACTTCTACATGTAGTTACATAAGCATGTTCTGTACACTGAGAACAGCACTCATCACTTCCCCTGTCCCCTGAAACACACTTGCACATGTTGTAGTTGCATAACCATGTACTGTACACCGAGCACAACACTCATTACTTCCCGGTCCCCACACTGTAGCACACTTCTACATGTTGTAGTTACATAATCATGTGCTGTACACTGAGCACAACACACATTACGTCCCCTGTCCCCACAATCTAGCACACTTCTACATGTTGTACTTACATAAGCATATACTGTACACTGAGCACAACACTCATTACTTCCCCTGTCCCCATGCTGTAGCACACTTCTACATGCTGTCGTTACATAAGCATGCACTGTACACTGAGCACAACACTCATTACTTCCCCTGTCCCCATGCTGTAGCACACTTCTACATGTTGTCATTACATAAGCATGTAGTGTACACTGAGCAGAACACTCATTACTTCCCCTGTCCCCATGCTGTAGCACACTTCTACATGTTGTAGTTACATAAGCATGTACTGTACAGTGAGCACAACACTCATTACTTCCCCTGTCCCCATGCTGTAGCACACTTCTACATGTTGTAGTTACATAACCATGTACTGCACACTGAGCACAACACTCATTACTTCCCCTGTCCCATGCTGTAGCACACCTGTATATGGTGTCGTTACATAAGTATGTACTGTACACTGAGCACAGCACTCATTACTTTCCCTGTCCCATGCTGTACCACATTTCTTGATGTTGTACTTACATAAGCATGTACTGTATACTGATCACAACACTCGCTACTTCCCTGTCCCCCTGCTGTAGCTAACTTCTACATGTTGTAGTAACATAAGTATGTATTGTACACTGACCATGACACTCATTACTTCCCCTGTCCCAATGTTGTAGCTCACGTCTACATGTTGTTTTTATATAAGCATGCACTGTACACACAACATTGCACTCATCAGTTCCCTGTCCCCACACTGTAGCACACTTCTACATATTGTAGTTACATAAGTATGTACTGTACACTGAGTGCAACACTCATCACTTCTCCTGTCCCCATGCTGTAGCACACTTCTGCATGTTGTAGTCACATAAGTATGTAGTATATACTGAGCACAGCGCTCATTACTTCCCCTGTTCCCATGCTGTAGCACACTTCTACATGTTGTAGTTACATAAATATGTACTGTCTACTGAGCACAGCACTTGTTACTTCCCCTGTCCTCATGCTATAGCACACTTCTACATGTAGTTACATAAGTATGTTCTGTACACTGACCGCAGCACTCATCACTTCCCCTGTCCCCATGCTGCAGCACACTTCTACATGTTGTAGTTATATAAGCATGTAATGTACACTGAGCGCAACAGTCATCATGCCCCCTGTCTTCACCATGTAGCACACTTCTCCATGTTGTAGTTACATAAACATGTACTGTACATTGAGCACAACACTCATTACTTCCCCTAACCCCATGCTGCAGCACACGTCTACATGTTGTAGTTGCATAAGCATGTAATGTACACTAAGCGCAGCACTCATCACTTCCCTGTCACCATGCTGTAGCACACTACTACATGTTGTAGTTACATAAGTATGTACCGTACAATGAGAACAACACTCATTACTTCCCCTGTCCCCATGCTGTAGCACACTTCTACATGTTGTCATTACATAAGCATGTACTGTACACTGAGCACAACACTCATTACTTCCCCTGTCCCCATGCTGTAGCACACTTCTACACATTGCAGTTGCATAAATATGTACTGTACACTAAGCACAACACTCATTACTTCCCTGTCCCCACACTGTAGCATGCTTCTACATGTTGTAGTTACACAATCATGTACTGTACACTGAGCACAACACTCATTACTTCCCCTGTTCCCATGCTGTATCACACATCTACATGTTGTAGTTACATAAGCATGCACTGTACACTGATTACAACACTTATTTCTTCCCTGAGCCCACACTGCAGCACACTTCTACATGTTGTAGTTACATAATTTTGTACTGTACACGGAGCACAACACTCATCACTTCCCCTGTCCCCATGCTGTAGCACACATCTACATGTTGTAGTTACATAAGTATGTACTGTACACTGAGCATAACACTCATTACGTCCTCTGTCCCCATGCAGTAGCACATCTACATGTTGTAGTTACATAAGTATGTACTGTACACTGAGCACAACACTCATTACTTCCTCTGTCCCCATGCAGTAACACATCTACATGTTGTAGTTACATAAGTATGTACTGTACACTGAGCACAACACTCATCACTTCCTTTGTCCCCATGCAGTAGCACATCTAAATGTTGTAGTTACATAAGTATGTACTATACACTGAGCACAACACTCATCACTTCCTTTGTCCCCATGCAGTAGCACATCTACATGTTGTGGTTACATAAGTATGTACTGTACACTGAGCACAGCACTCGTCACTTCCTCTGTCCCCGTTCACTTGGTTATTAAAGCTGTGGGCATGGTAATGTGTTCTTCTCATTCCCAACAGCTGTATTTCTCTGCATCTGAATGTCATTTCAGCCATGTGTCCCCAACCAAATGTACCACAGGGAAATGTTTCACTGCCTCGACACCTGAATCCATTTTAAAGAATCTCATCCTTCAGTCTTCAGCAGCACTTTAGTGTGAAACTCAGCTGTTAACTGTGACAAAGCCCATGTATAAATTTAATAACAAGGTTTTTTTTTTTATCTATGTTGGGTCACCTCAATAACATTATGAACATTTCCTACCCTTCTGTCCAAAAGAAGTGCTACGCCTATTCCTACTGGATTTGATTGGAAATTTTATTGGCAGTTTTATACAAGGCAGATATCTTCAGTTTATTGCGTGCAACTGGCATGCATGCCTACATGAAAACGTAATTAAGCAGTATGTTTACTTGCTTTAAATATTCAATGAGCCATTGACTCTTCCTTCATTTTATACAAGCACACACACCTTTTGCAACTCACTACTGTCCTCCTGTCTCCATAAATCCTTAGGAGATAGTGGTTATTTCTGTTCAGCCTGGCAGCTAACCCTAACTAAACTGTTGTGTGCGACAGGCCAGTGAGTCTAAGCAATTTAGTAGTATGTCAGTCTACCCACCTGAGGCTGCACCCACCATGAGTCCAGTTCTGGTATTGTGTCATTAATTTTAGTTTTTTTACTCCATTCACTCTTAGATTTGATGTAGAATAAAAAAAAACAATGCTGTTGTAGACCAGACCTTCCCACTTTTGGTGGCTGGTTCTGCTCACCAAAAATATTCATAGGTTCATACTAGGCTATCTGCCCTAGGGCATTTATAAGCCTAGCCAGAATGTGTTTGGCTTTCGCCACCCATTTTAAATTTATTTTGCTATGCCCTTTTTCGAGGTTAGTATACTGTGCCTCTGTCTAACAGTGACACAGAAGTGATACCCGGGGTAAACCTACGATCTCCCATCCACTCATCAAGATTCCTCTTGAAGAGAGTGAATGAGGGACTCTGCCTAACCTGGACTGGGATTTTATTCCAGAGTGAAGGGAGCCTCTGGGTTATGAATCTGTCCCTCCAGCATGTCCTATTTATTTCAGTGCTGAGGTTCAAGTCTCTCGAGTGCGTAGCTCGATGGGATTTGGATTTTCTGAGGTGCAGTATGTCCATTAATTCCGGGTTGGACATTGCTTTATACGTCAGGCACAGATTGCCTCTGAACAGGCGGTATGCCACTGAGTAGAGCTGGCGTTTCTTTAACCGGGTAGCATATGGCGTCTGTTTGAGCCCTTTGATCCTCTTGGTGAGGTACTTTTGGGGTCTTTCCAGTTGCTGCAGGTGTCTGGTAAGGTACATCCCAAAAGGGGCATTGTACTCAATTATGGGCCTGATGATGGATGAGTAAAGAGGCACGATGACCTCCCCTGATCTAGATGTGAATCCCTTCATGATTAGGTGGGCTATATAAAATGTTTTTCTAACCACTTTGGCCACGTGGTTGTCACATGAGAGATTGCTATGGAACTATGTATGTGAACATGCGGTTGCATCTGCCTATGACCTTTGACAAAAATGCAGTTTGTGCCACTTTATTTATTTATTTTTTTCTAAATTTCATGCTATTCTTTTTTTGTGGGGGGGGGGGCATGACTGATGGGGTAGAAAGTAAGACTTTTACAGATATGACTTTCTGTTCTGTAATGGCTGTGAGGTTGCTTTTCCTGCATGAGTAATGTAGAGATTAACTGATGGAGACAGTAAGCTCCAGGCAATCTGTGATTGGGTTTTACTTCCTTTTGCCACAGGATTATATATTTAGCAGTAATCATACTTTCAGCTGTTTAATCATCAGCCACCTTACCTCATCTTCCACCTCAAGCTCAGGCATTAAGGAGTTTTGGTATACCACCTGTATGTGTTGGTCCTTTTCATGTACATATACAAGAATTTTGTGTTCATTTAAATTTTCATTGGCTGCAGGATACAGGAATGCACCTGTCATATCAAAGTGAAGGACACCTGCTGTGTGTAGAGGTCTGGTAATAGAAGGTTGTTCTTAAGTAGATTGCAGGCCAGAAAGAGCTAATGCATCTCACTGAATGCAAATTGGTGAAATGTATCTGGATGAAACTATACCATAATATAAATTGTATAAAACAGTACATCTGTATTCTCAGCTCATCACAGGTTGCTTAGTGCATTTGGAAACATAATGTTTAGTAGCTGTGCACATGTCTCCCATTAAGGTATGTGACAAGCTCATTTTTTATGTCATTATTTATTATGCAATGACTTCTCATTAGTTTTCAGATATGTGAATGCTAACTAGTCAGCCCAACCAGCATGCCTGTTGTAAATTGAGCATATACTAACACAAAAAATCCAGGTGCCAAAGTGCTGTTGACTTTTTATTGGCTTAGAAGACAGAGCAGAATATAACAAAAAACAGGTATAGTGTACAAAAGTAAAGAAACAGAAATGTAGCTGATTTACCTTGTATTATGCACTGTCCCTTTTTAAATCTCAGAAGTCTGTCGTACCTCAGGACATCATGTGAACATAAGTCCCATACATATATGCAGTACATCATGTGAACATGAGTCCTATACATAATATGCAGTACGTCATGGGAACATAAGTCCCATACATAATACGCAGTACATCATGTGAACATAAATCCCATATGCATGCACATTACATCAGAAAATGTGGAAGAACCTACAATGCAAAAACATTATTTAAGAAAAGCAATTTCTTTCTTAAACATTGTCATTGTATAACAGCAATGACCCAATCCTGAGTGTGGGTAATGCTGGATTTACCCACACTCAGTCACGGGTATACCACAGGAATGTAATGTGTTCTATTTTATAACAGCAATTTGTCTGTGTGGGTGACATGGGGTGGGGGGTACAAGTAACCTCATGTATATCTCGAAGACCAAAAATCACCAAACTGCAATGCAGTGTTCACATCCACTCTGTGTACAGATGCAGGAATCGTAAACAGTCGCGGTCGAAGTGTGATCATTTCCTTTTCTTTATGTGCATAAAATCACGGACTGAGACTTCCAGTTTCTTATGAGTGAACTTTGCCTGTCCTCACTGATAACAAAATGTGATATTTCCCAAATCTTTATTTATTTATTTATTTGGATTTGTTTTCTGGTGTAAAGCACTGGTCTCCATGGACCTTTTTCAGACTCTTCCTGGGAGCTCTATCTGGTTAAGTGACTTGCACAGAGTAACACAGTTAGGTAATGTAACAATATAACAGCTCCCAGCCCAGGACCACTGTCTGGTTAAGTGACTTGCACAGAGTAACACAGTTAGGTAATGTAACAATATAACAGCTCCAAGCTCAGGAGCACTGTCTGGTTAAGTGACTTACTCAGGGTTACACAGTTAGGTAATGTAACAATGTAACAGCTCCCAGCCCAGGAGCACTGTCTGGTTAAGTGACTTACTCAGGGTTACACAGTTAGGTAATGTAACAATGTAAGAGCTCCTAGCTCAGGAGCACTGTCTGGTTAAGTGACTTACTTAGGGTTACACAGTTAGGTAATGTAACAATATAACAGCTCCAAGCTCAGGAGCACTGTCTGGTTAAGTGACTTACTCAGGGTTACACAGTTAGGTAATGTAACAATATAACAGCTCCAAGCTCAGGAGCACTGTCTGGTTAAGTGACTTACTCAGGGTTACACAGTTAGGTAATGTAACAATATAACAGCTCCAAGCTCAGGAGCACTGTCTGGTTAAGTGACTTACTCAGGGTTACACAGTTAGGTAATGTAACAATATAACAGCTCCAAGCTCAGGAGCACTGTCTGGTTAAGTGACTTACTCAGGGTTACACAGTTAGGTAATGTAACAATATAACAGCTCCAAGCTCAGGAGCACTGTCTGGTTAAGTGACTTACTCAGGGTTACACAGTTAGGTAATGTAACAATATAACAGCTCCAAGCTCAGGAGCACTGTCTGGTTAAGTGACTTACTCAGGGTTACACAGTTAGGTAATGTAACAATATAACAGCTCCAAGCTCAGGAGCACTGTCTGGTTAAGTGACTTACTCAGAGTCACACAGTTAGGTAATGTAACAATGTAACAGCTCCAAGCTCAGGAGTGCTGTCTGGTTAAGTGACTTACTCAGAGTCACACAGTTAGGTAATGTAACAATATAACAGCTCCAAGCTCAGGAGCACTGTCTGGTTAAGTGACTTACTCAGGGTTACACAGTTAGGTAATGTAACAATATAACAGCTCCAAGCTCAGGAGCACTGTCTGGTTAAGTGACTTACTCAGGGTTACACAGTTAGGTAATGTAACAATATAACAGCTCCAAGCTCAGGAGCACTGTCTGGTTAAGTGACTTACTCAGGGTTACACAGTTAGGTAATGTAACAATATAACAGCTCCAAGCTCAGGAGCACTGTCTGGTTAAGTGACTTACTCAGGGTTACACAGTTAGGTAATGTAACAATATAACAGCTCCAAGCTCAGGAGCACTGTCTGGTTAAGTGACTTACTCAGAGTCACACAGTTAGGTAATGTAACAATGTAACAGCTCCAAGCTCAGGAGTGCTGTCTGGTTAAGTGACTTACTCAGAGTCACACAGTTAGGTAATGTAACAATGTAACAGCTCCCGGCCTGAGAGCACTGTCTGGTTATGTGACTTACTCAGAGTCACACAGTTAGGTGATGTAACAATGTAACAACTCCCGGCCTGAGAGCACTGTCTGGTTAAATCACTCGATCAGAGTCGCACAGTTAGGTAATGTAACAATGTAACGGCTCCCGGCCTGAGAGCACTGTCTGGTTATGTGACTTACTCAGAGTCACACAGTTAGGTGATGTAACAATGTAACAACTCCCGGCCTGAGAGCACTGTCTGGTTAAGTCACTCGATCAGAGTCGCACAGTTAGGTAATGTAACAATGTAACAGCTCCCAGCCTGAGAGCACTGTCTGGTTAAGTCACTCGATCAGAGTCGCACAGTTAGGTAATGTAACAATGTAACAGCTCCCGGCCTGAGAGCACTGTCTGGTTAAGTCACTCAATCAGAGTTGCACAGTTAGGTAATGTAACAATGTAACAGCTCCAAGCTCAGGAGTGCTGTCTGGTTAAGTGACTTACTCAGAGTCACACAGTTAGGTAATGTAACAATGTAACAGCTCCTGGCCTGAGAGCACTGTCTGGTTAAGTCACTCGATCAGAGTCGCACAGTTAGGTAATGTAACAATGTAACAGCTCCCAGCCCAGGAGCAGTGTCTGGTTATGTGACTTACTCAGAGTTACACAGTTAGGTAATGTAACAATGTAACAGCTCCCAGAGCAGGAGCACTGTCTGGTTAAGTGACATGCTCAGGGTTACACAGTTAGGTAATGTAACAATGTAAGAACTCCTAGCTCAGGAGCACTGTCTGGTTAAGTGACTTCCTCAGAGTTACACAGTTAGGTAATGTAACAATGTAACAGCTCCCGGCCCAGGAGCACTGTCTGGTTATGTGACTTACTCACTGTTACCAAGTTAGGTAATGTAACAATGTAACAACTCCCAGCCCAGGAGCACTGTCTGCTTAAGTGAATTAGTCAGAGTTACACAGTTAGGTAATGTAACAATGTAACAGCTCCCAGCCCAGGAGCATTGTCTGGTTAAGTGACTTACTCAGAGTTACACTGTTAGGTAATGTAACAATGAAACAGCTACCAGCCTGGGAGCACTGTCTGGTTAAGAAACTTGCTCAGAGCCACACTGTTAGGTAATGTGACAGCTCCCAGCCCAGGAGCACTGTCTGGTTAAGTGACATGCTCAGAGTCACACAGTTAGATAATGTTAACAATGTAACACCTCCCAGCCCAGGAGCACTGTCTGGTTAAGTGACATGCTCAGAGTTACAGTTAGGTAATAGAACAATGTAACAGCTGCCGGCCTGGGAGCACTGTCTGGTTAAGTGACATGCTCAGAATTACAGTTAGGTAATGTAACAATTATCACAAACTCTGCTCACAGACGTGTACAATACCAGCACCGTACACAAACTGAAGTTCTAAAATCTCCTTTAATTTATAAAATATTTTAAAATATATCAAAGTAAAATACTTTCCACTGAGTTAAGCGCTTTCATCTACTTTATGTAGACTTCATCAGAACAAAGCATTATAACCCCCACAGGTTTAAATATAAGCATCTACCAATCGCCCACTGACAAATTAAGTGTTTAGTAGTTTAAAGTGCACAGTGCTTAATTTCCTTGTCGGTCGCCTTTTAATAAGACTTAACAGTCAATTGGAATATAACATATCCACATATATTCCACTACAAAACAACTTACTTTCTAAATGCATTGCATTAAAATTTATGAAGTTAAAACCTTGTAAAATTGTATAAAACTAAATTTTATACATAATTTCCTAACAGTGCCATTAACAGTGCTGGTGCCCCAGTGTTATCCTGACTAACCACTATTATGTAAAATGGGTTAATGGAAATAGTATCATTAAGCCCAGGGTACGTTGAAGCACTGAGCTTGATCTGCCATCTAACTTCTTTCTTACCCAATTTATTTTTAATATTTCCCCCTCTTGGGTTCCCTTTTATACATTCGAGTATGCCAAAATTAAAATTGTCACAGTGTTTGTTCCTGTCTAAATGTCTCCATAGTGCATTTTATTCTGTAGCAATGGTCATAAATTTGGTTTCTAAGACATCTATCAGTCTTTCCCATGTAGAAACAAGGACATTTGGTACACTTTGCCAAATAAAGAACATGGGAAGTCCTGCAAATCCCTTTTTGAAACTTATATACATTTCTACTGATGTCCTCAAGTTCTAAAGAAGGAACTTTTATAATCAAATGGCACTGATTACATTTTCCACCTTTGGTAGTGCCTGCCCCCTTGTCGTTGAAGTTATTACCCATAATTTTCCTTTCTAATTCCATCTTTAGATTTCTACAATTTTTAGATACAAATTTGGGTGCATCACCCACCATATTAAATACACTATTGTCGGTTTTCAAAATATTCCAACTGTTAACTATTATTTTTAATGTCATGAACTTGGGGTGCATATTGTAAAATACACGCTCTAGTGAATTCGTTTGAATCGTGATCTTCCTTGTTAGTATTTCCTTCCGCTGTTCTAATCATCCCCGTCCCTATGATGGGCTTATATTTTTTCCCTCATTCTTTCTTTACATATTCCTTAATATCCGCTATCATCCCTTTGGGGTATCCTCGGTTTTCAAACATGTTTCCTATAAGATCCAATTCATTAATCAAAGCAACATATTCCAAGGTCATCCTAGCAGCCCTTATGCACTGCCCTTTTATAATACTCCTTTTCTGACTGCTAGGGTGACAACTTGAATAATGTAAGTAAGCATTACTAAAGGTGTCCTTTCTATATATATTGGATTTGAATCTGCCTTTTGCGATGGTATTCCGGGTGTCCAGGTAGGGTATAGAACTCTGTTCCACATTGAAAGTGAATTCTAAATAATCACATCCGGTATTTAAATATTCTTTAAACTCATTGAGCTTCCACTCATTGTCCTTCCATATCAAAAAATATCGTCCAAAAACCTCAGGTAACATAAAATACTGTCATTCCACTCTGTTTGTAGTATATATTCATTTCGCAATTCAGTAAAAACAAGTTGGCAAACATGGGGTCACAAGCCGCCCCATAGCTATCCCCTTTCTCTGCCTGTAATATTCACCCTCATATAATATATAGTTGTAGGTCAATACTATTTCCATGAATTCCGTTATTAAAGATGTTTTTTTCCCATGTCAAACTACCGTATTTATCTATACTACTGTTGAATCTATTTAACCCTTCCTCTTGGGGTATACTTGAAAAAAGATCTACCACATCGATAGTAACTAGTAATATATCAGGTCTAACAAGTTGTGGTACCAATCTACCTAAAAAATCCCATGAATCAATTACAATATGAGTAATTCTATTGTTTATGGGTTTCAGCCATCTGTCTATTACCTTGCCAAAAGGAAAGGTTTTGGACCTGTTACCTGAGATTATGGGATGGAAGGGCGGATCATTTTTATTTTTGTGAACCTTGGGAATGCCCACTATGGTGCTGATAATGGGGTATTCTACCTTTAAAAAATTGTACATATCTCTCTGTCCTTTCATCCAATAATAATTCTTCCAAAAATAAGTCAATTTTATGGTAACCAATATTTACTTCATTAATGGATGATATATCATAGTTCCCAGAATTAAGCAAAATACTATTTATTTTGTTCATGTATTCAACCGAGTCGTACAGAACTGCTCCACTCCCCTTATCGGGTTTCATAATTCTTATACTTTTATTCCCTTGTATTTCTTTTAATAATTTGTATTCATTACACATCTCGACTCCACCCCCTGCCCACAAAACCACAGTGAAAATTTTCTCTAAAGCAAATTTCACACTCCTCAAAACCGAGGTGGAATCCTTCAAATCCCCCGGGCCTGTGGAAAATACGGCCCAGACTGCAGAATCCTTTATAAACGCATTCTATGAACACCTTCAGGAATGCATGGATCATGCAATTCCAAATAAAACCAAGACCCAATCCTCCAAAGGCAGGCGTCCTGTCTGGTGGACTCCAGCAATAAACAAACTATACAATAGAAGGAGGAAGCTACTACATGATAGAGCAAAATCCCAAAAACGGAAGGCATCTCTGATCAGTATTAGCAAAAAACTACGGGCACTCATAAAATCATCTAAGGCCAGCTTCGAGAGACAAATTGCACAGGACACTAAGGATAATCACAAAGCTTTCTTTAGTTATGTTAGGAACCTGGGTGGGAATTCCCAGATATGCTCAGAATTAGTCCAAAATGATAAAAAATACACCAAACCCACAGACATTGCCAACATCCTCGCTGACAGGTTCAGCGCAAACTCCCCCCTCCACCAAAAGGGCAAATATCTATCCCAGCAGAGTGCTTGCTCCTCTGACATCTCAGATGCTCAGGTAAGAACTGCCCTCTCCAAAGCAAAAAACACAGCATCAATGGGACCAGACGGTGTCCCGGGCTGCGTCCTACATGAACTCCAAGAGGAGCTAAACCCAAACATAAAACTACTGTTCAGTCTCAGCCTTACTACAAGATATGTACCCAAAGAGTGGCGTACAACAACAGTGGTCCCTCCCCACAAAGGTGGTGCCTCAACGGATCCTGGAAACTATCTCCCCATAAGCCTGACTAGCTTGGTCTGCAAAGCTATGGAAAGGATCATCATGGACCTCATAAATAAAGATATTGGGGACCTACAAACACTGGATCCTACCCATTTCGGCTTTGTTAAGGGCAGATCCTGCCTCTTAAACCTGGTTGATTTCTTTGAAACAGTCACCAAGGCCATTGACGAGGGGAAGGTGGTCCACACAGCCTACCTGGACCTTGCAAAAGCCTTCAATATAATACCCCACTCGGGCATTATAGATAAGCTCACCAGCTTAAATATAAACCCCTATGTCACTAGATGGGTTGCAAACTGGTTGAAGGACAGAACCCACATGGTTAGAATTGCTGGAGCCATGTCAGACTCCAAACCAGTTACAAGTGGCGTCCCACAAGGCTCAGTCCTGGGACCTATCTTGTTCGGTATATATTTCTCGGAGGTACAGGCCAACACGGAAGGACTGTGGCTGGCCAAGTTCGCAGATGACTGCAAACTAGGCACCATAATCGACTCTCCAGCCGACACAAGCATCCTACAAAAGGGCCTCATAGAAACAGACAACTGGTGCCAGAGCCATGGCCTCAAGCTAAACACCAAAAAGTGTATAGTCATCCCCTTTGGCAAAAACAAAGTGCCCACAAATTACCACATAGGTGGTAATCCATTAAGTATGGAAGAAGTAATTAGGGACCTGGGGACCCAAGTTGATAGCAATCTCGCATTTGAAAACCACGCAGCCAAAGTGGTTAGAAAAACATTTTATATAGCCCACCTCATCATGAAGGGATTCACAACTAGATCAGGGGAGGTCATTGTGCCTCTTTACTCATCCCTCAGCAGGCCCATAATTGAGTACAATGCCCATTTTGGGATGTGCCTTACCAGACACCTGCAGCAACTGGAAAGACCCCAAAAGAGTACCTCACCAAGAGGATCAAAGGGCTCAAACAGATGCTATATGCTGCCTGGTTAAAGAAACTCCAGCTCTACTCACTGGCATACCGCCTGCTCAGAGGCAATCTGTGCCTGACGTATAAAGCCATGTCCAACCCGGAATTAATGGACATGCTGCACTTCAGAAAATCCAAATCTCATCGAGCTACGCGCTTGAGAGACTTGAACCTCAGCACTGAAATAAATAGAACATGCTTGCTGGAGGGACAGATTCATAACCCAGAGGCTCCCTTCACTCTGGAATAAAATCCTAGTCCAGGTTAGGCAGAGTCCCTCATTGACTCTCTTCAAGAGGAATCTTGATGAGTGGATGGGAGATCGTAGGTTTACCCCAGGTATGACTTCTGTGTCATTGTTAGACAGAGGCACAGTATACTAACCTCGAAAAAGGGCATAGCAAAATTAATTTAAAATGGGTGGCGAAAGCCAATCACACTCTGGCTAGGCTTATAAATGACCTAGGGCAGATAGCCTAGTATGAACCTATTAAATTCTAAATTACCCTTACTTTTAAATCTTTTCTTCCCAAGATCATATATCTAATCTATTATTACCTTCTCATAGGTAGCTAAGGTGGAATTCATTGGTGGTGTGAAGCTGCTCTTCTTTTTAAACTTATTCGACCTGTTGTGCTTTTTCCATTGAAAAATATACCTAAATTTAATTTCCTTAAGTATTTTTGAAGTCCGCTATGTACTCCACTACATTTATTTTGTTATTGGGAACATATTTCATTCCTTTGGATAATAAATTGAAATACTCTTCTTTTAATTCCATTTGTGTATAATTGTATATACTGAATTCTCCTAGACTAAAATGCGTGTCACTATGCTTTATAATCCCTACTTTCTCTAACAGTTGTTTGCATTCCTGTATTCGGGTTGATTTTCCCATTTGCTTGTCTTCCATTTTCTCTGACCATAGTGTTGCCCTCTGTATTGGGCCTGCGCGCTTTTGCTGGTCTCTAAAAAATCACCCCTATTTATGTTGTTATCATCCTTAACATAATTGTTATACTTAGTTATCTCGCTGATACCCATCGCCTTTGACATTCTGGTTAAATCCTTGTGTTTTAGACTCCCATCTATAAGCCTCACCTTTATCGTATTGCTGCATGTCCCTTCTCATTTTTTACATTTTCTATCATATTGTTTCTTTGTTTGATTCTCTGCCCATGCAAACTGTGCATTCAGAAACATTTCACAGTCATCGTATAATACATCCTTAGTAATAATATTGTCCAGCTGTCCTAACTCGGACATTAGGCCACATATTTTTTTTATCATTACACGATACAATGAACTTCATGAATGTAAAACCAAAATTGTCAAACATTGTTGTACATTCATTAATGTTTCCTTCATCCATTTCAATGCCCATGGGATATTTGAAAAACCTTAGGCCCATAGGAACAATACCAGTGTCTAAACATTTTTTCAAATACATATTGTCCATCTGAACACTTTTAAGTACCTTGAGTTTCTTTCCAAACTCTTGTATATACTCTTTTAATGTCTTATTATTCTCATAATTGTTGTCATTATCTCTTACATTACAAGTCACCATTAAAGTCATAATTGGTAACCATAAAGCTATTTAAATCATATCGCCTTTGGAAATCGTTTGTTTTATGGTCATTTCTGACTGTTATAGTACCTGCATGTGTGGTTTGTCCTACCATGGTGTATGTTCTTTTAGGCGCAACTCGTTTTGGTTTTGCGCCCGATATATTGTAATCTGCCTCCGATCTATCACCAATAAGGGTGTCGCCCACACCTTGATTGTGCAGAATATTAGATCAATAAAAGGTCCCTTCTCTATGTCCCACGCCTTTGCCTTGGCCATTCAGAAACTAATCCATTACTCTGCAACTGCTAGGCATACGTGGTGACGTCATCTTCCATTCATTAGAACCTTTCACATCAGGCTGGCTAATCAATTCGATCAGCCGGGTAAGTTCTCCCTTAATGATTGCCATCTCAGACTGTAACTTATGGATGTCGTCCCTCCTGTGGGGAAAAAATGGAGGGCAGTTCGTCCAAGGAATCCATATCCACTCCCAAATGAGAAAACTGCAAATATCCAGAACAGTCAACCAAGTAACAAATATCACAAACTCTGCTCACAGACTTGTACAATACCAGCACCGTACACAAACTGAAGTTCTAAAATCTACTTTAATTGATAAAATATTTTAAAATATATCAAAGTAAAATGCTTTCCACTGAGTTAAGCGCTTTCATCTACTTTATGTAGACTTCATCAGAACAAAGCATTATAACCCCCACAGGTTTAAATATAAGCATCTACCAGTCGCCCACTGGCAAATTAAGTGATTAGTAGTTTAAAGTGCACAGTGCTTAATTTCCTAGTCGATCACCTTTTAATAAGACTTAACAGTCAATTGGAATATAACATATCCACATATATTCCACTACAAAGCATCTTACTTTCTAAATGCATTGTATTAAAATTTATGAAGTTAAAATTCACTAGAGCATGTATTTTACAATATGCACCCCAAGTTAATGACATTAAGAAAATAATAGTTAACAGTTGGAACATTTTGAAAACAGGCAATAGTGTATTTAATATGGTGGGCGACGCACCCAAATTTGTATCTAAAAATGGTAGAAATCTAAAGATGGAATTAGAAAGGAAAATTATGGGTAATCATTTCAACGACAAGGGGGCAGGCACTACCAAATGTGGAAAATGTTATCAGTGCCATTTGATTATAAAAGTTCCTTCTGTAGAACTTGAGGACATCAGTAGAAGTGTATTTAAGTTTCAAAAAGGGATTTGCAGGACTTCCCATGTTCTTTATTTGGCAAAGTGTACCAAATGTCCTTGTTTCTACATGGGAAAGACTGATAGATGTCTTATAAACCAAATTTATGACCATTGCTACAGAATAAGGAAACAGGATACAAAAAATGCACTATGGAGACATTTAGACGGGAACAAACACTGTGACACTTTTAATTTTGGTATCCAAGAGGGGGAAATATTAAAAATAAATTGGGTGAGAAAGAAGTTAGATGGCAGATCAAGCACAGTGCTTCAACGTACCCTGGGCTTAATGATACTATTTCCATTAACCCATTTTACATAATAGTGGTTAGTCAGGATAACACTGGGGCACCAGCACTGTTAATGGCACTGTTAGGAAATTATGTATAAAATTTAGTTTTATACAATTTTACAAGGTTTTAACTTCATAAATTTTAATGCAATGCATTTAGAAAGTAAGTTGTTTTGTAGTGGAATATATGTGGATATGTTATATTCCAATTGACTGTTAAGTCTTATTAAAAGGCGACCGACAAGGAAATTAAGCACTGTGCACTTTAAACTACTAAACACTTAATTTGTCAGTGGGCGATTGGTAGATGCTTGTATTTAAACCTGTGGGGGTTATAATGCTTTGTTCTGATGAAGTCTACATAAAGTAGATGAAAGCGCTTAACTCAGTGGAAAGTATTTTACTTTGATATATTTTAAAATATTTTATAAATTAAAGGAGATTTTAGAACTTCAGTTTGTGTACGGTGCTGGTATTGTACAAGTCTGTGAGCAGAGTTTGTGATATTTGTTACTTGGTTGACTGTTCCGGATATTTGCAGTTTTCTCAGGTAATGTAACAATGTCGCTGAAACAATTCAAGACGCCAAAAACTTGTAAGCAAAAAATTCCAGCAAACCTTGGATCCTGGTAAAACGATTTATTGTAGAATGAAATAAAAACAAACTTGACCATCAAAAGAAATTCCTTGTAGTACTAAGCGCTTTCTCCCTCAAAATAAACGGGCATCCTCAGAGTACAAAAAAACAAATCTCAGTCCATCCCTTAAATACTAGATTTAAAACTGAATAATTAGATCAATTTGAAATTAATTGACACCAGGAGAAGTAATGAACCCTAATCAGTGTTGTGCACATAGAAAAAACTCTTATAAAGCTGTCAGACAAAAAATGCAGGGCAGTATTAAAACAGTTGTATACTCAAGGAAATTGTTTAAAATTCTTAAATACATGATGAGTGCATTACTGAATTAACTGTAAATAAATATACATATAAATATATAAATATTTAAATATCAATTAATTAATCATAATTATAATTATATAAATAACTCAAATATATGTATAAATATATATATGTATATAAATATAAATAAATAATAAGTTGATCAATAAATTAGATTGTATTATAACAACGTTATTCAATAATACATCAATAATAATTGGTAGAATAGTTTAAAATAGTTTAAAATATACTTGGTTGAAACCTTAAAATACTAAAACTGGTCTGTAGTAATAAAAACTAATGTGTTGTAATGTGAAAATGTATCATATAAAATGTGATTTCAACTTGAGTATGCTCGAAATAGAAATGTATTCATTGATGCCAGGCCATTGACTAGCATTTAGCCTTAATTGCCATAGACATTCCTTTGCTTCAAGCATTGCTTTCTCATCTCCCCCTTTGTGTACATTGTGTGGGATTCTGTAACAGCTCCCAGCCCAGGAGCACTGTCTGGTTAAGTGACATGCTCAGAATCACAGAGTTAGGTAATGTAACAATGTAACAGCTCCCAGCCCAGGAGCACTGCCTGGTTAAGTGACTTACTAAGAGTTACACAGTTAGGTAATGAAACAATCTAACAGCTCCCGGTCTGGGAGCACTGTCTGGTTAAGTGACATGCTCAGAGTTACAGTTAGCTAATGTAACAATGTAACAGCTCCCAGCCCGGGAGCACTGTCTGGTTAAGCGACTTGCTCAGAGTTACATAGTTAGGTAATGTAACAGTGTAACAGCTCCTGGCCGGGAAGCAGTGTCTGATTCAGTGACTTGCACAGAGTCACAGTTAGGTAATGTAACATTGTAACAGCTCCCAGCCCGGTAGCACTGTTTGGTTAAATGACTTAGAGTTACACAGTTAGGTAATGTAACAATGTAACAGGTCCCAGGCCAGACGCACTGTCTGATTAAGTGACTTAAGTTAGGTAATGTAACAATGTAACAGCTCCAGCCCAGGAGCATTGTCTGGTTAAGTGACTTGCTCAAAGTTGCACAGTTAGGTAATGTAACAATGTAACAGCTCCCGGCCTGGAAGCACTGTCTGATTAAGTGACTTGCACAGAGTTACAGTAAGGTAATGTAACATTGTAAGAGCTCCCGGCCTGGTAGCACTGTCTGGTTAAATGACTTTACACAGTTAGGTAATGTAAGAATGTAACAGGTCCCAGCCCAGGAGCACTGTCTGGTTAAGTGACTTGCTCAGAGTTACACACTTAGGTAATGTAACAGCTCCCGGCCCATGAGCACTGCCTGATTAAGTGACTTGCACAGAGTTAAAGTTAGGTAATGTAACATTGTAACAGCTCCTGTACCGGGAGCACTGTCTGGTTAAATGACTTAGAGTTACACAGTTAGGTAATGTAACAATGTAAAAGCTCCCAGCCCAGCAGCACTGTCTGGTTAAGCGACTTGCTCAGAGTACCACAGTTAGGTAATGTAACAATGTAACAGCTCCCAGCCCAGGAGCACTGTCTGGTTAAGTGACTTACTCAGAGTTACACAGTTAGGTAATGTAACAATGTAAAAGATCCTGGCCTGGGAGCATTGTCTGGTTAAGCGACTTACACAGAGTCACACAGTTAGGTAATGTAACAGTGTAACAGCTCCCATCCCAGGCACTGTCTGGTAAAGTGACTTGCACAGAGTTACACATTTAGGTAATGTAACAATGTAACACCTCCCAGCCCAGGAGGACTGTCTGGTTAAGTGACTTACTCAGAGTTACAGTTAGGTAATGTAACAATGTAAAAGCTTCCAGCCTAGGAGCACTATCTGGTTAAGTGACTTACTCACAGTTACACAGTTATGTAATGTAACAATGTAACAGCTCCCAGCCCAGGAGCCTTTCTGATTAAGTGACTTACTCAGAGTCACACAGTTAGGTAATGTAACAGCTCCCAGCCCAGGAGCGCTGTCTGGTTAAGTGACTTACTCAGAGTTACATAGTTAGGTAATGTAACAATGTAAACGCTTCCAGCCTAGGAGCAGTGTCTGGTTAAGTGACTTACTCAAAGTCACACAGTTAGGTAATGTAAAAATGTTAAAGCTTCCAGCCCAGGAGCACTGTCTGGTTACGTGACTTGCTCAGAGTTACACAGTTAGGTAATGTAACAATGAAACAGCTCCCAGTCCAGGAGCTCTGTCTAGTTAAGTGACTTACTCAGAGTCACACAGTTAGGTAATGTAACAATGTAACAGCTCCCAGACCAGGAGCAGTGTCTGGTTAAGTGACTTACTCAGAGTTACACAGTTAGGTAATGTAACAATGTAACAGCTTCCAGCCCAGGAGCACAGTCTGGTTAAGTAACATGCTTAGAGTTACACTTAGGTAATGTAACAATGCAACAGCTCCCAGCCATGGAGCACTGTCTGGTTAAGTGACTTACTCAGAGTTACACAGTTAGGTAATGTAACAATGTAACAGCTCCCAGCTCAGGAGCACTCTCTGGTAAGTGACATGCTCAGAGTTACACAGTTTGGTAATGTAACATTGTAACAGCTCCCGCCCCGGGAGCACTGTCTGGCTAAATGACATGCTCAGAGTTGCAGTTAGCTAATGTAACAATGTAACAGCTCCCAGCCCGGGAGCACTCTCTGGAGGAGTGACTTACTCAAAGTCACACAATTAGGTAATGTAGCAATGCAACAGCTCCCAGCCGAGGCATTGTCTAGTTAAATGACTTACTCAGAGTCACACAGTTAGGTAATGTAACAATGTAACAGTTCCCAGCCCAGGAGTGAAGTCTGGTTAAGTGACTTACTCAGAGTCACACAGTTAGTTACTGTAACAGTGTAACACCTCCCAGCCCAGGCATTGTCTGGTTAAGGGACTTACTCAGAGTTACACAGTTAGGTAATGTAACAATGTATCAGCTCCTAGCCCAGGAGCACTGTCTGCTTAAATGACTTACTCAGAGTTACACAGTTAGGTAATGTAACAATGTAACAGCTCCCAGCTCAGGAGCACTGTCTGGTTAATTGACTTACTCAGAATCACACAGCTAAGTAAAGTAACAATGTAACAGCTCCCAGCCCAGGAGTGGTGCCTGGTTAAGTGACTTACTCAGAGTCACACAGTTTGATAATGTGACAGTGTAACAGCTCCCTGCCCAGGTGCACTGTCTGGTTAAATAACTTACTCAGAGTTACACTGTTAGGTAATGTAACAATGTAACAGCTCCCGGCCCGGGAGCACTGTCTGGTTAAGTGACTTACTCAGAGTCACACAATTAGGTAATGTAACAATGTAACAGCTCCCAGCCCAGGAGCACTGTCTGGTTAAGTGACTTACTCAGAGTCACACAGTTAGGTAATGTAACAATGTAACAGCTCCCAGCCCAGGAGCACTGTCTGGTTAAGTGACTTACTCAGAGTCACACAGTTAGGTAATGTAACAATGTAACAGCTCCCAGCCCAGGAGTGCTGTCTGGTTAAGTGATTTACTCAGAGTCACACAGCTAAGTAATGTAACAATGTAACACCTCCCAGCCCAGGAGCACTGTCTGGTTAAGTGTCTTACTCAGAGTCACACAGTTAGGTAATGTAACAATGTAACAGCTCCCAGCCCAGGCAGTGTTTGGTTAAGTGACTTACTCAGAGTCACACAGTTAGGTAATGTAACAATGTAACAGCTCCCAGCCCAGGCAGTGTTTGGTTAAGTGACTTACTCAGAGTCACACAGATAGGTAATGTAACAATGTAACAGCTCCCAGCCAAGGAGCACTGTCTGGTTAAGTGACTTACTCAGAGTCACACAGTTAGGTAATGTAACAATGTAACAACTCCCGGCCTGGGAGAACTCTCTGGTTAAGTGACTTACTCAGAGTCACACAGTTAGGTAATGTAACAATGTAACAGCTCCCAGCCCGGGAGCACTCTCTGGTTAAGTGACTTACTCAGAGTCACACAGTTAGGTAATGTAACAATGTAACAGTTCCCAGCCCAGGAGTGAAGTCTGGTTAAGTGACTTACTCAGAGTCACACAGTTAGTTACTGTAACAATGTAACACCTCCCAGCCCAGGCATTGTCTGGTTAAGGGACTTACTCAGTGTTACACAGTTAGGTAATGTAACAATGTATCAGCTCCTAGCCCAGGAGCACTGTCTGCTTAAATGACTTACTCAGAGTTACACAGTTAGGTAATGTAACAATGTAACAGCTCCCAGCCCAGGAGCACTGTCTGGTTAATTGACTTACTCAGAATCACACAGCTAAGTAATGTAACAATGTAACAGTTCCCAGCCCAGGAGTGGTGCTTGGTTAAGTGACTTACTCAGAGTCACACAGTTTGATAATGTGACAGTGTAACAGCTCCCTGCCCAGGTGCACTGTCTGGTTAAAGAACTTACTCAGAGTTACACTGTTAGGTAATGTAACAATGTAACAGCTCCCGGCCCGGGAGCACTGTCTGGTTAAGTGACTTACTCAGAGTCACACAGTTAGGTAATGTAACAATGTAACAGCTCCCAGCCCAGGAGTGCTGTCTGGTTAAGTGATTTACTCAGAGTCACACAGTTAGGTAATGTAACAATGTAACACCTCCCAGCCCAGGAGCACTGTCTGGTTAAGTGACTCACTCAGAGTCACACAGTTAGGTAATGTAACAATGTAACAGCTCCCAGCCCAGGCAGTGTTTGGTTAAGTGACTTACTCAGAGTCACACAGTTAGGTAATGTAACAATGTAACAGCTCCCAGCCCAGGCAGTGTTTGGTTAAGTGAATTACTCAGTGACACAGTTAGGTAATGTAACAATGTAAAAGCTCCCAGCCTGGGAGCACTCTCTGGTTAAGTGACTTACTCAGAGTCATACAGTTAGGTAATGTAACAGCTCCCAGCCCAGGCAGTGTTTGGTTAAGTGACTTACTCAGAGTCACACAGATAGGTAATGTAACAATGTAACAGCTCCCAGCCAAGGAGCACTGTCTGGTTAAGTGACCTACTCAGAGTCACACAGTTAGGAAATGTAACAATGTAACAGCTCCCAGCCCAGGAGCACTGTCTGGTTAAGTGACTTACTCAGAGTCACACGGTTAGGTAACGTAACAATATAACAGCTCCCAGCCCAGGCAGTGTTTGGTTAAGTGACTTGCTCAGAGTCACACAGTTAGGTAATGTAACAATGTAACAGCTCCCAGCCCAGGCAGTGTTTGGTTAAGTGACTTACTTAGAGTCACACAGGTAGGTAATGTAACAGCTCCCGGCCTGGGAGAACTCTCTGGTTAAGTGACTTACTCAGAGTCACACAGTTAGGTAATGTAACAATGTAACAGTTCCCAGCCCAGGAGTGGTGCTTGGTTAAGTGACTTACTCAGAGTCACACAGTTAGGTAATGTAACAATGTAACAGCTCCCAGCCCGGGAGCACTCTCTGGTTAAGTGACTTACTCAGAGTCACACAGTTAGGTAATGTAACAATGTAACAGCTCCCAGCCCGGGAGCACTGTCTGGTGTAGTGACATTCTTAGAGTTGCACAGGTAGGCAGTGGAGGCTGAAGGAATTGAACCTTGCACCACTGGACCATAGTCTAGTTCTGCCAGAATAATTTTACTATGGCAGTGGGTAACACAGTAAAATATTATTTATGGCAGACTGTGGTGTTTATAACGTCAGCAGCTAGCTACATGTTATAGTACTTGTTTTGCTGAATTAATGCAGACTCTAGATCTTTGGACTGAATGAGGGCAGAGTGTAGTGAGCCACTTACAGAACTCCATGTTTAACAGTCTGGGTTTACGTCCGTCACTTTCCATTGCATGTTATATGACCTGAAGAAACCACCTTGCATTATTAGGGATCAGGGTTCACATCTGTAGAAGAGATCTCTGCTGATGTTATGTTTACCTAGCAAATGGAATGATTATTGCTTCTTGAAACAGAGCCTGGGAATCATTATGGATCAAAACAAAGTGTGGTGTTGTCTGTGCTAACCTATGCTAATCTGCAACAAAGCAGTCAATGTAGCATTGACTGAATAAGAAATGAGCATAGGGATAATCACCACATGACCTGTCAGTCATGAGGGGTACGCATGAAGGATGCACTTTACCCATCACATGACCTGTCAGTCATGAGGGGTACGTATGAAGGATGTACTTTACCCATCACATGAGGGGTATGCATGAAGCATGCAATTTACCCATCACATGACCTGTCAGTCATGAGGGTTACACATGAAGGATGCACTTTACCCATCACATGACCTATCAGTTATGAAGGTTACGCATGAAGGATGCACTTTATCCATCACATGACCCTTCAGTCATGAGGGTTACGCATGTAGGATGCACTTTACCCATCACGTGACCTGTCAGTCATGAGGGTTACACATGAAAGATGCACTTTACCCATCACATGACCTGTCAGTCATGAGGGTTACACATGAAGGGTGCACTTTGCCCATCACATGACCCATCAGATATCAGGGTGCACTTTACCCATCACATGGCCCATCAGTTATGTGGGTGCACTTTACTCATGAGGATGAAGCCAGTGTGGTTAAATGATCACTGAAGTGACTGACAGGTAAGGTATACCAGGGACAGGTAAGGTATACCAGGGACAGGTAAGGTATACTAGGGACAGGAAAGGTATACCAGGGACAGGTAAGGTATACCAGGGACAGGTAAGGTATACCAGGGACAGGTAAGGTGTACCA
This sequence comes from Protopterus annectens, assembly GCF_019279795.1. NCBI lineage: Eukaryota > Metazoa > Chordata > Ceratodontiformes > Protopteridae > Protopterus > Protopterus annectens. The sequence continues at coordinate 1,875,016,260 of NC_056732.1, forward strand.
GGGACAGGTAAGGTGTACCAGGGACAGGTATACCAGGGACAGGTAAGGTATACCAGGTACAGGTAAGGTATACCAGGGACAGGTAAGGTATACCAGGGACAGGTAAGGTGTACCAGGGACAGGTAAGGTATACCAGGGACAGGTAAGGTGTACCAGGGACAGGTAAGGTATACCAGGGACAGGTAAGGTGTACCAGGGACAGGTAAGGTATACCAGGGACAGGTAAGGTGTACCAGGTACTGATTATTACCATTATATATTGGCTTGATTGTTAAAAAAAAAAATCATCACCTTTTACCTCAATGTGTCTGTTCTACACCAGACATGTAGGTGTTGACATGTGTGCTGAGCGGATTTAGCAAGAACAGCTAACTGGTTTGTTGAGCATGTGAACATATTGGTAAGCAGTACATTGGCAAAGTTTATTTTCTGCAGCTGCTGATATGCTATGTGCATTTTTAAGTTACTTCCTCTTCATTTTTAAAGCAGCAGAACAGAATGCCAGATATGGCCACCCCAAGTGCCAAAAGGTGGAGGTGTTATTAAAAACATTGAAAGTCATTCTTTTGAAGCTTATTTTGACACTCACAGAGGTGACAAGTTCACATGTTTTTGTCTTGGATGAACAGATTTTTTTGCTGTTGCAATTGCTGTTCTTCACAACTTAAATGATCCATTTGGATGAGCCGTATTCTAAGCAGTGCAGACTAAATAATTACTTGTTTTGCTGCACACTAGAAGCATCTGTTAAGCTTTCTAACTTGTTCTAACAATCAGAACATGTAGTGCAGCTGTTTAGGCATGCTACGTCACGCAGACTGTGTGTGTGTGTGTGTGTGTGTGTGTGTGTGTGTGTGTGTGTGTGTGTATGTGTAGATATATATATATATATATATATATATATATATATATATATATATATATATTTATTACAAATCTTCTGTGTACTTATCTTCCAAACTTCCTCTCCATCAGGTAAACGTACATCTTTATTTTGATTCACATAGACCCCTGGCTCCCCCCCTCAGATATAAATATAAAATAGTAAGCTTAGGGTAGGTTTAACCCTACTTCCCTCTTTGTAATATTGTAATTAAATGCTTGGGTTTCACCATTTCCCCTCCCACCTTTCCTGTCTGAGTTATCAAGCCCCTGGAAGCAGTTTATCAAACTGCCACCATCTCCCTTTGACCTCCTGAGGTATCATGTTCCTCAAACTAACATAAAGTGAGAACCCCTTTGTACCTGCTCCACTCAATTATCATGTCTTCAGATGTCATCTACTTTAAACCTTCATCTCCTCTTCATAGATGCAGCTGTCTAGGATCCCGTGTTCAGGCCTATAGGGCCCTTGTTGTTATGTCCTTGTTAGGTCTCCCCTTCATAGATGTGCAGCTGTCTAGGATCCCATGTTCAGGCCTGTAGGGCCCTTGTTGTTATGTCCTTGTTAGGTCTCCCCTTCATAGATGTGCAGCTGTCTAGGATCCCATGTTCAGGCCTATAAAGCCCTTGTTAGGTCTCCCCTTCATAGATGTGCAGCTGTCTAGGATCCTGTGTTCAGGCTTATAGGGCCCTTATTGTTATGTCCTTGTTAGGTCTCCCCTTCATAGATGTGCAGCTGTCTAGGATCCCGTGTTCAGGCCTATAAAGCCCTTGTTAGGTCTTCCCTTCATAGATGTGCAGCTGTCTAGGATCCAGTGTTCAGGCCTATAGGGCCCTTGTTGTCATGTCCTTGTTAGGTCTCCCCTTCATAGATGTGCAGCTGTCTAGAATCACGTGTTCAGGCCTATAGGGCCCTTTTGTTATGTCCTTGTTAGGTCTCCCCTTCATAGATGTGCAACTGTCTAGAGTCCCATGTTTAGGCCTATACAGCCCTTGTTATGTCCTTGTAAGGTCTCCCCTTCATGTGCAGCTGTCTAGAATCCCGTGTTCAGGCCTATAAAGCCCTTGTTAAGTCTTCCCTTCATGGATGTGCAGCTGTCTAGGATCCAGTGTTCAGGCCTATAGGGCCCTTGTTGTCATGTCCTTGTTAGGTCTCCCCTTCATAGATGTGCAGCTGTCTAGAATCCCGTGTTCAGGCCTGTAGGGCCCTTTTGTTATGTCCTTGTTAGGTCTCCCCTTCATAGATGTGCAACTGTCTAGGGTCCCATGTTTAGGCCTATACAGCCCTTGTTATGTCCTTGTAAGGTCTCCCCTTCATAGATGTGCAGCTGTCTAGAATCCCGTGTTCAGGCCTATAGGGCCCTTGTTAGGTCTCCCCTTCATAGATGTGCAGCTGTCTAGGATCCTGTGTTCAGGCCTACAGGGCCCTTGTTCTTATGTCCTTAGGAAAGTAAAATCCCTTCCCTACCAGTGGGAGTGGATTAACCTCCCATATCGTACAGACGTGTAGTAAAGTAAAACACCTTCCCTAGCAGTGGGAGTGGATTAACCTCCCATATCATACAGAGGTGTAGTAAAGTAAAACCCCTTCCCTACCAGTGGGAGTGGATTAACTTCCCATATCTTACAGAGGTGTAGTAAAGTAAAACCCCTTCCCTACCAGTGGGAGTGGATTAACCTCCCATATCTTACAGAGGTGTAGTAAAGTAAAACCCCTTCCCTAGCAGTGGGAGTGGATTAACCTCCCATATCATACAGAGGTGTAGTAAAGTAAAATCCCTTCCCTAGCAGTGGGAGTGGATTAACCTCCCATATCGTACAGAGGTGTAGTAAAGTAAAATCCCTTCCCTAGCAGTGGGAGTAGATTAACCTCCCATATTGTACAGAGATGTAGTCGTAGGTTGTTATGTTGTTATCTGCTTCCTTTCCTACCCTTGGTTTAAATTTAGATACCACAAAAATAGCAATGTTTCAGGTGTCCCAAGTCAAGAAAGTCACAGCAACCATTGATTAAAATCACCATGTAATATTTTTAATCCACAAATAAAATGATATCCACAAGTAAAATGGTTATATATTAAGGCTGTATTGCTTTAAAGTCAATGAATTTGTTGATTGACAAAGCAGATGATGTCATCTAATGAGATTGTACTTAAACGAAGATCAACATATGCACAGTGTCTGATGAAGTTTAACATTTATTTAAATGAAAGCGCTAATCATTTTACTTGTGGATATCATTTTATTTGTGGATTAAAAGTATTACGTGGTGATTTTAATCAACGGTTGCTGTGACTTTCTTGACTTGGGATACCTGAAACTTTGCTATTTTTGTGGTCATTCAAGGAGTTTAGTTTGTTCATGGTTTTAAATTTAGATACTGCAGATGTTTCCGGTAGAGCACATCCCTCTCCTTCATGACCCAAGGTTTAAATGTGGACACTGTTTATGTGTAGGTTAGTAACTAGCATTCTAACAAGGTGACCATGCTTAAATAAACTGCATAAATACTATGTGTAAGTGACCCAAACTGACAAAAGCATAACAAGCAGATCAGATGACAAGTGTCATAATGTTCAGAGGGTCACTGAGCAACACACCCAGCTGTGCCACCTTTCTAAAATAGAAAGGGCAGTGGACAGTGTGCAGAAAAGGTGCTGAAAATTGAAGCAAGTATAGCAGTTAGTGGAACACACACTCAGAGTAATACTATGGTGTGTAGTTGCACACACACATACCTACACTATAATATTGTGGTGTATTGCAGCACACACAGACGAACTCACTGTAATATTAGGATGCATATCTGACATTATAACTACACAACTTCTTTTTTGTAAGAATCAAGAGTTTTGGCGTAACACAGCAAGAACCTTATTAAATGTTATGCAATAATTGCTTGGATAACTTTTTAATGATTCCCATAATCCTATTCCCTGTAACAGCTGTGTACTGTAACAGAGTATGAGACCTATATAAATGTTGTGAGGCCACCTAAGATTTATTTCTATCGATCACTAAATGATCGCTGGCAGAGAATGATATCAATATTACTGGTTTGTACTGTTGCTGGTGAAAGCATTTATTTTACTGAAAGTGTAGAAAAGTAGTGACTAACATTAGGAAATGGCTTTTAAATAATACAAGATTTAGTTAACTGAGACGGCAAACTGGGGATGGTTGAAATGAGTTGGCTCTTCCATTTTAGAGGAACTTTGTCTTTTTTGTAACAGTTTTCTTTTGTTTAATAGTATCATTTGTGCTTTCCTAAATATATTAGCCTTACTGTGCATAAGTATCTTTTTAAGAAAAAGGTTTCTTAAATTCAGAGAAAAAAAACTAAGAAGTCTTTACAAACTGAAAGCGTGAAAAGGGAAAGCCAGAAATGCATTAAGACTGTGTGGGTGAGGAAGAATATGCTTATCATTGCCCTTTATGGTTACGGAGATACACGCTGCACAGTGGCATGCTGTGAAATGCAATTCGGTTCATAATTCAAATTTATTAAGCAATATGCTAGAAGAAATTAAACTGTCACACAAACCAGAGCCCAGTTTCAGCAGGATGAGGCACAAGTAAATAACCTGTTGAATGGCAGCTGGGGCTGGTAAAGAAAAGTGATTCATTCTGGGAATTATTTTCTACCTTTCACTCTGTTCATCCCTCCAAAAAAGAAAAAAAAGTGAAGTCATGTTGTTTGTGCTGGACATGTATACTACTGTATTATTACATTACAAAAGGTTCTCAGGAGCTGTTTTCCAGTTTCTTTCCTCACAACATGTGAGGGTTACTGTTAACAAATGGTTAGGCCACCAGCTAGGGAATAAATGAGCCAGAGGCCATTGCCCAGGCTGGAGGGTGCCTAGCTCTTGCCCCTGAGAGGGGAACCAACAGGCTGAGTGGGCAAAAAAAGGGGGGGAAGCCAGTGGGTAAGATCCTGTGAACAAGTGAAAAAAAATGTAAGAAAGGTACCTTCTCCCACGTTAGGTGGATATCATTTCTAAGTACATGCTTGTAGTGGATAGAAAGTGGTTCCATTTCAAATGTTTTCTGCATTAAATCCTGTAACACATTTTAAATTTCTCAGGATAGTAAGTAATACGTGTACAGATGATATTGCTCGTAAACACTTGTTAAGGAGCAAAACATCTGCTTTTAGATTTTAAGACAACAAAGTGTATAATGCATTTTCTGTTTTGTTTCCAAAATTCAAGTGGAACTTTTTTGAAACTTTTTCCTTGGGTACAAGAACTTGTACTGTACTTTTGGAGTAACTCACTTTCTTGATGAGAAATACAATTTTACAGTAACTGTCTTGGCATTTCTTAAATAGACAGTAACATTGCCAGTTCTTTTTAGTGGCTTTTGGGGATGTAGGGGAAAACAAAATGAAGGTAAATATAAAAAAAGGGAATCAAAACATTAGGGTTAACAATTGGAGGGATTAGGGTTAACAATTGGAGGGATTAGGGTTAACAACTGGAGGGAAATGTTCAGAGAAAATCAAGGTAAACACTTCAGCTGAGAATCAATAATAAAAATAAATAAATACAGTTGTGCTGACATTTGAGCAGTTTCAACAGAAGCAAACCAAGAAAATATGAATCAGATCATGGACTCATTAGTGGAACAGCCAGTTTATATAAAATATCTAATGGGTATTTTGAACTGCAAATATTCTTTACCTGAAAATGATAGCAAAATAAATCATCCTATACATAGACAATATTTGTTGTTCTGTGCAATCTGTCAGAACATAGTACCCATAAGAAGGGATTATACACCAGAAAATGTGGTCAGAACATGGCAACAAACTGATTTATTAAACATTCCCAGCAAGGAGGGGTTATACATGTGGAAAACTCAGAAATGAATTTAAGAAGGGCACTTATATTATTTGTGTCTACAAAGTAAATGGAGGAACACTTGGTTTATAATCTTACTGTGAATGTTTTGTTTTGAACTTTATTTTGATGTCTCCATTTGGTTAGTCAGCATTATTTGTGAGGTGACACTAAAGCAAATCTCTGGTCAAATGGCTTGCACAGAATGCACATAGAATATGAAGGAACGGAACCCGTGTTATTCATTTGTTAGTACTCTTAATTGTTATGTTCTCTGTTGTAGTGCTGGCATTACAGCCTTTCTATGTTAAACTGACAGGTGTGCACAACATGAAAGGGAAGAAATTATTACATGCATGATGTCCTACTTTGTCATTAATTACCTTTAATTGTAACTTTGATAACTTTGCTTTATCCAGTATAAAATTAATAAAACATTAAATGGTTCTCCGGTTAAGAATTTGGCTAACTACTTTCTGCTTTTTATTACAGACTATAAATAACACACTGCCTAAAATCATATTATTGCCAAAGATTGCGTACCTTGACAGATACGGCACACTATAATATTTTAGTAGCAGTGTAGGTATGCCGTGCAGTTAATGTGGATTTGGTCACACATGCAAAAATGATGTTACTTAGTTTTAAAGCTCATGCCAACTTGCTGTCAGATTACACAAATGCCTGTGAGAAGCTTCAGTACTGAAATATCAGTTATTCAGTACTGACAGTGGGACAATAAACTTTTTGTGCATGTATTTTTTGTGACAGAAAGTGGGAGTATATCAAATATTGAAGAAAATTGCACCATTTGGTGATAAATGTAAATAGATTATTATAGCTTTAAACTCATGTCATACATAAAGAGAAAGCGTAATTTACATCCAAGTTCTTTTTAAATGTGTTGCTTTTGCAACAAGGACAGAAACAAGTGAAATGATCCACATGGCTGTGTAAGCAGTGGAACCATGAATGTTCCATCTCCTTTTTTCATAATGGCTTTTAGTATTTACAATAATAGCATAGAATTACTTGAAAATACATCCGTTTTTCTCATTTCCATTCTGGTGTGTTTCTTTACTACTTCATTCCCCAGTGAAGTGAGTTGTCAGCACACAGAGGTCACTTGTACACTGGCACCTTCGTGCCCTCAGTCACACTTGCACCCTGTAATCCTTGGTCACCCAGCTAAGGTCTGGATTATTCCCATTCTAATAGCCGGATCAACTCCGTATTGACCTCTACTGTGTCAGAGTCCTTCACTATCA
>NC_056732.1:1875028253-1875057415 GCF_019279795.1 Protopterus annectens
TTCCAGAATGCTAAATTGCTTATATCACATTTTTTTTCAAAATGAACTTCACTGACACCTTAGAAATTTAGGAAATGAACCAAAGAGACACCATTCCTTCACGGACTGTAAAAGAGGTCTTCATTGATTGGGAATGGTTTTGTAAAATTCAGAACTTAAATCGTCCTCACCGTGTACAAAGTGTACTTGTCCCTAACAAAATACTTTTTCAATTCTTCTATGGTTAAAGAGCTGTCCAACAGTCTACAAACTTCAGCACTAAGATGAGAAACTTCCAGAGTGTAGAAACAAAATTAGCTGCAGGACTACATAAGCTATGTAAGTACTCCTCTGGCCATCTTATTATACCATCTTAATCTGTAACGGTCGCTCCTCAACCATCATGGACTTCCCTCATCTCCCTTCTTCTGTATAAACAGTAAACAGTAAAAAAATGTAACTTTTGCTTGAGTTTCTTTCCCATGCTATTTTTGTCTGTATAAAGCATCTTTAGTGCATAATTTATTTGTGTCTAAAATCAACTGTTACATGCTATAACAAACCCATGTCATTATTCCCACTCGCCCTATCAAATTGCTCAAATCATTCCTGGTGCATACATTTCTTATGCTTCAGTCATTCCTTTTCCCCTGAACAGTGGAACTGTCTGAACTTCAAATTATACACCACCCAGCATTCAGACCAAGACACATAAAAGTATTTCATATTCATGGGATCAAAAACTACATTTTGACTCAAAGTATGGATCACCTGCAAAGAGGCAGAAGTGTAGCTGGCTCAACCAGAGCCCCACCCCCCACCCCCAATTCTTCAGAGTGAAGAATAAAAAAAAATGAAAGAAAAGCACTTCACTGTAATTAGTGATTGACTTATTACAGTTAGCTCCATCCCCCCAGCTCTTCCATTGAAGAGCAATAACTCCCCTCCAAGAAATGGCATTTCCTTCTACTGGCACGTCCCCTCCTCCTACTGCGCCAGCCATATTCAGGTCCAGTTTCTGTGCCCTGTACCCAATCCTCCTCCTGCATTTTTTTATGAAAAAAATAATGATTTCTTCTTTAAAACTGTAGCAAACTGTTTGTTACAAATGTAGCAAACAATTGCTACAGTTTATATTCTGCCTACATGAAGAGCTACAATGCAAACTGCTTATTAAAAATGTAGCAAATAGTTGCTACAGTTTATTCCCTGGCTGCATGGAGCACTACAGTGCAAATTGCTTATTACAAAAGTAAACAATTGCCTGCATGGAGCGCTACAGTGCAAACTGCTTGTTACAAATGTAACAAACAGTTGCTAAAGTTGCGCATGCAGCACTACAGTGCAAACTGCTTGCCACACAACTTTTTGATAAACAGGACTGAACTCTTCTGTCTCTGCAAAAGCAGAAGCCATAGTTCTGAATCAGGTAACAACACACACACACATACACACACTGAATTCAAGCTATTATCTCCCTCCATCCACTCACAGGAAACTCTCCCCAGCATTACCTAGCAAAAAGAGAAAGGGACATTCCCTAGTGCCGTGGCCAGATTTCCCCTAGTCACTATGAATTACCACCTTGACACTCCCCAGGAAGAGGCTACTGGCCTAGTGTAACTGATTTGGTCAGCAAACTTAACACTCTAGAAAAGGAAAAAACGATTTTACAAAATATATATCTTAAGCAAATGAGCTATGGTAAAATGACAGTTATGCTATTTTTAATTTAAATTCTAACATAAATTCAAGTTTGCATGCCATCAAACTACATGCCTCTTATGCTGATTGGTGGATGAATATGTATCAACCACCTCTTATGCTGATGTGTGAGGTGTCCTGAAGCCAGAAAAGAAGACTCCGCATACTCACTGTAACTGTAAACAGTGGCTTTACAATGTTACATTTCAATCATCCAATGCATCACATATTCCATCAGGTAATTTAGAACTATTTGTTTTGTTCTTGAATCAGTTTAGATTTTCTTTTAGGAGAGTCAGGGATTTTATTTTTGGCTGTTAATGTCAGTATATTTGTCTAGCAGTTTGTTGAAGAGTATTACATTTATGAGCTGCTAGTGAGCTTCATCTTCTAGTTCAAGGATCAATTCCCTCAGCCTTCATGTACCTTCTATTTCAGGGTTCATTTCTCCCAGCCTTCATGTACCTTCTATTTCAGGGTTCGATTCCCTCAGCCTTCATGTACCTTGGACTTCAGGGTATGTTCCTCTCAGCCTTCTTTTGTCTTCCAATTTGGTGTTCATTACCCACAGCCTTCGTTTACCTTCTAGTTCAGGGCTTCCCCCCAGTTTTCATTTACCTTATAGTTCAAGGTTTATTTCCCTCACCCTTCATTTACCTACTGTGTTACATTAATTGATTCACTTTACCCAGCAGTGCTGCTGGGACATCCCTGAAAAGAAGTTTGTGTCTATCTGGTTGCAGAAAATATTTTCTTCCAGTAATTTATTCTCAGATTCATACTTTATCGTGTTCATGATTGTGAGGGAGGTCAACCCTGTCCTGACAAGCATTGCATGTTCCATGTTGTACCAACGTTCAGACACACTGCATAAACACATATAGGCAAATTGCAGGATCCTCAGATAATCTTTGAGTTTGTTGTTCAGATGTGGAAACCAAAAATCCACAGGGACACAGAGAAGCCTTAAAAGACTCTGTTTAGCAGGAACATCTACTGCAAATCAAATCTGGAAACCAAGTCGTTTAAGGCATTTTATAAGAATTTCAGTTACACTTCAATGAATCATATTTAGATATCTGCTGGAGAATGTACATAAATTGTGAATTTGGATGTAAACCATTTAACTGCATGGCCATTTTATCGTTTACACAGTTCAGTGACAACTGGCATGTCACAGCGAAAGAAAATGTGTTTGTAATGTGTGTTAATGCATAGATATATTTTATATGTTCATGTCTGTGTGAGTGTGTGCATATATTTTATATATATATATATATATATATATATATATATATATATATAAATATATATAAAACATATATGCATACACACACACACACACACACACACACGTGTGTGTGTATATGTACTTTTATCAGCCCCTCAATAAATGTATACTTTTCTACAAAACTAAATTGAACTAAGCTTTGTTTTTCATTAGATTGTAATTGAAATATAGGGGCAGCAGGATTCTATAGGAATAAATATTATAAAATTCCCCAAAAAGATTGGAGATTTCATTTCTGTAGTAAGATAATATGATATTTACTTATTGTCGCAACCAGATTGGGATCAGGAGAAGCGGATCATTTCCAAGTCGTTTTCCTGCCGAAATATGTTGTCAAAGTTAATTGGGATGTGTGTGTCACAGAAGTGTCTTTCTTTACAGTGGTTTTTACTTGAAAATATTTAGCTACTTATACCTTTATGCTGTCCAAGTGACAAATGACACAGCAGCACACAAGCACTTCCCACACAACAGTTAACTTTATGGTGTGCGACAGGCAAATGAGACGGCAGTACAGAATCACTTTGCTCACAAAAACTTACCATCTTTACTATCTTAAATGTCCACCTGAAGTCAGCTGCAACTTCTTACTAGGAGAGATATGAATAAAGTGTACAAGTCAAATTCACACGGGTGACACAACTGCCGCTGAATACACAGGCTGCAACACAACATCCACATGAAAGAAAGATGACAGTTACTTCTTTTTGCAAAATGATGGTAACCAAGAAAGGTTGACAACTGTAATGTTTCTGATTTGAAAGTTTATGCTGTGCAAGTGACAAACAGCACAGCGACTTTGCCCCGAAAAGTTAACATCTTCAGGATGTCATGTGCAGCTAAAATTGACTGCAGGTGCTTTACCAGCACAGAGCTGAATAATCTGTACAAGTACAATTGAGGCTATAGTGGCTCAACTACTGCAGGATGCATAGCTTACAAGGGACAATCCATAAGAAAAACATACTTATGTGGTATTGCACAATCTTTCAAACTAAGAACAGATCCCTTTATACATAACTGAACCAAATATCCATAACATGATGAATGCTGACAGGTTTGGAATCTGGTTTCGATAATACGCAAGTACCGATAATATGTTTTTTGGGGGGGATTTAATTGCTCCATATGTAGTGACAGCTGCCTTTAAGTAACATTATAGAAATGAATTTGGTAAAATTCCGTGTGTGTGTGTGTGTGTGTGTGTGTGTGTGTGTGTGTGTTAGATTTTATTCACAAAAAACATTATTTGTCATCAGATTTTCAAGACTTAGCATGAGTTTATTTACTACAAAACAGATGAACAAAAACATGCTCTTCTTAACAAAACAGGTAGAAGGAGAACATGTAAATAACATGCAGCCCTTGAAGCAGCTTTGTATTTATGGAACAAACAGTTCATGATAGCTTCATTCCCATGCACCACAGGCCACACAAAGAGGCTTTTAAGTCTGGCCTCAGAGTGTAAGGCTGCCACTTATTTCCCTTTGACATGTTTACAACACAAGTAGTAGCAGTCCCACAGCTAGGAAGGCATTTCAACAGTTTCCCATACAAGCAAAACATGTAGCAGGGGTACTCCACCTCTTACCCAATATTCTTGTCATAGATAGCAACTCCATTTTGTTGTAGATGTCTTCTTCACTCAAAGATGGGGGCGACTTCCCAGAAATTCATTTAGGATTAGAATAGAACACACAAACCAAGCCTGCTGAGCACAGGCCTAAAATCCACACATTTTTTACCCTAATATGGCTTCTTCTTTCCTACCTATAAAGCTTGTATCTGGTGTCAGCAACATACCCTCTAGTGTACAACAGCATGAGTTCATTCACGGCTTTTCAACCTATGCAGTGCTTTCCTTATTGTTTTGAAATGGCAAAGGAATCATTATATTATATGACCCCTCCCCCCACTGCAGAACCATCAGTTCTAGCCGTAGCAGTTGGGGTACAGGCTGAGGAGAGCCCATTTACATTTGGTTGATGGGGTACAGGCTGAGGAGAGCCCATTTACATTTGGTTGATGGGGTACAGGCTGAGGAGAGCCCATTTACATTCAGTTGATGGGGGTACAGGCTGAGGAGAGCCCATTTACATTCAGTTTATGGAAGTGCAGGTGAGAAGAGCCCATTTTCATTCAGTTGATGGGGGTACAGGCTGAGGAGAGCCCATTTACATTCAGTTGATGGGGGTGCAAGTGAGGAGAGCCCATTTACATTTGGTAGATAGGAGAGCAAGCTGAGGAGAGCCCATTTATGTAGAGTTCATGGGGGTGCAGGTGAGGAGAGCCCATTTACATTTGGTTGATTAGGGTGCAAGTTGAGGGGAGCCCATTTGTGTTCAGTTCATGGGGGTGAAGGCTGAGGAGAGCCCATTTACATTTGGTTGATGGGGGTGCAGGCTGTAGAGAACTTATTTACATTCAGTTCATGGGGGTGCAGGCTGAGGAGAGCCCATTTACATTTGGTTGATGGGGGTGCAGGCTGCAGAGAACTTATTTACATTCAGTTCATGGGGGTGCAGGCTGAGGAGAGCCCATTTACATTCAGTTGATGGTGTGCAGGTTGAGGAGAGCCCATTTACATTTGGTTCATGGGGGTGCAGGCTGAGAAAAGCCTATTTACATTCAGTTAATGTTGATCCAGGTAGTGCACCATTTAAAACTGGAAGGACTGCTGTGACAAAGCCCAGCTGCCATGCTTAGAATTAATATTTACTGTCCATAGATCCATTAAGTGGATGAATGGTCCATAACTAATTAAAATGCAATGCCCAGTAGATAATACTTAAGGGTGCATAATACCCATTTAATAGCCAAACACCTGCTGAGACACTGAATACTTCAAATCAGCATTACTTAACTTGCAGCTGGTTATAGGAAATCAGTTGCTCCTCCCCTTCATCAGCTTGTCCCAGTACTGTATCTGTAAGAAATCTATGGCTAAAAGGAAGGGATCAGAACACAATCTACTCGTGAATTTCTTGAATGCTTGGTCTTCCCCTGGTTAAGTCAGTCAAGGGATATGCAATGTAAATGAAGTTTAGTATAAATGTGTGATGGTACTTGGTTAACTCCAGAAGGCCTTAACTTGCATTTTGGTAATGGATATAAGCCAGTTCTATACAGACCTTTTATTGCCATGGTTTTACTGTGCCCCCTTCTATCATGTACCCCAAATATTGTGCTTCAGTCATACCCAGTTTGCATTTGACTGTCTTAGCTGTTAAACCAGCTTGTCTTAAGGAGTCTAGAATAGCTTACATGAAGGCAAGATGACTTTCCCAGTCATCAGATGAAATAACTACACTGTCAGGGTAACCTGCTGCATGCCTGGTGAGAGGTGTAAGAATCCTGTCTTCAAGTAGGTAATCTGCTTTGTACCTGGTGAGAGGTGTAAGAATCCTGTCTTCAAGCAGGTAATCTGTTTTGTATCTGGTGAGAGGTGTAAGAATCCTGTCTTTAAGTCTTGGAAATACTGTTTCCACAACATGAAGACCAACGGCATTACCTTATATTGAAAATGTCATCAGGTGTGAAGGATGCTGCTTAATCATTAGCTGTCAGAGTTAATGGGATTTGCTAATAACCCTTAATCAGGTCTGGCAGGAACAGCAATGTAGTCTTATCCAACTAAGTCAATTCAACTTTTTAGTCACGGGGTAGGATTTAAATTTAGTTATACTGTTCATATGTCCTTCCATATCACTGTTGCAGTACTCTTTACAATAGGGATCCCCTGCCAAGGGCAGCCTGATGACCGGCCAGTATACCAAAGCCTTTTTGTTGTAAAGGGTATGCCATATGCCACACATATGCTGCTTGTGCACATTGTAGGGCATAAAAGTGACCACTGGATGTATCATCCTCAGAACTTCTTTGCCACCAGTCCAAACTGCATCTTCAGTCATTGGTCTGAATGCTCATTCATCTGCTGGTATATACCACTTTCAGATAAGTGCCCTGTTGGGGCTTTTGGTTTTATTATGTTACATTTGCCTTGTTCCTTGTTGTTGGCTTTCATGTCAGCCAGAAAGGGGGAATGCCAGTGTGGAAGACCATCATGAGCAGTGTTTTTCCATTTAGGCACTTCCCACAGCCAGACATCTTGCAAGATTTGTCAGTCCTTTGTCCTTAAGACATTGTAGAGTTGGCTTTCTTCCCTTGTGATTTACCTAGAGAAACAACAACTTAAACTCCTGGCTAAGGATACCATGGAAGGACATTCTTGGCCTGAGGGCAGTCGTCGGGGAAGAAAAGACCAAGAAAGTCCAGTCGGATTCTTTGGCTGTAACACCTCCGACAGCCATCTCTCTTAAGGCTGGTGAAAACCCAGAGGATCATCCAGTTTTCTTCTTGGCTTCCTCTGCCATGACCACTTTGGAGGCAGGAATGGCTCCAGTGTCATGCATGTCCAGGTTTTGCAGATGTTCACCTTGGATGTACAGGGGGAACTGCGTCTGGTTATTGCTGAAGGGCCTAGGGATATTCCTCAAATTATAGTGAGGGAAGAGGTTTCGACTACTATTACTGATTGCCATCAGGGGTCAGAGCCTCCAAAATTTCTCAAGGCTGGCATCCCATTTAAATAGAAGCAAAAAAAACATATTTCGCCTGCTCCAAAAGATCCTCAAAGTGAATGGCAAAACTTCACTCAAGGCCTATTTAATGCCTTTATGGCTCTTAATCATCCACAGGGTGTTTGTGTTTCTGCTCCCCCCTGGTCTTCTACCCCTCTTAAGAGACCCAGGGAGCAGGAGTCTTCTTCTGAGGAGGATGCTTATTCTGATGAAAAGTCTCTTACTTATTCCTCCCAGATCCCTGTGCCACTTGACTATGGTAAGAAGGAAAGAGTCTATCAGCCCTGACTCTCCTTGGTAAGGAGGAAGAGTCTATCAGCCCTGACTCTCCTTGGTATGGAGGAAGAGTCTATCAGCCCTGACTCTCCTTGGTAAGGAGGAAGAGTTTATCAGCCCTGACTCTCATTTTGAGGAGATTTTATTTGGTGATACTGTTTCTGGAATGATGGAATTTTTTGAATGGGATTGTGCTCAGGTGTCTGATATTCAGAGGAGGTACTATGAGCTTCTACAAATGGAGTCCCCTACACCCTCTGCTGTTCCTTCTGTTCTTGGAGCCTTTCTGGATGCCTTTTCCACTGCTTCTCAGGCTCCTGACTCTCAACCCCCTGCTCCTCAAAAAAACAATAGGTTTTATAAAGTATCTGAGGACTGCAAGTTTCTTTATAAGTCTCCCTCTGTTGAGCACTCTGTGATATCAATGGTTTCTGATAAGCCTTCAAAATTGTTGCCTACTTCTAAATTGCTGCCATCTGATAAAGATAACAGAACCATGGAGAGACTGAAAATAGAGGTAATCCAGAGGGCTTGAACGAAGTCTGGTATCCCACCTGTGACTCGGATGGTGACAGGACTAGCAAGAAACAGAGTATAAATGATAAGTCTAGATAAAATGACTTTACCTAGGAGATCTAGGAGACTCTCTGTCTGCCACTCTCTTTGTGGGAGGAATAAAGACACCTTGTTGAAGTTTCCAGTAGTTTATTCAGTAGGTAGATAGACGAGTGTCCTTGTTCTGATACATTGCATCCAACAGGTCAGCTATTTAAAGGCACTTACAGACAATGGTGGGAGGGTCCATCGAAGCTGAATGGAGGAAAATCTCGAGATGGAAAAACGAGTCAATTCCAAAGCTTAAAGTTTAGCCCCTTATTTGAATATTCCTGAAAGACCCAGGAGGGTTTGCCAGCTCAGCAGCCCATGAAACCTCATTCTTAGTTAAAAGGCTTAATTTTTAACTTCTAACAAACAAAACATGACAACACATTGTGAGCTATAATTATAGAACTATATTTAAGAAAACACTTTAACCTGAGCTTCATCGGATCCATCTAATAGAGTGGTTTACACTTTTAACATTGAATATGCTTGCTTTTATGAGGCTATTACCAGACTTTTTGGTCTGTTTTGTAACATGTAAGATGAGAGGCTGTGCCTACATCAGTGGGGCTCATATTTATTTGAGCCAAGTGTGATGTCTTTCCTCTGTGCCAGTAATCAAGGAGCCTCAATCCTCAGCACTGACACTGGTGAGGGACACACTGCTGTCCTGGGGCTAGGTTTCCCCTCTCTCTCTCACCAGGCCCCAAATAAAACTCCCCACTGACACAGCTATAGAGTTAAGTCCTTAGCTGGGTGTTCAAGCCAAGTCCTCCACCACCATGTCTGTGAAATCACTGCTCTCAGTGTTCCTCTTCAAAGTAGCTCACAGACACACTTTCTTTGAGCTTTGGTTTACACACACACACACACACACACACACACACACACACACACACACACACACACACACACACACACACACACACACACACACACACACACACACATACACACACCTGGGAAAGTCTGGCATAGCTTTACTAGCTCTAACACCTTTGCCCAGGCTATAAGGTAGATACACTGCCATCAGAACACTCACAAAGCCAGCTACTCTAAGGCTCTTGCCAGGGTACCCAATTATACTGAGTGAAATTAATACTAATACCAATGATAATGTTGGCCAAACAGCAAGTCTTTCAGGAGTGGCCACAGAGTCACCAAATAGTACTCTCAAAGGTTAAACTATTCTCTAAAAGACCTGCTACAATGAAACATTTAAATATATTTAATAATAAATAATAAAAGAATATGAACATACTAAATATCCATTTACATTAAACACCAGAGTTTCAATCACAGGAAATATTAAAAATAACAGAGATGGAAAGGTTTACACAGATTCACAAAAACAATACTTAAATAATTTCACTATGTTTTCCTGACTGATGTAAAGAATTGCTGTCCCATAGTTCACTTACTAGAGCAAGGCAAGATTACATGGGTGAATGGTCCTTCTTTGTTGGGTTTCATAAACAGACTGTAGAGACCTGAGTGACATCTGTCACTAATATTTAAATATCATGTCAGTGCTGGCTATAGAATGACATAACATCTGGTGCTCTGACTCTGGCTCCCCCTACCCCCTAACTAGAAGCTGAAACAGAATCTTGCACATATGTTTATAGGTTGGTACTAGACTATCGGCCCTAGGGCCTATACAAGCCTAGCCATAACATGTGTCACCATACACACACATAGAGCTTTGCTAAGATATGTTCCAACATCTGGAAACTGTAAAACAATTTTAACATTTCCATTCTTCCTACAGAGCTACTAAGCCAGGCTTCTCGCAGACATTTCACCTCTGGCTGCAGTCAGAGCTGTGAGATGCAATCTTTATGGCCTAAACCAGGTAATTTAATTTCAGACTATTTTTAAAAGTTAGCTGTACTGAGATTAACCTCTTCTTTTCCAGTACCCTCTGTTACAATGTATTCATTCAACAGTTACAATACAGTCTGAATTCAGGTGTATTTCTTTTTTGTCCTGCAAGACCCACCATTGGTACACTTTTTAACACAAGCAACACTACAAATGCATTTTCAACACATGCACCTTTTCAAACCAGTTTGATATACAAACGACATATAATTCTTTACAAAAATCTAGCTACCTGTGCTGGCATATGTTGCACTTCCACTGCTGTACTTCTCCTGGTATAGCTGGCAATACCTCACATCATCACACAAAGTATGACACCTTTATTACAGAACTTTTTCCAGTCTGTCACAATATGAGAGTCTGTGCCCGCTTTTACGGGGCTCATTATCTCCTGACATACGAAAGGCTAATATTCCTGCGTGTCACAAAACAGGTTTACAGTGCCTGCTTATAAGGGACTTGTATACATGATTAATGTGACCACTCCCCTTACATATACATGATTAACGTGACAACTCCCCTTACATATACATGATTAATGTAACCATCCCCCTTACATATACATGATTAACGTGACCACTCCCCTTACATATACATGATTAACATGACCACTCCCCTTACATATACATGATTAATGTAACCATCCCCCTTACATATACATGATTAATGTAACCATCCCCCTTACATATACATGATTAATGTGACCACTCCCCTTACATATACATGATTAATGTGACCAGTCCCCCTTACATATACATGATTAATGTGACCATCCCCCTTACATATACATGATTAACGTGACCACTCCCCTTACATATACATGATTAACGTGACCATCCCCCTTACATATACATGATTAATGTAACCATCCCCCTTACATATACATGATTAATGTGACCATCCCCCTTACATATACATGATTAATGTGACCATCCTCTTACATATACATGATTAATGTGACCATCCCCCTTACATATACATGATTAACGTGACCATCCCCTTACATATACATGATTAATGTGACCATCCCCCTTACATATACATGATTAACGTGACCAGTCCCCCTTACATATACATGATTAACGTGACCAGTCCCCCTTACATATACATGATTAATGTGACCATCCCCCTTACATATACATGATTAACGTGACCATCCCCCTTACATATACATGATTAATGTAACCATCCCCTTACATATACATGATTAATGTGACCATCCCCCTTACATATACATGATTAATGTGACCATCCCCTTACATATACATGATTAATGTGACCATCCCCTTACATATACAGGATTAACGTGATCATCCCCTTACATATACATGATTAATGTGACCATCCCCTTACATATACATGATTAATGTGACCATCCCCCTTACATATACATGATTAACGTGACCAGTCCCCTTACATATACATGATTAACGTGACCATCCCCCTTACATATACATGATTAATGTGACCATCCCCTTACATATACATGATTAATGTGACCATCCCCTTACATATACATGATTAACGTGACCATCCCCCTTACATATACATGATTAACGTGACCATCCCCTTACATATACATGATTAATGTGACCATCCCCTTACATATACATGATTAACGTGACCATCCCCCTTACATATACATGATTAACGTGACCATCCCCCTTACATATACATGATTAACGTGACCATCCCCTTACATATACATGATTAATGTGACCATCCCCCTTACATATACATGATTAACGTGACCATCCCCCTTACATATACATGATTAACGTGACCAGTCCCCCTTACATATACATGATTAACGTGACCATCCCACTTACATATACATGATTAATGTGACCATCCCCTTACATATACATTATTAATGTGACCATCCCCTTACATATACATGATTAACGTGACCAGTCCCCCTTACATATACATGATTAATGTGACCATCCCCTTACATATACATGATTAATGTGACCATCCCCCTTACATATACATGATTAATGTGTCCAGTCCCCCTTACATATACATGATTAACGTGACCAGTCCCCCTTACATATACAGGATTAACGTGATCATCCCCTTACATATACATGATTAATGTGACCATCCAACTTACATATACATGATTAACGTGACCAGTCCCCCTTACATATACATGATTAATGTGACCATCCCCTTACATATACATGATTAATGTGACCATCCCCTTACATATACATGATTAATGTGACCATCCCCCTTACATATACATGATTAATGTGACCAGTCCCCCTTACATATACATGATTAACGTGACCATCCCCTTACATATACATGATTAATGTGACCATCCCCCTTACATATACATGATTAACGTGACCAGTCCCCCTTACATATACATGATTAATGTGACCATCCCCCTTACATATACATGATTAATGTGACCATCCCCCTTACATATACATGATTAACGTGACCATCCCCTTACATATACATGATTAACGTGACCAGTCCCCCTTACATATACATGATTAATGTGACCATCCCCCTTACATATACATGATTAACGTGACCATCCCCTTACATATACATGATTAATGTGACCATCCCCCTTACATATACATGATTAATGTGACCATCCCCTTACATATACATGATTAACGTGCCCATCCCCTTACATATACATGATTAATGTGACCATCCCCCTTACATATACATGATTAATGTGACCATCCCCTTACATATACATGATTAACGTGACCATCCCCCTTACATATACATGATTAATGTGACCATCCCCTTACATATACATGATTAATGTGACCATCCCCTTACATATACATGATTAACGTGACCAGTCCCCCTTACATATACATGATTAACGTGACCAGTCCCCCTTACATATACATGATTAATGTGACCATCCCCTTACATATACATGATTAATGTGACCATCCCCCTTACATATACATGATTAATGTGACCATCCCCCTTACATATACATGATTAATGTGACCATCCCCTTACATATACATGATTAATGTGACCAGTCCCCCTTACATATACATGATTAATGTGACCATCCCCTTACATATACATGATTAATGTGACCATCCCCCTTACATATACATGATTAATGTGACCAGTCGCCCTTACATATACATGATTAATGTGACCATCCCCTTACATATACATGATTAACGTGACCATCCCCCTTACATATACATGATTAATGTGACCAGTCCCCCTTACATATACATGATTAATGTGACCATCCCCCTTACATATACATGATTAATGTGACCATCCCCCTTACATATACATGATTAATGTGACCAGTCCCCCTTACATATACATGATTAATGTGACCATCCCCCTTACATATACATGATTAACGTGACCAGTCCCCCTTACATATACATGATTAACGTGACCATCCCCTTACATATACATGATTAATGTGACCAGTCCCCCTTACATATACATGATTAACATGACCAGTCCCCCTTACATATACATGATTAATGTGGCCATCCCCCTTACATATACATGATTAATGTGACTCGTCCCATTACATATACATGATTAATCAGACAGGTCCTCTTACATATACATGATTAATGAGACCATCCCGCTTACATATACATGATTAATGTGACCATCCCCTTACATATACATTATTAATGTGACCATCCCCTTACATATACATGATTAATGTGACCAGTCCCATTACATATACATGATTAATGTGACCACTCCCCCTTACATATACATGATTAACGTGAAAAGTCCCCTTACATATACATGATTAATGTGACCAGTCCCCATTACATATACATGATTAACGTGACCATCCCCTTACATATACATGATTAATGTGACCATCCCCTTACATATACATGATTAATGTGACCATCCCCCTTACATATACATGATTAATGTGACCAGTCCCCTTACATATACATGATTAACGTGACCAGTCCCCCTTACATATACATGATTAATGTGACCATCCCCTTACATATACATGATTAACGTGACCAGTCCCCTTACATATACATGATTAACGTGACCAGTCCCCCTTACATATACATGATTAACGTGACCAGTCCCCTTACATATACATGATTAATGTGACCATCCCCCTTACATATATATGGTTAATGTGACTCGTCCGCTTACATATACATGATTAATGTGACCAGTCCCCTTACATATATATGATTAATGTGACCATCCCCCGTAGTTATACATGATTAATGTGACCAGACCTCATTACATATACATGAGTAATGTGAACAGCCTCCCTTACATATAGATGATTAACGTGACCAGTCCCCCTTACATATACATGATTAACATGACCAGTCCCCTTACATATACATGATTAATGTGACCATCCCCCTTACATATACATGATTAATGTGACCATCCCCCTTACATATACATGATTAACGTGACCAGTCCCCCTTACATATACATGATTAATGTGACCATCCCCCTTACATATACATGATTTACATGACCAGTCCCCCTTACATATACATGATTAACATGACCATCCCCGTTCTTCTTCCTCCTGATGAAGACAGACCTTTTTATATGCAAGGAAGTAGCCACTTAAAGCTGCAGTAGGTGATTCCCATTTTTGAACTGTACAGGCACCCAGAGAAAGAGCTTACAGTGGAAACAAGTCACGGCGCTCATGTTTACAGCACTCATGGATGTGCACAAGTAAGAAGAAAAAAGTAAAAAGTGAGTAACGTTTGAGACCTCAGGCTTTCTGTACCCATGGTGAAAATAATCCACCAAGTGGTGAACTGAAGAGTATACAAAAACTTTTCATAAACATAAAAATCTGAGACCTTCTTTTAGCATAGTCAGATTGTGCCTATGGTGTAAAGAATATAGCAGCCTGGAGTGGTTCCCTGGGACAACAATTTTCATTGTACTGCATATTATAGAAATGTTTTTAAATGCAGACCCAGTGACTACAGTATCTGCAGTGGGGTAGCTGCAGTGAATGGTAGAATGCTCTTGGTGCCAGAGCATGGTTTTATGGTACTCCAGTCTGAGGTCTTCACTGTGAAGCTTCTTTCTGAGTCTAGGAGTTACTGATGCCTCTTCTGTTCAGATTCTTCCTCTCCTCAGGTTCCAGGTGGTAACGTTAGTGCAAAAGTGGGCTAGATAGCTCAGTCCCTGGCTCCTGGAGTCATGGAGAGGCTGGGTAAGAAGGTCTATACTTCTGCTACCCTGGCCTTTAGGGCTGTTAATTATCAGACACACATGACTAGGTCATTTTAGCTGTTCTCTCTCAAGCCTGTCAGGCTGTTTCTGATCTCCCTGATACAGAGGGGAAGGCCTCTGCTCTTGCTTTGCTTGGTATGTCCTCCCATGTAGCTCACCATTCCATTAAACACAGCTATAATGCAGCTGATGGTTCATCTGTAGGGCTGATGATTTTGCATCTATTTTGAGGACTTATTTGCAGATCAGAGTGTGTGATATACCTTTATGAAGCTTTTCAGTGAGTCAGCATATGCATATAAGTACTGAGCACGTGCAAGCAAGAGTGCCATTTTGAGTGAGCAGCCAGAGTGTCAGCATGCAAATATGGAGTCAGTCAGTTAGATAGTTTAAGTTTAATGTTCTTGCCATCCATCCTGATGTATTTCTATACAATAAACTACTTAAATGAACACCCAAGCCTCAATGTCTTCTTAATGCACATAAGAAGAGTGACACAATGTCAGAATAGGATCCAGAATTACAGCCATGAGGCAACCGGTTAAAGTTGGAGGAATATATAGGAATGGATCACTCCTAATGCTCAAATGATGGTCAAAACAGGTCAGAAACAAATTCCAGGTACTAAAATTTATTTCTTTTGATATAAATATAAAACAAACCACTCAGAATGCTCAAAACAAAATTTCTATTAAACAAAATGTCCGAAACTGTGACATATTGATACAAATATTTGAAATAATTATGAAAATATTTGAAACAATATCTACATCGCATAAAATGTACCAAAAAGGGAAAACAACTGTATTTTTTTGCTATGTGCTACTTTTTCGTATTAACTAAAGTTAATCACATATCCGAAGTGTGCAAAGTGTTTGAGTGTGTGCAGTATTACAGTGCAGTTATTTTGCAAATAGACGTTGCCAGTTCGATTCTCAGTTAGAGTGTCTTCTGTGTTGCGACATGCGTGAATGGGCGTTCCTTCGTTGAAGGTTGTGCTTTAGGCCCGGCAAGCCAGTACGTAAAAATCTACTGCCAATCATTGGTGGACCGGAGTTCCGCTGTGGCGACCCCTAACCGGGAAAAGCCAAAAGACACAAACAGTCATTGCAAAGAATATTTCACAAAGCACCATTATTTAAAGGCATACTTCGCATAGTACAGTATTTCAAAGAGTTTATTGTGCATTTGAATATTATTACAAATACCTGGTGTGCGTGAATGTTTGTACATAATTGCAAGGGCCATTTTGCATTGTTTTTTTACTGTAATTTGTGGTCATGGCAGAAGGGATTTGCAGTGTTTGATAACAATATTGAAGAAAATTGGAGAGTGTTTGAGCAGGAATACAGTATTTTCATACAGACATCTTTTTCTGGCAAAGATGCATGTACAAAGGCATTTATTCTGCTTAATTTAGCTGGTTCAGAGGCCATTGAAAGAGAACGGTAATTTGTTGTGTTTGCAGGGGAGGGGGAAGACCGCCGTATAGCGGTACCAACTGAAACAAGGGGAGACCCTGAATGCTTAAAATGTAAATTTAGAGAAATGTATAACCCCCCCCAAATAATATTACAATGGAAAGGCACTTATTTTACACAAGGGATCAAAAGCCTGGTGAAACTTTTGCAGCATATGCAACTGACTTGAGAAATAAGGCTAAAACGTGCATATTTGGTGATTTGAGAGATAAGTTGATAAATGACAGGCTTGTGTGTGGTATTAATGATGACACAATGAGAAAGATTTTGCTTTGAGGCAGTGATTTAACTTTAAATAAGGCCATTGAGATTTGTCATATATACGAGCTTACAGAAAAGCACACAAGTATGCTTACAAATGAGAACAGCTGTGGAAGGCACAGTGACAAAGCTCATGTTGATAGTATGAAGCATGTGATTAAAAAAAACAGGCCCAAACACATGGCAGCTACTGCAGGTCCTGTAACAGTCCCTGGGAAACCCTGAGTCATTCCAGCAAATTCCAGAGCATGCTGAGTGAAGCATAAGGGTGAGTCAGCAAAGTCAAAACATGTGCCCCCACCTAACTTCATAGTTCTGTAATTGTGGTGGAAATCATGAGTCTAAAAGAGAAAAGTGCATAGGTTTTGGCCAGCAGTGTCATTCTTGCAATAAGTGGAATAATTTCAAAATGCTGTATAAATCAAATAAGGCTTATTCTTTTATTAAAATAGGGCATTCCAAGAGGCAAGTTGATCAATTAGAAAGCTGTGACCTTACTTTTTATATTAATGGTTGTTGATGGTGTACCCGTGCTTGGTGAAACAGACAATGCAGTACATTTGTAGGCAAAGAATGAGACCTTTTGTACTGTTTGAATTAATGGGAGTCCTGTAGAGCTCAAAGCAGATACTTGATCAAAGTGTAATGTTATGTCAACAGAAACATTTGCTAGAGTAAAAGCTGCAGAACAACTTGATTTGACAAAGTGTGTAAAGCTTGTTGCTTATGATGGTGAGATTCAAACCAAAGGCTCAGTAGTGCTTTCATGTTACTCTGCTGGGAACAACTATGACTTGCAATTTTTTGTAGTCAAGAGACACGTACAGTCATTATTAGGCATCAGAGACAGTTTGAAAATGGGACTGCTTTCACTTAATAAAGAAGTTTACCATGTAAGCCTGCATAACAGCAGCTCAAATTTCGCCCATACTATGTTTTCTGAGTTTGCTGATATTTTTGCAGACAAACTAGGCAACCAGTCAGTTGTGTACTCCATGAAGTTAGACCCAGAGGTCAGCCCAGTTATCAGGCCAGCATGAAAAGTTGTAGTAGCTTTGCAGAGCAGAGTCAAAGCCAAGCTAGACAGAATTGTTTAGGTAGGAGTAATTTGTCCAGTCGAAGAACCAAGTGAAGGGGTATCATCCATGGCAGTTGCTCATGAGAAATGTTCAGATGATATCAGAATATGTATTGATCCAAGAGACTTGAACAAAGCATTAAAAAGGCCTCATCATCCAATGCGCACAGTCAAAGAAGTTGCTGCCCTTATGACAAATGCCATTGTTTTTTTTTTTTTTTAGATACAAAGAGTTCCTTTTGGCAAATTTTGCTTGACCACAAATCTTTATTGCTAACCACATTTGGTACACCATTCAGGAGGTACAGATTTCTGAGAATGCCATTTGGAATACATTTTGCCAGTGATGTATTTCAGTGTGAAATGGAGCAATTTTTTTTCTGGCTATCCTTGTGCTATTATAGTAGATGATATTCTACTAGGAGGCAATGGTGAAGATGCACATGACAGAAACCTCAAGAAAGTTCTGGAAAGAGCAAGTGAAATGAATCTTAAGCTGAATCCTCAGAAGTGCAATTTCAGGCTACAAGAAGTTACTTATGTTGGTCACTTGTTTACCAGTTCAGGTTTACGACCAGATCCTTCCAAACAAACAGCAATTCTTGAGATGCCAGCTCCAAATGTCCAAGCCCTACAATGTTTTCTTGGCATGGTCAACTATCTAGGCAGGTTCAATCCAGATTTGAGTCAACTTTCAGCTCTCTTAGCAGATCTGAAATGCAAATATGTCATTTGGTCATGGTCAGAACAGTACCAAAGGGTATTTGATGTCCTGAAACAGAAAATTGCTAACTCACCAACTCTCAACTACTATGATATTAGGTTCATAGGTGTGTACTAGGCTAATGGCCCTGAGGCCTTTACAAGCCTAGCCATAGGATTACCCTAGCATCGTGCCACCTGACCTTAGTTCCCAGTGTCTCTGTTGAGTAGAGTCAATGGAGTGATCCCCGGGGTGAATTTTCCATTTCCCATCCACTCATCAAGATTTCTAATGAAGAGGGTCAGTGAGGTGCTCTGCTTGACATGTATGGGAAGTCTATTCCATAGCATGGTTAGTCTCTGGGTTATGGACCTGTCCCTCCAGCTTGTTCTGTTGACTGTGGTAATGAGGTTGAGGTCACTGGAGCATGTGGTGCAGAGGGATTGGGATTTCTTTAGTTGTAGCATTTCTAACAGAGCTGCGTCAGACATGGCTTTGTAAGTCAAGCAGAGATTGCCTCTAAGTAGGTGATATGAGACAGAATAGTTGGAGTTTTTTGAGTCTGTCCATATAGGATAAGTGTTTAAGGCCTAGGATCCTCTTTGTGAGGTACTTTGGCAGCCTCTCCAGTTGTTGCAGGTGTCTAGTGAGGTACATGCCAAATGGGGCATCATACTTGATGATTGACCTAATGAGGGAAGAGTAGAGGGAGGCAATGACTTCTTTCTTCCTGGATGCAAAACCCTTAGTAATGAGATGTGCCCACATAGAAGGACTTTCTGATCACAGTGGTAATGTGGTGATCAAAAGAGAGGTTGCTGTCAACTTGTGTTCCCAGATCTCTCATAACACCTTCTCTGTTCAGTGGACTACCATTAATGTGGTAATTCATGGGAACCGGGTTTTTCCCAAAGGGGATGATGTGACAACACATTTTTTGGCATTGAGTTTAAGGCCAATGTTTTGACACCAGTTGTTGGTTTCAGTGAGGCCATTCTGTAGGATGTCAACATACCTTGGGGAGTTAATAATAGCTCCCAACTTGCAATTGTCTACAAACTTTGTCAGCCAAAGTCCCTTCGTGTTGGCCTGGACTTCAGAGAAGTAGATACCAAACAGGAGAGGACCCAGGACCGTTTACTGTGGGACTCCACTTGTGACTAGTTGGCAGTCTGACTTGGAGTCAGCTACTTTTACACTGTGGGTTCTATCTGTGAGCTACTTTGCAACCCACCTAGTGATATAGGGGTTGATGCCTAGCTTAGTGAGTTTTTCTATAATTCCTGAATGGGGAATGGTATCAAAGGCCTTGGCCAGATCACGGAAGGTTGAATGAACCACCTTGCCTCCATCCACAGCTCTGGTGACTGACTCAAAGAAGTCGACCAAGTTGAGCAGGCATGATCTACCCTTCACAAAACCAATCTGTGTGGGATCCAGAATTTGGAGATTCCCTATATCCTTGTTTATTAGGTCCATGATGATGCGTTCCATAGCTTTGCATATCAGACTCGTCAGGCTAATGGGGTGATAGTTCCCAGGGTCTGTAGTCACTCCTCCTTTGTGGAGAGGAATGACTGTAGCAGTGAGCCATTTGGTAGGGACAAAGCCTGATGTGAGGCTGTGATTGAACAGAACACACAAGTGAGGTGCCAGTTCACTCTGTAGTTCATGTAGAATGCAGCCAGGGATATTGTCAGGTCCCATAGAAGGTGTTTTCTTGGCCTTGGGCAGTGCTGTTTTAACCTGTGCAACAGTAATATTGGGTGCCTGGCAATCTACTGGTATTGTGATTGGTCCTTTGGGGGGGGGTAAAGTTGCCAATGAATCTGTTGGCCAATGTATTGGCAATATCTGTTGGCTCAGTATAGGAGGTACCATTGTGCAGTAGCTCAGAGCAAATCTGGGTATTGCTGTGGAGATTCTTTACATAACTATAGAAGGCCTTGTGGTTGTCTTTACTATCTGCTGCAATTCTGTTTTCATATCTAGCTTTAAAAGATTTGATGAGGGATCTCTACTTTTTGTTGAGGCTGATAAAGGAGGTTTTCCAGTCTTGGGACTTTACCTTATTCCGCATAAGTTTCCTCCTTCTGTTGTAGAGGTTGTTTATGGCAGGGGACCCCCAGATTAGTTTGCTTTTTTTGGAGGAGAACATCTTGGTTCTATTGAGTATGGCGAGATCCATTCATTTGTGTATGTGTTCGTACAGTGCATTGGTGTATGATTTGGTGGTCATGCAACTATTCTCCATTTGCATGGTGCTGTGAAGTTAGCCACCTCTGTTTTTAGGAGACCAAAGTTAGCTTTGGAGAAGTTTTTCATGGTGGTTACCTTTGCAGGGGGTCGATGGGGTGGGAGTGATGTGGATTTCCAAGGTGATTAGTTTGTGGTCAGATCTAACCAGGGAGGAGTTGACTATTGGTGTAGAGCAATGGTTGGCCACGTTAGTAATGACCAAATCAAGGATGTTGCTGCCTCTAGTGGGGGTAAGAATGAGCTGGTCCAGGGCATTGGAATTAATGAATTCCAGAAAACGATGGGCAAGTGTATTGATACATGAGCAGTTTTCCCATTTAATGGAGGGGTAGTTAAAGGTGCCCAGTATGAGAGTGTTAGGTTAGAACCTAATACTTTCCAGGGTGCTTAGGAACATGGAGTGTAAGTCTTGGGACATGGTTGAGGACCTATAGCAGGCTACAACCTGAATCGCTGTCTTACCCAATGTCAGCTGCACCTGAAGTATCTCTGATGTGGTATGTTGGGCTACCAGTCTGGAGGTGTGTGCATCCTATATTAATATGGAAACACCACCGCCTTTGGAGCTTTGGTTCAAGTTTTGGCAAATTAAGTTGTTCATCGTCATGCTGTTTTGTGTTTTTTCTGGGTGATCTGGATAAGATATCAGCAAGATAAAAAATTCACAAGCCAGTTACTCTTTCCCTTGATGCTTCTAAGTTTGGTCTAGATGTAGTCATTCTTCAGGAGGGTAGACTGGTAGCCTATGCATCGAGAACTCTTACCCACACTGAGGTGCAATATGCCCAGATTGAGAAAGAGCTCTTAGCAACTGTGTTTGCATGTTCGAAGGTCCGTGATTATATTTATGGTCGATCTACTCAGATTGAAACTGACCATCAACCTTTTGTTACTATTTTGAGAAAGCCTATGCATACAGCTCCAGCTAGATTGCAATGCATAATGCTCAAATTGCGAAAGTACAATTTCAATCTTGTTTACACAAAATGCAAACGTCTTTATCTTGCTGATACATTATCCAGATCCCCCAGAAAAAAACACTGAACAGCATGAGAATGAGCAACTTGATTTTGAGGTCATGGAAGTGAGAAATTTTTCTTCCACATGTCTTGATGAGCTCAGAACTCAGACAGCTTCAGATCCAGTTCTCCAGAAGCTCAACCATTTTATCAGTTGAAGATCTCCTTCAAGGCAATCTTGTTTACCAGTAGAAGTGCAACCTTTATTTCCATACGGAGATGAGATTTTGGCAGACAATGGTATCATCATGAAATGTCCTAAGGCGATTGTTCCAAAGTCCTTTCTACAAGAGTACATTCAGATCTTGCACTGTGGCCACCCGGGAACTGAGTCTACGAAAAGAAGGGCAATAGGTCTAGTATTTTGGCCTTCTACATCAAGAGATATCGAAGAAGTACTTTCATTTTGTTCAGTATGTAATAGTACAAAGCCACATCAACAGAAAGAACCACTTCAGTTAAGCCAGATTCATGAACTACCTTGGTTGACAGTAGCTACAGACATTTTCGAATGGAATGGTCAACATTACTTAGTGTTAGTAGACTCATTCAAATTGGTTCGAGATTGACCTACTTCCTAACCTAACCTCCAGTACTGTCATTACTAAGCTGAAGCGACATTTGTCTGTCCATGGTAGTCCACACAGTTATTTCTGACAATGGTGCACAGTTTACAAGTCAGCAATTCAAGAGATTTGCAGAAAAGTTGGACTTTGTTCATATTACGAGTAGCCCTGAATACCCTCAGTCAAATGGCTTGGCTGAACATGCATTTCAAAGTGCAAACCAGCTATTAGAGAAATCCAGATGTGACAATACTGATGTTTTTTCTAAACTTGTTAAATCTCAAAAACATTCCTTATGGTAATCATCTTGGTTCACCTGCCCAGAGACTCATGTCGAGATGAACCAGAACCACATTACCAGTCAGTAGCAGTTTATTGGTTCCAAGTGCTAATAACAACAAAGCAGTATTAGTCCAATTGTTAAAGAAACATTTGTCCCAGAAGTCCTCTATGATAAAACCAGCAAACCATTCAGTTCATTGATAAAAGGGGAGATAGTGAAGATGCAGAAGTCAAAAGGTTTTGATCGAATCAGATTTATGAAAAGTTTGTGTCAAGAGCTGAGATCTTACATTGTGGAATCACAAGGAGTAGAATTAAGATGAAATTGAAAGCATTTTTTACTAGCGTTTGAACCAGTGTTACAACATAACGCCTGTGACAAAGAGTCTAGTTCTCAGAGTGACTTATCCAATGTTCCTGTTCCAGAGAAAATTCCGTCAGCAATTCCCATTCCTGAGAAAATCCCTGAAACTCCTCAAGCAGAACATTCCCCAGTGACTGTCCCTGTTGCTAAACCCAGTCCTAACTATTATGCCACGAGATCAGGTCGCATCTTTAAACCTACTTCCAGATACATGGCAACCTGGACATGACTGTTGTTTTTCTTTATTAGTGTCTGTATAACTGCATGCCTATTCAAATGTTATTTTTTATATCAGACAGCTCAGTAAAGAGTAGATCAGAGTGTGTGATATACTTTTAAGAAACTTTCCAGTGAGTCAGCACATGCATATAAGTACTGAGCACGTGTAAGCTAGAGTGCCATTTTGAGTGAGCAGTGAGAGTGTAAGCTTGCAAGTTTGTAGTCGGTCATTTAGATAGTTTAAGTTTAATGGTCCTACCATCCATCCTGATGTATTTGTATACAATAAACTACTTAAATGAACACCCAAGCCTTAACGTCTTCTTAATGCAGATAAGAAGAGCGACACTTTGCCTGATGATACCAAGGCTAAACTGATGGATGCTCCTCTGGATAATACGCATTTGTTTGGCGCTGTTGCTGTGGAGTTAAGTCCCTGCAAGAAAAGTGCAAGGCCTTACAGGTGTCAAAGCATCTTTTTGTTTCCCCTTTGCCCAGGTTTCAGAGGAATTGCCCTAATAACCCCGCTTATATTTGTAGACAGTCTCGCACCCCCCAAAGGTAAAAAGGGTGATAGAAGGGCTCCCCCCTGCTAAGGCTACCAAAACTCCTTCTACTCAGAACCCTGTTTTCCTGACAAACCAGGTACTGACTATCCTGCTCGTCTCAGTCAAATTCCTCTTTCTCTGTCTCTTCCTATTTAGGTAAAGGTCACCAGAGTTCTTTCCATAATTTTTCAGCATTATTACATGGTTTGGAAATCTCTTCCCCCCTTTTGGACATTCCACAGTCTCCTCAGGAACAGCTGCCCTTTTTTCCAGAGGTACTTCAGGGTCTGTTGGCTCAAGGAACAATTCAAGACTTTCCAACTCCATAGAAGGGGAAGGGATTTTACTCCAGAATGTTCTTGGTCCCGAGGAAAGAAGGCACATGGAGACCCATTCTGGATCTTTCTAACCTTAAACACCTTTTTGAAGGTCCCTTCCTTTCGGATGCTTTCCCTTCAAACCTTGTTTGCTCTGCTACTTTCTCAGGCTTTTCTAGTTTCCCCTGGATCTTAAGGAGGCTTATCTACACATTCCTATTCATCCCCTTTTCAGGAAGTTTTTCACATTTCTCTGTTGCTTCCTGGCATCTTCAGTTCTCTGCTTTGCCCTTTGGCCTCTCTACTACCTCAAGGGTCTTCACTAAATGCTTCACTCCTGTGAGTACTTTCTTCAGGCTAAAGGGATACAGGTCTTTTCCTACCTGGACGATCTGCTTATTCAGGCCTCCTCTCAAAAGATCTTACTTCAACATCTATATTGTACCATTTCTCTCTTGCAAAGCCTTGGGTTTAGTGTAAATTTTCAGAAGTCATTCCTGACTCTTTCTCAGGGGTTTCAGGATCCAGACTGTTCCAATGGTGGCATCCCTGCCTCCTTCCAAGGCCTTAATTCTCATTGCTTCATTGCTTTCTTTCATTCCCTTCCTCCTCCTCTGGCTTCATTCATAGCCAGAGAATTTCTGAGGACTCTGGGTTACATGGCTTCCACCATTCCTATGCTGCCTGTAGCCAAGCTCCACATGACAAAGCTTCAGTAGTTTCTTAAATTAGTTTTGTCTAAAACATTCTCATCTTTTGGATTTTCTGTTCCCTCTACTTCTATGCCTCAAGCTGGAACTTCAGTGGTGGATTCATCAGTTATCCTTCAACCCAGGGTTTTTTTTCAACCTCCAGTCCTCTCTCAGGAACTTTTCAGAGATGCCTTGGACATGAGATGGGGGGTCTCCTTTGGCCCTGAAGGTACAAGGCCTTTGGTCACTTCAACAAAAGAAAGACCACATCAGTATCAAAGAGATAGGAGCTCTTCTGGCTTTTCTTTCCTTTTTTCTTCCAGGGCCCCTCAAAATTCTCATATACAATACCACAGTGATGTGGTATGTCAGCAAGCATGAGGGGACAAGGTCGTATCTCCTACGCAGGTTAGTGGTTAACTATCCAGTATCAGGTGACCCTTCAGGCAGTTTGCATTCCCTCAGATCAGAACATAGTGGCAGATTCTCTGAGCAACATAACACTATCGCATGAATGGGTGCTTCACAGGGATGTGTTTCTGGACATTGTTCACCAGTGGGGTATTCTTCTAGTCGATCTATTTGCCTCCCCTCTGAACAGACAACTTCCTCTATTTTGTTCCAGACTCCCATGCCGTCTGGCCTACAAGGTGAATGCCCTCTCTTTTTCTTGGAAGGGGGTGTATCTTTATGCCTTCCCTCCCTCTTCTTCCTCTCATTCCGGAATGTTCTATTCAAGATAAAACTGGGTGCTCCCAAATCTTGCTGGTGACTCCCTTTTGGCCCAGACAGCACTGGTTCCCTCTTCTTCTGCATCTTGCCAAGGACAAGTTAACTCACAGGATGCACATACTCACACAAGACAAGGGAGCTCTCATCCATCGTCACCTGTCCACTCTTCTACTGCCATTGTGGGTGATAGTATTTTGATCCCGTACAGACACCTATTTTCTGAGGATGTGCTATGGGTCCTTCAGGAGGCCTGGAAATCCACTACTAGAAAATCTTACTTATCCAAATGGAACAGTTTTCTGTTTGGTGTTTTTCTTGTAACCTGGATCCACTTACTGTGGATGTTCCTTTAGTTCTCTCTTATTTGTGTAAATTGCTCGTTGCTGGGTTGGCATATTCTTCTGTTAAGGCCCAGCTATCAGCTATCTCTGGTTATCTGCCTTTGACTCCCCCTTTCAGCCTCTAGATTTGTGGCCAAACAGTTTCTTAAAGGCGTCTTTTATATTAGCCCTCCCAGGAAGCCTCTCTCTCCTTTCTGGGACCTTAATTTTGTTTCAGAAAAATTCACTCAGACTCATTTTGATCCTGCTGCTTCAGCTTCCTTACAGCGTTGTTCTTGTAAGACTGTTCTTTCTTTGACCCCTACTTCTGCCAGACAGGTGTCTGAGCTGCACACTCTTATGGCTGTTCCTCCTTTTTAGGTTTTTTTATAAGGACACGGTGTCCCTTCATACTAATCATTCCTTTAATGCCCAAGGTAAATGAGTTGTCTCTTAATCAGTGTATTAATTTGCTCACTTTTTTCCCTTCTCTGCAGTCTGCTAGTGAGAAGGTGTTGCACACCTTGGATTTGCATAGACAGCTCAGATATTATTTAGATAAGACTAAAACGTCATAGATTTGATCAGGTTTTTGTATCTTTTCATCCTAGGTCTTTAGGTATGGCTGTTTCCAAGCAAACCATTTCTTCTTGGTTCTCTAAAGCTGTTTTTTTCATTCTTTTCATGGGAAGAGCCTTCCTTCATTTAAGGCTCATTCTACTAGGGTTGTGGCCTCTTCTGGTGCTTTTTCAAGGGGCTTGGATACTAACTGTATTCTCGAGGCAGCTACCAGGACTTCTGTGCATATGTTTACCAGGCACTATAAGTTGGATGTGATTTCTAGGGCCACAGCTGGGTATGCCAGGGCCATTCTCTATGGCATTCTTGGAGATTCTACTGGCCCTTCTCCCTTCCAATCTACTTCCTGTGCTACTGTACTCACCCTAATGTAAAGAGTACTGCAACAGTGATGTGGAAGGGCATAGTACAGCTGTGTAAAATCTTACCATAACAGTAGGTGTCCTTCTCTTCACTGTTGCAGTATTCCCTCCCTCCTCCCTTGGGTCCTTCTTCCTTCTGGATGTGCTTGTGACCTACTTATATCCTTGGACTATCGTCCCTACTGGGACTTTCCATTTCTGAGGATGGTACATTTAGGCATCACCTTTTAAGCCCTACACTGTACATAAGGAGCATATATGTTATGTATGGCATACCCTTTACAGCCAAACAAATTTGGAATACTGGCTGGACATCAGGCTGCCCCTTGGCAGGAGATTCCTATTGTAAGGAATACTGCAACAGTGAAGAGAAGGACATCTGATGTTATGGTAAGATTTTACATGACTGTAGTTTTTCTAGGATCATTTCAAAATCCTGTAATGCAGTCAGGTTTGGAACAAGGACAATGGGGCTATCCCATGCACTCTGTCATCCCCCCTGGTTAAGCCTTGTTTTAATATTTCCTTCTTTACGGGTTGCCATTGGGAATTGTCTTTTTGATTTTAAATTTACTTTTTCACTGGGGATACTCTTAACATTGTAGTGAATTAAAGCTGGTGTCCTAGAAAGCTCTGAGAATATGTCCCAGTTCCCAAGTACCGATTCTTTAAGTTCCTGTCTCTGAATTACTATCTGTGTTTCCCCTGTCATTACTTAAGGACACAATGTGGGGTTTTTCACCTTTGTAAATATACTCACTACAGAGACCTCATTTCCTTTCCAGGGCTTCAGCACGTTGATTTATCTGTCTTGAGTTTTATTTTTCTAGGTTTACCTTATTTTGTATTTTCTGTCATTAACTTTGTAAATCACCTCAGAAGATGTTTGCCACTCGCCAACACATTTTGTCAGCACCAGGTACTAACAGAAGCACTTTGTACTCGGCCTGAAACCTTCTAATGGGATCATTTCAATTTTGTGCTCCCTGTGTGGCTTCTTATGACCTTTTCACATCTTCTCTGACAAAAGTAATAACAGCTCTTAACCTGTCCTGGAGTACTGTCTAATACTCTGTCACGCTATTAAAGGCACCATGTTTTCCTACTCTATCACACTATTAAAGGCACCGTGTTTTCCTACTCTATCACACTATTAAAGGCACTGTGTTTTCCTACTCTATCACACTATTAAAGGCACCGTGTTTTCCTACTCTGTCACACTATTAAAGGCACCGTGTTTTCCTACTCTATCACACTATTAAAGGGACCGTGTTTTCCTACTCTATCACACTATTAAAGGCACTGTGTTTTCCTACTCTATCACGCTATTAAAGGCACCGTGTTTTCCTACTCTATCACACTATTAAAGGCACTGTGTTTTCCTACTCTATCATGCTATTAAAGGCACCATGTTTTCCTACTCTATCACACTATTAAAGGCACCGTGTTTTCCTACTCTATCACACTATTAAAGGCACCGTGTTTTCCTACTCTATCATGCTATTAAAGGCACTGTGTTTTCCTACTCTATCACACTATTAAAGGCACCGTGTTTTCCTACTCTATCATGCTATTAAAGGGACCGTGTTTTCCTACTCTATCACACTATTAAAGGCACCGTGTTTTCCTACTCTATCACACTATTAAAGGCACTGTGTTTTCCTACTCTATCACGCTATTAAAGGCACCGTGTTTTCCTACTCTGTCACGCTATTAAAGGCACCGTGTTTTCCTACTCTATCACACTATTAAAGGCACCGTGTTTTCCTACTCTATCATGCTATTAAAGGGACCGTGTTTTCCTGCTCTATCACACTATTAAATGCACCGTATTAAG
>NC_056732.1:1875057915-1875320415 GCF_019279795.1 Protopterus annectens
CCTACTCTATCATGCTATTAAAGGCACCGTGTTTTCCTACTCTATCACACTATTAAAGGCACCGTGTTTTCCTACTCTGTCACACTATTAAAGGGACCATGTTTTCCTACTCTGTCACACTATTAAAGGGACCGTGTTTTCCTACTCTATCACGCTATTAAAGGCACTGTGTTTTCCTACTCTGTCACACTATTAAAGGGACCGTGTTTTCCTACTCTATCACACTATTAAAGGGACCATGTTTTCCTACTCTATCACACTATTAAAGGGACCATGTTTTCCTACTCTATCACACTATTAAAGGCACCGTGTTTTTTTACTCTGTCACACTATTAAAGGGACCGTGTTTTCCTACTCTATCACACTATTAAAGGCACCGTGTTTTCCTACTCTATCACACTATTAAAGGCACCGTGTTTTCCTACTCTATCACACTATTAAAGGCACCGTGTTTTCCTACTCTGTCACACTATTAAAGGGACCATGTTTTCCTGCTATATCACACTATTAAAGGCGCCGTGTTTTCCTACTCTATCACACTATTAAAGGCACCGTGTTTTCCTACTCTGTCACACTATTAAAGGGAACTTGTTTTCCTACTCTATCACAGTGTTAAAGGGACCGTGGTTTCCTACTCTATCACCCTATTAAAGGCACCATTTGTTCCTGCTCTATCACACTATTAAAGGGACCATGTTTTCCTACTCTATCATGCTATTAAAGGGACCGTGTTTTCCTACTCTGTCACACTATTAAAGGCACCGTGTTTTCCTACTCTGTCACACTATTAAAGGCACCATGTTTTTCATTTCATTTTTATTTCTCTAATTTCTTTTGCTGTATCTAGCATCATTTACGATGTCTGTCATACACAAGCTCAGATGGAGTGAATCCAGTTGAGACTTGTGTTACTTCTCTTAAGGTAAAGGGAAGTTGTGGATGCAGCTGGTTCCGAATATTCCCATCATGCTTTGTAGCTTTCTGAGGCTTTCTACTTCCTTACCATAAAGAAATGACATTGTCTGTGTATTATTCTTGAAATGAGCTGGTTGCCTTTGCCTTTAAGCATTTCTTTCCAGTTCCAGACCTAGAAGATAGTAGCATCACTTCTTTTACTGTAATCTTAGTGTTTACTCATTTTAGGAGAGCCACTTCTGGGAACTTTGTGGCATATCAGTGATTACTAGTATATACCAATCAGTTTTACTGGGCCGCCAAAGAGAGGTACAAGGTCCATAGCTATTCACTCAAGGGGGACGTCTACTGCACTGGTTATAGCAATCCAATGGGTCCTAATACACAGCTTAGGTGCCGTCATCTGATAATCTGGTCAAGCTATACATCAATATTCCTCGAACTTCATTATACCTTGGCAATATAATCTAGTTAAAATCCTAGCCATTGTTTAATCCATACCTAAATGTCCACTCAAAAATATGTCTATGGGCCATTTTCATTAAGAAAAGTCTAAAATGTTTTTCTACCAGTAACTGGCTTATTACCTATTTACTTTATTACTTGTCTGGCTATTTGCATAGCTTATAATTTTTCTGTTCGAAGTAGAAGTGTTCTGGTTAATGCCCTCCCCTTCATTTCTTGCTGTGTTTTCTCTAGCCTCATGTAAGACTGTTATCTTCCCACTGGGCTTTTTTTAAAATTGACATGGTTTATGTGGTGATCAGTCAGGACAGCATAACTCTCGTTCATAGCCTGATGTGAGCTGATGGGTGTAGTTTCATTTCCTTCAACGGCAGGCATTGCTTTATCTTCTTCACCTACCTCCTCTCTACAAGGGGCAAATTATGGAAGTACTTCTCTTCAAGTTACAGTGCTGGTAGGTTTCTGTCTCCACCTTAGTTTTATTTCTACATATTCTAGCTCTAAAATCCTTCTTGTCTGGCTTTTGATTTCAGGCCGTCTCTGTTACCCTCCTTTGTGCTTGCTCTTTTTTGGCTTGTCTTTCTCTTTCAGAGTTTCTACATTTGTTTCTCTTCTCATAATTACAAGCCCCTCTTCCTTGGTTTCTGTTCCTCTCATAGTTCATGGACTGCTAATATTTTGCACAAGGTATCATTAACTGTGACCCTTCCCTGTCCGGCTTTGTATTAACTCCTTCTGTAGTGTTACCCACTGGAGTATTTTAGTTCTCCTTAATTTTAGATGCACATTCACCCATATCCAAACCTTGCACCTCTGAAACCTCCAGATCCACAGCTTTATCTTTATTAAGGTTACGTACCTCTGTTCACAGATCAGCCCCCCCCCACACACACACACACACATATTTTTCACAACTTATGTCCAAGTAATGGATGATGTAATACTAGTTTTTCTTGAGTAGTTTGTATTTCTCCCTAACCCAGTTCAAGTGCAACTTGGACAATTGGATGGCAAACCGGAAATTCATCCCTGGTTTGGCACCTATGTCTCTAATGGACACAGGTAACCTGTAAACGGTTCATCTCCCAGGCCCATGCTTCCACTTATCAAGTGTATCAGAACTTGTCAGAGATTTGGAATGCATGGCTAGGCTTAAAAAGGCCTTTGTGGTTGTTAACCCAGTAAACACCTACGAACCTATAAACATATTTCTACTGGGATCATACGATACTCCTTCTTACCTGCATGTACTCACAATACTTCAGTTTTCTTGTGGCCAGTAGTTATATGTTTGCACACACATTCTGTTCTCGCTAAAGTAATAATGCTTTTGAATCTAACAATCCTTGTATTTTTCCATCTGCAAAAGTAGCGCATTTAATAAATAAAGTGGCAAAAGGAGATTCAGTTCTTTTATAGGCCAGGCAATCAGCCTGACCACATTGTTTTAGTATACAGTCAGATATAGCTTGACTATGGTTAGTAGATTTTTCTGGCACAAAGATATTGTCACAAGCTGTACAATATTCACTGTGTGTCCCTTCGTAAAACATGTGTAACAAATTATCTCTGACGATGTTTTGTTTATTTACAGGTGTGGCCTCATTTGGGGGCTTCTTAGCAGGTATGGCTTAAGATTTGCCTGCAACCAATTCTGTATTCACTTGTCATAATACTTTATCTAACTCATATAAAGAAATCTCCTTTTCAAATTCTTAATTGGTCCCTTAGTTCTTTCTATTTCTCCTTTACTACTATCTTCCCTTACTAATCTACTAAAATATAACAATATTTCTTCTCTGTTTCCTTGCAAGAAATATATTTGCTTAAATATTAACTCCTTAATTTTCTCTTGATTTCTTCTATGTAATTATTTTTCTTTATCAAAATACTCTGTTGTTATTTTTTAAATAACCCAGTGCATCATTTTACACTCTCCTATAATCTTCTTTTTACTTTTCTCACATCATACTGCTACTGTAAGAAACATTTTTTATATTTATTCTTAAATGTCATCCAGCATTCAGACATATTTTTACAAAATGCTCTCATAGAAATATGATCTTTCCACAACTGTATTATCAATCTCTTTTCTGCTTCATCCCATATTTTCTCATTTAACCAACAAACTACTCAGGAAGAAATACTATTACATCATATTTTCTTGTTTTCTTTTATTTCTAGCCATATGGCTAGATGATCGAAACAACATGCTTCAGTTACCTCTCCTTCTCCTATAGTTAATCCTTCTGAATTTATGAAGTAATCTATTTCAGTTTTGTAAATACTCCATCTGTAAGTCCATCAATTTTATACCCAAGATGTTCATAGGTTGGTACTAGGCTATCGGCCCTAAGGCCTATACAAGCCTAGCCATAACAATTCCCTGGCTATTTCTTCCCACACTATTTACTTCCCTGGACCCCTGTCTAGCAGGGCGACTGATGTGATCCCCGGGGTGAGTTTCATATCTCCCATCTACTCATCAAGGTTCCTTTTGAAGAGGGCCAAAGAGGCGCTCTGCTTGACATGTATGGGCATTTTATTCCAGAGTCTGGGGAGTCT
The DNA here is from genome assembly GCF_019279795.1 of Protopterus annectens. Lineage (NCBI taxonomy): Eukaryota > Metazoa > Chordata > Ceratodontiformes > Protopteridae > Protopterus > Protopterus annectens. The sequence goes on from NC_056732.1 coordinate 1,875,061,861, forward strand.
CTGGATCAGTAACCTATCCCTCCAGCATGTTTTGTTCATTGTGATGACAAGGTTTAGATCCCTGGAGCATGTGTCCCTGAGGGATTGGAATTTCTTTAAGTGTAGCATGTTCAACAGCTCAAGGTTTGACGTGGCCTTGTATATTAAGCAGAGATTGCCTCTAAGTAGACAATATGAGGCAGAGTATAGGTGGAGTTTTTTTAGACGGTTAGCATAGGATATCTGCTTTAGTCTGTGATTCTTTTAGTGAGGTATTTCTGCGGCCTTTCCAGTTGTTGCAGATGTCTTGAGAGGTACATACTAAATGGGCATTGTATTCTATAATGGGTCTAATGAGGGATGAGTACAGTGGACGATGACCTCCTTTTCTGTGTATAAAAAGCCCTTAGTGATGAGGTGTGCCACACAGAAGGACTTCCTGACTGTTGTGGCGATGTGATTATTGAAGGTGAGACCACTGTCCACCTGTGTCCCTCAGTCTCTTATCACACTTTCTGTGTTTAGTGTCCTGCCACCTATGTGGTAATTCATGGGTACATGTTTTTTCCCAAAGGGGATAACTATACATTTCTTGGCATTGAGCTTGAGCCCATGGCTCTGGCACCAAGCATCTGTTTCTGTAAGGCCCTTTCCTAGAATATCCACATCATTTGGGGATTCAGTAATGGCTCCCAGTTTGCCGTCATCTGTGAACTTTGTTAGCCAGAGTCCCTTAGTGTTGACTTGTACTTCACAGAAGTATTTGCCAAACAAGAGCGATCCCAAGACTGAACCCTGAGGTACTCCACTTGTCACTTGTCTGGAGCTGGATTTGGAGTCGGCTACTTTTACAGTGTGGGTTCTGTCAGTAAGCCAGTTGGCAACCCATTGAGTGATGTAGGGATTAATGCCCAGTTTAGTAAGTTTGTCTATGATTCCAGAGTGGAGGATGGTGTCGAAGGCCTTGGCGAAGTCCAGATAGGCTGTGTGGACCACCTTACTCTTGTCCATGGCTCTGGAAACTGATTTGAAGAAGTCAGTCAGGTTCAGGGGACAAAACCAGCCCTTCACGAACCCAAACTGCATGGGGTCCAGAGTTTGAAGGTTGCCAATGTTTTTGCTTATAAGTTCCATGATAATGCGTCCCATGGCCTTGCAGATCAGGCTCATCAGACTGATGGGGCAGTAGTTTCCAGGATCCAAGGTGGTTTACCACATCTCATAACAGCCAATATTTTTCTTACATAGTTTCCTTTCTTTTTATGCTTGCGTCTTAAACCACAGTTGAAATCTCCTGTCACTGTAATATTCAAATATATATATATATATATATATATATATATATATATATATATATACACACACACACACACACACATATATATATATATATATATATATATATATCTATGGGTCTACTTTAGAACACCGACACGCCAGTTCGCCGACACACAAACCACCGACAACACACAATACCGACAACGCAAAACACCGAACACCATTACACCGACACACTAAACGTAAACAACACATTACACTACATTACATATCCACTAGCCCTAACCCAAACCCTAACCCTAAGGTCCGACACTACCGCACACTTACCCTACCTGCACCCTAAACCTAACTCACTTAACCCACTAACCCTAAGGTCCGACACTACCGCACACTTACCCTACCTGCATCCTAACCCTAACTCACTTAACCCACCCCTAACCCTAAGGTCCGACACTACCGCACACTTACCCTACCTGCACCCTAACCCTAACTCACTTAACCCACCCCTAACCCTAAGGTCCGACAGTACCAGACACTTACCCTACCTGCACCCTATTCCTAACTTACTTAACCCACCCTAAAACATAAACCCGTCACTAACACACACTTACATTACCCAAACCCTAACTCCGACACTACCGCACACTCACCTTTCACACACCCTAACCCTAAATCCCTCACTATTGCACACTTACCTGTCTGCTCCCCAATCCAAAATCTCTCACTATCGCATACTTACCAAGTTGCGCTTACACGTTCCCCTTGTCGGTCTTCCAGCTGTCGGGATTTCAGCATGTCGGTCAACTGCGTTGTCGGTCCTTTCGCATTCCTCTTCCGCGTGTCGGCGAACTGACGTTTCGGTAATTTGAAGAGGAACCATATATATATATATATATATATATATATATATATATATATATATATATGTATATATACAGTGTAGAAACTGATGAAACAAACGTTCCCTTTTTTTTTTCAGGTAACAAGCCTATAATTCTATATGCTTATTCTTTCCAATTTAAATCTGCGATAGTGAATCTTCGTATTCTTGCTAGAGTTATATCTAATATTATCTTTATACTTCTGCAAAGTACAGCTATTTCGGAACACAAATCATTTTCCAAATTCCAAATGATCTCCCTCCATATTTTTTTTGTTTGTAAACTATCTTCACTTATTAAGAATTTTATATCTTCTATTAAAATTACAGCAGCTTGATATTTACTACACCACTCCAAAACCCCTGTCCTTCTCACTATATTCTTAATACTACTACCACTCAATTTTACTGAAAGTACTCTAAAACTATTACTTTCCCCACTTTTTAACTTTCTATAAATTATAATATTTTATTTCTCGTCCATTCCTTTATTTTTGTCTGTTACTCTTTTACCAATGTAATTATTTTCCCTTTTCGCACTTCACAGCCTGTATCTTACTCATAATTTACTTCACAACCTCCTTGATATTGTCTTTCTTTTATGTCTAATTTATCTTCCACTCCCACCACTTCTAAAGTTTCTTCTTTTTCCTTCACTTTAATTATTATTAGTTTGAGTTTTCCAATCCATCCATATGTGCCCAATTTTGTTACATTTATAACATTTAATTTCACATTTTTTCTCATAATGGCCCAGTAAAAATATAACATTGCTTTTAATCACAGTTATTTATCAGATGTGCTTCTTTTCCACAAAAAATGTAAATGTTTTGAGTTGCTCCAGTACTTTACCGCACCGTTGTTTCCTTCAATGTTTATCATACTTGGAATATGTATAATGTTGTCCTTTTGTATCTTAAACACAATATTATAGTCCCATCCACAGTCTATAAACAGCTGTTATCATAAACCTTTGCAATGTCCAGCACTTATTTACATAAGCATTTCAAACATCCTTTCAAAGTCTTTCTTTCTACTTCTGTTTGAAGTTGTACATGAATCTTCTTTTTTGTTTCCCTGTTAAATGCTTCCGTACAAATTTCAATGACTGCAGTTCTTCGTTTCATATTCCCTAAGACAATTTTCTGTTGAATAAAGAGTCACAAATATAATGTCACAAAATGTCTCTTTGTTTATAAGAATCAATGCTCTTACCTCTTGGGCTTTTACATCCAAACGAACCATTAAGCTGTCCCAGACTTCATATCTATGCAGTTCTTTTTCTTCTTTATTTTGAATCCTCATTGCATACTTATGCTTTGCATTTTTTTCTGCCATCTTCTCTTGTGTCACTACCCTTGTACCTTTTTCAGTTTTTCTGCAAAGCGTTTCCTTTCTGTCTCAGCACTGTCCTTCAGGATGGAGGACTCTGCTCCTTCGTTCTGTATTTTGTCCATAAAATCTCCCCAGGAAACATCTCCTTCCCTCTCCAGCTTGCTCTGCATCACCACATCTTCATTTATTCTTATGTTTCAGCTGCAGCAAATAAACTTTACTAAAAAGTGATTTCTGAATTGTACGTCATCTCAGTACTACTCACAGCACTGGCATTTGCCTCCGTACCTTTCACCATCTTACCCTCATCGCACATTGCCCTCCCAGCCACCACTTCACTAGGAATGGGACATTCACACTGACTCGCTGTCTCCAATGCTACGAGTATGGGAAGTTCCCTGATGCCCTGGCCAAATAATACCACCTCTGGTCCCCCTGTAAAGAGTCCACTTGCTTACTGTGACTAATCCAGCCAACAATGGATAAATAAGTGGCAGTGCTACCACTTCAGAGTTGCAAAACATTTCAGATCACAATCTGTGCCATGCCTTTTGGGCCATTAGAGAGTCAGTAGTCCAAGACTGTTATATCTCCACAAATCAAATGGTCCCACAAACACTAGGACCAGGGATCTGAACCCAGTTCAGTAGATAAACTAATCATGATGGCTAGATTCATCACACAAGGCAACCCCTCCTGTGGAACAAACTTCCATTTGAAATGTAACAGTATGACATGTTACAGTGTGAAAAGTTAGACACATGAGTAAGTATTCATAAATTCACCCCAGGCTTGACAAGCCTGTTGCTCCTCAGAAAATCAGGTAAGTTTTAATGGTGGGTGCAGGCAAGGTGTAAACAGCTACTGACCAGTTGCAGTGTACATTGTGTGATTCTGTGTTTCTGTGCTCTCTTCCTCAGAGTAGCTGAATGAACAAATGCACCATACATACTTTATATATATCTGGAAGGACCAGATTTAATCTAATATGCTTTTAGTTGACATCTGTTTAGTTGGTGCAGTTTTACCAGCTAAGCAAGTGGTCGACAGGAATGTAAGATCCCACAGTCACTGGGGTGCAGGAATATGTCCTTTCTCTGGTATTATGCAATCTTGGATTTAGAATAATAATTTAGCTGGGCTTGTATCTCAGGGATTTGCTCCCCTACAAAAAAAAAAAAAACAAGAAAAAAACGTTTTTTGTTTAACATTTTGCATGTCCCAAAATTATTGGTTGGTATATAGGTTCATAGGTTCATACTAGGCTATCTGCCCTAGGGCATTTATAAGCCTAGCCAGAGTATGTTTGGCTTTCGCCACCCATTTTAAATTAATTTTGCTATGCCCTTTTTCGAGGTTAGTATACTGTGCCTCTGTCTAACAGTGACACAGAAGTGATACCCGGGGTAAACCTACGATCTCCCATCCACTCATCAAGATTCCTCTTGAAGAGAGTCATTGAGGGACTCTGCCTAACCTGGACTGGGATTTTATTCCAGAGTGAAGGGAGCCTCTGGGTTATGAATCTGTCCCTCCAGCATGTCCTTTTTATTTCAGTGCTGAGGTTCAAGTTCTCGAGCGTGTAGCTCGATGGGATTAGGATTTTTTGAGGTGCAGCATGTCCCTTAATTCCGGGTTGGACATGGCTTTATACATCAGGCACAGATCGCCTCTGAGCAGGCGGTATGCCACTGAGTAGAGCTGGAGTTTCTTTAACCGGGCAGTATATGGCATCTGTTTGAGCCCTTTGATCCTCTTGGTGAGGTACTTTTGGGGTCTTTCCAGTTGCTGCAGGTGTCTGGTAAGGTACATCACAAAGGGGCATTTTACTCGATTATGGGCCTGATGAGGGATGAGTAAAGAGGCACAATGACCTCCCCTGATCTAGATGTGAATCCCTTCATGATTAGGTGGGATATATAAAATGTTTTTCTAACCACTTTGGCCACATGGTTGTCAAATGAGAGATTGCTATCAACTTGGGTCCCCAGGTCCCTAATTACTTCTTCTGTACTTAATGGATTACCACCTATGTGGTAATTTGTGGGCACTGTTTTGCCAAAGGGAATGACTATACACTTTTTGGTGTTTAGCTTGAGGCCATGGCTCTGGCACCAGTTGTCTGTTTCTATGAAGCCCTTTTGGAGGATGCTTGTGTCGGCTGGAGAGTCGATTATGGCGCCCAGTTTGCAGTCATCTGCGAACTTGGTCAGCCACAGTCCTTCCGTGTTGGCCTGTACCTCCGAGAAATATATACCGAACAAGAGAGGTCCCAGGACTGATCCTTGTGGGATGCCACTTGTAACTGGTTTGGAGTCTGACATGGCTCCAGCAATTCTAACCATGTGGGTTCTGTCGTTGAGCCAGTTTGCAACCCATCTAGTGACATAGGGATTTATATTTAAGCTGGCAAGCTTATCTATAATGCCCGAGTGGGGTATTGTATCGAAGGCTTTTGCGAGGTCCAGGTAGGCTGTGTGGACCACCTTCCCCTCGTCAATGGCCTTGGTGACTGTTTCAAAGAAATTGACCAGGTTTAAGAGGAAGGATCTGCCCTTAACAAAGCCGAAATGGGTAGGACCCAGTGTCTGTAGGTCCCCAATATCTTTATTTATGAGGTCCATGATGATCCTTTCCATAGCTTTGCAGACCAAGCTAGTCAGGCTTATGGGGTGATAGTTTCCAGGGTCCGTTGAGGCACCACCTTTGTGGAGAGCGACCACTGTTGCTGTACGCCATTCTTTGGGTACATATCCTGTAGTAAGGCTGAGATTGAACAGTAGTTTTATGTTTGGGTTTAGCTCTTCTTGGAGTTCATGTAGGACGCAGCCCAAGACACCGTCTGGTCCCATTGATGCTGTTTTTTTTGCTTTGGAGAGAACGGCTCTTACCTGAGCATCTGAAATGTCAGGGGGGGCAGCACTCTGCTGGGATAGATATTTGCCCTTTTGGTGGGGGGGGGAGAAGTTTACGCTGAACCTGTCAGCTAGGATGTTGGCAATGTCTGTGGGTTCAGTGTATTTTTTTGTCATTTTGGACTAATTCTGAGCATATCTGGGAATTCCCACCCAGGTTCCTAACATAACTAAAGAAAGCCTTGTGATTATCCTTAATGTCCTGTGCAATTTTTCTCTCGAAGCTGGCCTTAGACGATTTTATGAGTGCCCGTAGTTTTTTGCTAATACTGATCAGAGATGCCTTCCCTTTTTGGGATTTTGCTCTATCATGTAGTAGCTTCCTCCTTCTATTGTATAGTTTGTTTATAGCAGGGGTCCGCCAGGCAGGACGTCTGCCTTTGGAGGATTGGGTCTTGGTTTTATTTGGGATTGCATGATCCATGCATTCCTGAAGGTGTTCATAGAATGCATTTATAAAGGATTCTGCAGTCTGGCACGTATTTTCCACAGGCCCGGGGGCTTTGAAGGATTCCACCTCGGATTTTGAGGAGTGCAAAATTTGCTTTAGAGAAGTTTTTCACTGTGGTTTTCTGGGCAGGGGCTGGGGTCGGGATGTGAATATCCAGTGAGATTAGTTTATGGTCTGATCTTACCAGTGAGGGATACACTTCTGGTCTGGAGCATAGAGTTCCCATGTTGGTGATGATCAGGTCCAGTATGTTTTCCCCTCTTGTGGGTAACAAGTTGTTCCATAGCATTTCTGTAACTGCACAGATATCGATGTTCTCCATGCTAAGGAGAGTTTTGAGTGCATGCATCTTGAGGTTTAGACCTCTGGCGTTGAGTAGCATTACTCTTAGTTTCTTATCCCTTGTGATGCCTAAAAAGGGCTCTATGGGGGTAGCAAGAGCCTTTACCAATATCCGAAAGCCCAGGGGTGACAGGTGCAAGCCGTCCCTAGCGAAGCATCTTGCCTTATCGAGCATATAATCCCAGGCTGACAGGCATTGAATCCCCTTTGAATGACACCAATACTTAAGCATGGTAATAGGTTGATGTTTTGCTTTTGATGCTAGAGACATCAACATTTGGGTCCCCACATGTGTGTGTGTGTGTGTATATATATATATGTATATATATATATATATATATATATATATATATATATTCATATATATGGGATTCCTATTTAATTTTGAAATACTGAAATCCCAGTCGAAATTAAAATACAGAAGTCTTGAAATACTGGTAAACCAGAAGCGCAAAATTTAAAATCCCGAAGTACGGAGATTTTGAATTAGTGCTTCTGTTGTTGTGGTGTGTGAATGGTAAGATGTGAGTTTTGGTATGTATGTATGTGTATGTTTGTTGGTTAGGAGCTTTAGTGTCTGTCAGTGTGTGTTTTGACTGTGATGTGTGTGTGTTAGGGCATGTACAATGTGTGGGAGTGAGTTGCTTGTGTGTGTCTGTGCGATCTCTGAGTTAGTATATATAAGTAGGGGGGGTGTGGTGGTGCAGGGGGCCTTGCCCCCCTGCTTATCTGTAGTGTAGGATGTCATATTTGAGTTGGGGGGAAAATTGTGTGTATGTGTTTGTGTGTTCGGCTATGTAATTTTGAAATACCGAAATTCAAGATTTCAGTATTTCAAAATTACATAGTGAATCCATATATACACACATATATATATATATATATATATATATATATATATATATATATCCATCTATATATATATATATATATGTATATATATATATATATATATATATATATGTATATATATCTATAGAAAGAGAGAGGAGAAGAAGAGAGAGCTAAATGGAGAGAGAAAATTAACAAATGTATTTGTGTGTGTGTGTGTGTGTGTGTGTATGTATATATATATATATATATATATATATATATATATATATATATATATATATATATATATATATATATATATATATATATATATATATATATAAAATCGAATGGATGGAAGCTCGAAATTCATAATCTCGAGACCTGAATCTCGAACTTCCATTCACTCGAAATTGTGAATGGGAGCCTTATATGTAAAAAAATAAAAAGTTAACTTACCTTATTGCAGGGAGCCAGGTCCCCCTGTACCCTAGCAGTTTAAATGTGAATGTTCCGTGACCGCACTATAGCGGAGGAATGGAAAATCATCTGTTTTGTGCTTACACGTATAGAGCGGAATGGGAGATTTCCCTTTCTTTCACTATAGTGCGATCTCGAAGTAGGTTTATTTTTAAGTAGGGGGGTGTGGGGAGTGAAGGGGGGCTTTGCCCCCCCCCCCTGCGAAAACATTAAAAGGTGTTAGCATTTTTTTTTGTCCCTTTCATATGTTCGAGTTTCTCTAAATTCGAGATTCTGGTTTCGAGTTTAGAGACATTTGATCATATGAAGGGGAACGATATATATATATGATAATTAGATTACTAGGCTATCAACAACTTAGCCATTTCACCCTAATGTAATACCATAGAAATGCTAGTCAATACCCAAGATTGTATTTAGTGATGACTGCCCATATCCAGGAGGGTTGTGGTCACTATCCCCGGTAGGAATTTATGGTGCTGCATCCACTCATCCAGGTTCCTCTTGAACAGTGTTATAGTGGTGCTCTGTTTTACATTAATTGATAGCCTGTTCCAAAGATGTGGCAGTCACTGGGAGATAAATCTGTCCCTCCAGCATGTTCTATTTAAGTCGCAGGCCATATTTAATTCCCTGGAACAGGGAGCCCTAATCCTGTTTGATTTATGGATATGCAGCAAGTTCATTAGCCTTGGGTCTTGGATTGCATTGTAGGGTAGACATAAGACTCCCCTAAGAAGTCTATATGATACGGAGTATAGTGACAAGGTCTTTATTCGGTCTGTGCAAGGCACATGCTGGAACCCCTTGATCTTCTTAGTTTGAAACCTCTGAGATCTCTCCAGTTGCTGCAGATAGTTAGTACGGTACATGCCGAATGGGGCCTTATACTCAATTTGATATATATATATATATTTATTTATACAAATGTGTATGATCACATGTCTGTTCATTGATTTACACTGAAACTGATAGAAACGTCTGTCAACATGCCTTCACCCTCGCCCATTTATCTCTACATTTACTAAATCTGAACGTGCACAATAATGATGAAAAAGAGAAACGTTCTTATCCGCACGGTCTGTCGCTACGAACATTTACCAAAGTCTTTATTGTGTGCTGCTGCCTAACGCATGTCCAACGCAGAGTGAAAAGTTCTGGGCCTTTTGGAGCCATTATTGGTAAATGCACCTCATGCCATGGTAGATCAAACCTGAAAAAACTTTTTTGTATGTTATTTTTGCCTCTCCCCTTGCCTGTTGACCATCAGGCAGCTGAACTCACCTGACTCATTCCCTTACATATCACCTGGGATGAAGGTGAGAGCTGTCCTGAGAAAACAGCCATGAAGGTGCATTATGCTGTAGGCAGTATCCTGACATTGAGGGCATTTGTAATACACAAACTCTGTCCTTGGGCAGGAGGTCTTGCGATCTGTGTTACTCAGGAGGATGACATAGTCTTCCTCATGTGAATGATGCTTCTGCAGGCGTGCATAGAAGGCTACTACTAGACAGTGTCTTGGTGATCCTAATGTTCAACTCCAGGCTATGTATGTGTATCACCACCTCCTCCTCTAAGAGATTGTGGAATTGCATGCCATGGTCTGTTCTGGATGGGTTTACACCTCTGTCTCTGCCAGCGTTGTCAGGTGCTTCAGCTGCTAATCGAAATTGAATCACTTGGGCTGGAGTCAGTAGATTATTCCTTTACATCACTAGAGCTGGCTATGACCTGATGACATTTTGTTCTGGTCCATTGCCTAACTGTTATGTTAGTAGAAGTGCAGTGGACAGATAACCATCTTTTTTCCCAACTGGAAAAGGCAGTATTCATTGAAGAGTCATATCCTTTAAAGTTTTTGAGAGAGTTGTGCACATATATTACAGAGTAATCATCTGGTTGATAATCAGCGTGACCTTCATTGATAGCATACCGACATCATCTCATGTTGGTCAAATACATTCAGACCATGTATGGAGCACTGTGCAACAACAAGGTATTATCTTTGTCGATCAATCCAAGGCCTACACTGTAGTTGAGCATGACATATGTCAGACTCCAGTTATTTACATATTTACTTTCATAAGATTGCTGTCCTTTGGGATTCCCTTCAAACACTTCAGTCTGGGAATTAATACAACTAGTTCTCATTTAGTTCATTCATCCATTGATCCGCAGCCCCTTTTCCCATTTTTACACATGGGGGAGGTGCGTCACTTCAGCAGTGACAGTTGCCTAGAGCCAAGGTTCACACTGCCAGATGGTCACATGGTCACACTTAATACACACTTAACAGTATTGAACATCTTGCAGTGAATTTCGCCTTTCCTTCTTTCATTTTACTCATGTTCCAGTAATGGAGTTTTGCCTTTATTTTTATGTTACTATTTTTTCCTCCAAATGTGATTCAGTTTTCATTCATAGAAAGAATATTGTAGCATAATCAATGGCTTCTTTCCTTTGTCAGTTCTGTTTATTTATTTGTTGTGTAGCAACTTAACTGGTCTTTTAGACCCTTATAAGCCACAACATTGGTAACAAGAGCAAGAGGAAGTGTAATAAATATATAGAAAATGTAGCATAGCCAGACAGCATTTATTTATTTTTTTTGGTGGGGGGGAGTGTGAGAAGACTAGAGTACTTGGGAAAATGCAAGCAGAAGATGAAGAGCATTCAAACTCCACACAGACCATAGCTGAAGGTCAGGATTGAACCCCAGACCCTGGAGTTGTGAGACATAGATCTTACCGTTCTGCATATGCTCTGTTGTAAAGTGTTTAAATGTTTATTTTTTTGTTACAGTTTTTCCATGGGCAATGCCAGAATGTTTTTTTTGAGATAATCAGATTTCTAGAATTAAGTTTCTATGCATTTCTGCATCCCATTTTGTTTCTGTGGATGTTAGTCTGACTGACGATACTGGTAACATCGGTTCATTATATCATATCGCTCGACATAAACTGGAATGGAATGAACTGTTTTCATACTGATTCCCTCGGCGAGCAGAGCTGTCAAAAAACAGAAAATGTAAATGATAACTTCTTCATGAAGTAGCATTTCAGGATGTTCTGAATGTTCAGAAAACCCTCATGTAATAACATCACTCGGCCTTCGTTTGGAATAGTCAGTGTTGCCAGACCTGATATAGTGCTGAAGCTGTCTAAGCTTTGTGTCCCAAACTTGTCTAGCATAACCAGTCTAGCACTGGCCTGGCTTGACTGGTCTCCATACTGACAGGCATATGATTCAGGGCAGAAATGCATACCTGTCGATACCCACCTAGAGCATCCCCAAAGAAGATGTTCAGCACATAGAGCATCCCGAAAGAAGATGTTCAGCACATAGAGGGCCCCCAAAGATGATGGTCAGCACCTAGAGGGTCCCAAAAGAAGATGTGGAGCAATTACAGGGTCCCCAAGAGCACACCAAAAGAAGATTTACAGCACCTAGATGGCACCCAAAGAAGATGTACAGCACCTACAGGGTCCCCAAAGAAGATGTTCAGCACATAGAGGGCCCCCAAAGATGATGGTCAGCACCTAGAGGGCCACCAAAGAAAATGTACAGCACCTAGAGGGCCCCCAAAGAAGATGTACAGCACCTAGAGGGCCCCCAAAGATGAGGGTCAGCACCTAGAGGACCCCCAAAGAAGATGTACAGCACCTAGAGGGCCCCCAAAGAAGATGTACAGCACCTAGAGGGCCCCCAAAGAAGATGTACAGCACCTAGAGGGTCCCCAGAGAAGATGTACAGCACCTAGAGGGCCCCCAAAGAAGATGTACAGCACCTAGATATACATCACGCTGCTGCTGCTGTCAGTTATGCAGTGTGTGCCTCTGCAGGTACCCGAGGTTTGGATGTTGGGAAGGTTTGGCAGGGTGGGACACACAGTGTAGCAGCTTGTGCCCCCCCACCACTACAGATGGAGTGCAGCAATGATAAGAATGTTGTTTGGTGCACCAGTCTGCCTGTCCTCTTTGGTAAGGCTGCAGGAGGACTTGAACAGCAGACATTAGGGATAAAATAGGCACAAAGATATAGCAGCCTGTGCACCCTGCAGACTTAAGGCAATGCGGTCATGAGGGCAGGCTTACAGACTGCAGTAAGGGTGCAGAGACTGCCATGCTGTGTGTCCATGGCTGTAGGAAACAACTTGGACTAAATAAATGTGAACAGTTCTCTGCCCTTTTGTGTGTGCTGGTTCTGGGCTCGACTGTGGTGAACTAAAGTATACCTACCATAGAGTTTGGGGCAAACACAGGCAGTCAGAGTGATAGGTTTTGTGTGTGGATGTATGTATGACAGTACCACATTAGTCTGCTCATTAACCCTTTAGCTGACTGGTGAACATCTGGTCATGTGTAATGCCTTTATTTCCACTTTCCTGATTTTACTCTTCCCCGAATAATTTTTTCTATCTTTAAACTGTCACTATTAAGTTACAGTAGTGCATCAACTTTCTAAACCCTTGTAGGAAGTTTCTCTGTGCTTGTGTAACTGTGGATGAATAGGGTACAGGGAGGAAGCCCTACAGAATTTGTTCCTCTGTAGAAGTACGTTGTGTATGGTTTAACCAGTAGTTTTCTTTTGATCAGTTGGCTAACCACTATGACTGCACGGCAAAACCGCGGCTGCTGGCAGTTTTTGTACTCTCTGACAATGCTGTTGAACAATATTCCTGTTGTGCTGCTAATCTATGTGTGAGTTTTTGGCAAGTAGAAATGTATCTCCTCTACTGTGGCTGTACCATGTTGCATCTGGGTTACATGTATGCTTATTCTCCATATTTCTTCCTGCATTCCACAACTACTAAAGAGCAGTCTTTACCACAGATATACTGACAGGCACTTTGATCTGCACAAATGTGCGCTCTGACCATTCCTGTTGACAGGTCCTTTTTGCAAACCACTGACAGCGTGAGCCTGTTTATAGGTTGATAGAAGCTTACCAGGCTAACCGCTCAAGAGCCCTTACAAGCCTAACCATTAGTTCGTTGATTTTATCCTATTTTCAAACCCTAAGGGCTAGGTGATGGCTTAGGTTTGTGCCTGTGCCTCTGAATATTTTACGGACTGTCTCTGTCCATAAGGGACATGTGCACCACCCCAGGAGTGAGTTTACAATTCGCCATCTATTTGTGTAAACTGTGTTTGATGAAGGCCACGGAAGGGCTGTGCTTTACATGAATAGAAAGCCTGTTCCAGAGAGGGGGTAATCTTGAGACATATCTCTGCCTCGCCATCATATTTTGTTCATGTCACAGACCAGGTTTAGATCCTTGGATCAGGTAATCCTCATGCAGCTTGTCTTGTGAATGTGTAACAGTTCCATCAGAGCTTGATTTGTGAGTGCTTTATAGGTCAGGCATAGTTCTCCCCTTAATATTCAGTAGGAGACAGAGTAAAGGAATAGGGCTTTTAATTGATTCACATAGGACATGTTGTTTACACCCTGTATTTTTGTAAGAAATTCCTGAGTTAGCTCCACTTGTTGCAAATGCAAGGCCAAGAACATGATCAAGATGAGGACCTAGTACAGCGGGACTCAAACTTCCTTGGAACTGGATGCCATGCTGTTACTTATAAACTGTGCCACAAAGAAGGACATCCTCAGTGCTGTGGGCAGATGGTGGTAAAAGTTCAGGATACTGTCTATATGTGTTCCTAGATTTCTCCCCCCCTAGGTCCACTCTTAGGGATGTACTATTAATATAATTTGCAGGGGTACTGGACTTCCCAAAGGATGTAATTATGCATTTTTTGCATTTAATTTTAGGCCATGGCTCTGGTACTAATCATTTGTCAGAATCAGACCCTTTGAATGATATCTACATCATTGGGGAATTCATAGATTGCTGCTAACTTGCTCATCAGCATACTTAGTCAGCCGAAGGCCTTCTGCATTAGCCTTGAAGTCAGAGAAGTAAATTCTGAACAAGAGAAGTCTCAACACTAAGTTCTGTGGTCCACCAGTAGTAAGTGGCCTCTTGCTGTATCTGGATTCTCCCACTCTAACAGCATGTGTCCTGTCTACGGGACATTTGGCTATCCATCTGCTGATGTAGGGATTTATGCCTAATTTTGTGAGTTTGTCTGTAATACTCGAGTGCGGAATTGTGTCTGTTGCCTTAGCAAGATTACTGTATGTAGTATGCACAGTTTTACCCTCATCCATGGCCCTAGAGAATTTCTGAAAGAAGGTAGTCAGTTTGACCAGGCATGACCTATCCTTGACAAAGCCAAACTGGGTTGAGTCCAGTGTTTAGAGATTTCCTATGTGATTATTTATCAAGTCCATGAATATTCTTTCCATGGCTTTGCATATGAGACTAAAACCTATGGATCTGTCATTTCTTTGATCTGTTGATGGTCTCCCTTTATGCAGAGGAATGACTGTTACTATCCTCCACTCTCCAGAGACAAAGCCAGTCTGGAGGCTGTGCTTAAACAGAGATCCTAGTGGCCATGTTAGGTCATGTTTCAAGGAATTTAAGAGGCATCCTCAGATATTGTTGGAACCCATCAAAGCTGTGTTTTTAGCTTTAGAGAGCGCAGTAGTGACCTGTTCTTTTTTTTTTTGTGATAACTGGTAGAGGAATGATGGAGCTGCATATTTGGAGGTGATGGGGAGGTAAAAGTTGAGCTGAATTTATCAGCCAGAAGATTTGCTCTATCTTCTGGCTGGGAATAGTTGATGCTGTCTACAACTAACCCTGCACTTTGTTTGGTGTTGCCCTTAAGACTGGGGGCAGAACTGAAAATGCCTTGTGGTTATCCTTATAGCTTCTCTTACGTCTAAATAGGATTTTGTTTCTTTTGCTGTACAACCTGTGTATACCAGGGGTCCAGCATGGTAGCTTGTTTTTGCCATTTGCCCTAAACTTATTTTGGTCTGGTACTGTCATTTCTATACAGTTGATATATGGTCGTAAAGGGCTTTTGTGTATGCCTCTACATAGGTTTCGGTGTTTTCAGGGTTTGGAGGGCTTGGAAACTAGCTATGTCATCCTTTAATAGGAGGCAGTTTGCCTTAGAAAAGTTTTTAAAGGTTTTGGGGTTAGGTGGGGCTTGTAGTTGTATATTTATTTCAAGGGAGACCTGTGTGTGATCTGATCTAAGCAATGAGAAAAAGAGGTAGGAGTTACTCTTCAGTTTTCCTGTATTCATTCAACACATTTTAAAGAAACCACTTCTTCACTACAAAAAATAAACAAATAAATACTGGAAAAAGTACCCCCTCCTAGAATGGCATCCCAGGCAGCTGCCTTGTTGGCCTGTGTTTAAGGCCAGCTATGAGTACATGGGGTGTGTGTGTGTGTGTGTGTGTGTGTGAGTGTGTGTGTGTGTGTGTGTGTGAAACTTAAACTGCCTCGTTAATTTGGTGGGTAGTATAAAGCTGTCAGAGGACATAGGCATTAGGTGTGGCAGAGAGCAAGGAATGGAGAGAGACCTGAAAAATGGACATTTTCCCTAGTAAAGTGGGAGTTGCCGTTTTGTTTGAAGAGTGGAAATACTATATAGTTAACCTTCCTTATTTAACTTAATTTTATTTTTAAATTTGTTAACCAGGGTAGAGCACGGAGCATAAATAGCCATTTTCAGTCTCAGCTCAGTTCTTTGTGAAATGGAAATGACCGCCTGGTCTCTGTACCACCACTTTTCCTTAAGTCAAATGACTGGAACAGCACAGACATCTTGTTCTATGACTGCCTTGTCCTGGAATGTACGTATCATCTGATGTGGTGTTTCAGGAGATTATGTACATTAAATGCACTGTGAAGTAGATGCACTTATTTCAGTGTCATTTCTCCTGAAAGCTTTCTGATATTTAAGACTTATAGGTTCATTATTAGTACTAGGCTAGATGCCCTGACAGGCCAGTTTAAGCCTAGCCAATTTCTGTTTTTGTGCTTGGCTAAAGAGTGATCTTACTCATCCCATGGTCAATAATTATATAGTGCCCCAATGAGAATATCTGGGGTCATCCATAGATAATTTGAGGGGATCCATGCATGGAATAAAGTATTTAGGAACTGCATGTGTCCATTTGTAGTACATGGGGCAGTCCTAGGGTAAATTTTCTACTAACCGTTCATACATCCATGGTGTGCTTGAATATGGACAGCGATGAGCTTTGTTTTATGTAGATGAGTCTGTCCCTGAGCTGTGGTATCCACTGTGAGATATAGCTCTCCCACCAAATTGTTCTGTTGATGTTGCATAAGAGGTTTAGAAGGTTTAGAACCACAGCCCACTAAGTACTTTTGATGCCATTTTACTTTCTGATGTGCAGTAAATCCATCAGTAATGGGCCGTAGGAGGCCTTGTGTGCCCGACACAGGTCACCTCTTAGCAGTTTGTATGATATAGAGTACAGTGATAGGGCTTTGAGTCTGTCCATTTAGGACATATTGTTTAGGCCTTTTATCCTTTTAATAAGGTATTTCTCCATGTGTTCCAGTTACAGCTTGTGTCTGGACAGATACATGTGAAAGGGAACATTATACTCAACGACTGGCCTAATGACGACTGAATAAAGGGAAGATAATGACGTCTCTAGATTTGGGCACAATCTCTTTATTTATAAGCTCACAATATAGAAGGCCTTTATTATGATAGTGGACAGATGCTGGTCAAAAGGTCAAGCCACTGTCCACATATGTTCCCAAATCCTAAATGGCTGGGTCAGTTGTTAGGGGTGTGTTAGTTCTCCAGGGTATACAACTTCCCAAAAGATACAATAATGCGTTTTTTGGCATTTAAAGTCCATGATTTTGGTATTTGTTCGAGATTAACATTCCTGAAAAATATCTAAGTCATTTGAGGATTCAGTGACTGCTCTTAGCTTGCAGTCACCTGAAAACTTAGACAACCATAGCCATTTGGTGTTGGCTTTTACTTCAGAGAAGTAAATGCCAAACAAGAAAGGTCCCAGCACAAAACCTAGGGTATTCCACTAGTGACTGGTCTCTTTGTGGAGGTAGCTTCCTCCCTTTTGATTTCCTGAATTCTGTCAGCCAGTTGGAAATCCCACAGGTGACATAAGGGTTTATTCCCAAATTTATTTAGTTTTTCTACTATGCCTGATTGGAGGATTGTGTCATAAGCTTTGGTCAGGTGCAGGTATGCAGTGTATACCATTTTGCCTTCATTCATTGCTTTGGTAACCTTTTCAAAAAAGGCCATCAGGTTGAGTAAGCATGACGTCTCCATGATGAATCCAAAATGAGAGGGGTCCAATGTTTAGAGGTTCTCCCTGCCCTTATTAATTAGTCTCATGTTTTTATCATGGCTTTGCATATGAGGCTGGTCAGACTTATGGGTCTATAATTGCCTGAGTCTGTGGAAGGTCTTCCCTTACGCAGGGCAATGACTAGCTGTTCTCCATTCACTTGATACAAAACCTGTATGGAAGCTGATGTTGAACAGTGTTGGGTGGGAGGGGGGCTAAATTGTGCATCATTCTATTTAAGATGCATCCGGGGATGTTGTCATGACTCAGTGATGCAGTATTTATAGCTTTTGTTAGAGCTTTGGCAGTTGGTCTTGTGTGACAGCTGGAGGTCAGAACACAAAAAGTGCTACTGGAAATTTTGGACTGCTTATAGAAATATTGTAAGTGAACTGTAAAACTGAATTAGAATATAGGATTTTTATTGCATTTTTTTCCATTGCTGATGTTCAGTTCTTCAGTTATTCCCCCTTCACCAGAGGCAAGAGCCAACTGAGAGGTGCCACCATTAAAGCAACCATAAGGCCTTTTTTTTCTTATTTTAGCGCAAACCTCCACAGTACATGTCCAGCAATGTGCTCCAGATTTTGACATGTAATTGGGGTCAGTGATAGTTTTCCCTCACTTCTTCCTGCAAGTGACGCAACCCCTCAAGACTACAGTACCAGCAGGAGCTATCATTCCTGAATGTTCTCTGGTTTCTCATGCTCCCTTGGGTACGCACTTCCAAACCCAACCCACAGAGAGGCAAACTAACAACGTCACACTTCCAAACCCAACCCGCAGAGAGGCAAACTAACAAGGTCACACTTCCAAACCCAACCCGCAGAGAGGCAAACTAACAATGTCACACTTCCAAACCCAACCTGCAGAGAGGCAAACTAACAACGTCGTGTCAACCCTCTCTTCCCTCTGCCAGCTGGGGAAGGTGCATGAGCTGGCTGAGAATTCGATTTACCTGGACTTAATCAGGACATTATCCTCTGCCAACAGAGCTGACCACTGGAAGGTGTGATCTGTAACCCAAACCCACCAAAATCTACTGAAAGCCAGTCTTGCTGTAACTGCTACAGGAAAAAGATGAGTAAACAGAGTGTGTCAGTGCTGCACAAAGTTTGGGATGAATATTATTGCCACAGTCTTAGTTTCTGTTTTGTACGGCTCATTAAATGGAGTGCAGGTTATGGGTGATCGGTCTCTTTTTTTCCCTGATTACTGATCCTGGGGTTTCCTTCCTCCTGTTTCACTAAAGTTTGTTTCATTGCACAAGAGGGAGGGAGCCATCCCCCCAACATAGACACAGAAGCTACATGCATGGGGTACCGATAGTAGAACCATCCCTCACATAGACGTGTGGGGAGGTAGATAGTGGAACCATCCCTCACATAGACATGGCAGCCACATGTGGTTGAGAGAGGACAGATTGTGTAAGCATTTCTCACATAGACACACAGCCCTGTTATTTCATCTCAGCAGCACAATTCTTCCAATACTCTCAAGTCCTAAGATTAATTTTCATGTTTAACATTACATGCATTATGTGCTTTTAGTAATCTCTGTCATAACTTGCTTACCATTCGTTGTTTGAGAATTGGTGAGTGTGTGTGTGTGTGTTTTGTGTGTGTTTTCTGTGTGTGTGTGTGTGTGTGTGTGTGTGTGTGTGCGTGTGTGTGTGTGTGTGTGTGTGTGTGTGTGTGTGTGTGTGTGTGTGTGTGTGTGTGTGTGTGTGTGGGTATGTATTTTTTTTTATTTTACATTTGTTTACCAGGAAAGTCTGAGTAGACACAGGTCCTTTTTCAGCAGGGGCCTGGGGAGAAAAGCTCCGCATACAACGTTATATAATTACAAAATGACAATTTGGTATACGTAAAACAGTAACACTGTAGTATACACATGATCGAAGATATACTTGGCTTTTTGTGTTCTGTGTAGCAAATCTCACCACGTCCATATGAAACATGGATGGTTAGTACAAAGGACTTGCATAAGATGGATAGTTAGCCTTTATTGCATGGCGACCAGTACAAAAGTGCTGGAGTGTAGCTTCCCCTGATGGAAGGACTTCAGCTCTTTAACTGAAGACTCTCTCAGATATTTTTCAAACTTGCCCAAAGCAACCTTGCTTTTTATTGAACCCATTTCCAGAGCAAGATATAGGTATTTTATCCTCCATTTCAGCATTACTGTACCGTTTTGTTCTTACCTGCTCATACCAAAATATGAAGTTGTCCTGCGTTATTACAGCATGTATGAACTGGTCACCATAGGCATGTATGAAGTGGTCACCATAGGCATGTATGAACTGGTCACCATATGTCAGTGTCTGTTCTCTGCTTTGGTATTTAACTCATTTAAATGTAGGATAGAACAGAAAAAGGTAACCTTCCAATAATGTATTAGTTTCTTAGCCTAAGGTGTTGCATTTTATTTTAACTAATTAAGAAATCTTTATGTTTTCTTTGTGATATGATTTTTTTCTTGCAAATGTGGAATGTAGTCAGAAATCCAAGTGCAAACTCTGCTTTCCAACTGTTGAAATCAGAGCTCCTTTGGTGTTTTCAGTTAAATAGAAAATGCCAGAAACATTTTTCAGTAATGCTTTCCTATTAGAAGACAAATTAACATTTATGTACTCCTTTTTTGCACATGCTTTGTCTCGGAACTCTAAGGGTATGAGAGAGTAAGTGTGAAGTGACTAAGTGACTAAGCGGACAGAGACATGCCCACATTCCATCTTGGAGCGCTGTGTCGACATAGTAACAGTAACACTGCCCAAGACATCCAGAACACACAGCATGTGTTCAGAAATTCTCAGCTTTGTTTACTTTTTACCAGAAATGCGCTTGAGACTAGAAATATTGCATTCTGATTTAAATCCAATCTGTTTGGAGCAGAGTGTACCATATGCCAAACACACATTGTGTGTTAGTGCTACTTCTGTGCTGACAGCATCTGTAGGACAAGTTTTGTCTTGGTATCTGACAGGAATTCTTGAATTTCTCAGTATTGTGCAATTCTCGCTGAACTATGCTAACAATGCAGTAACATGTAAGTGCATATCTGAATAGTGCTTGAGTCCTACTCAGAATGCAGGCTTTATTTCCACTTTACTAAGGTGGTTGCAGCTTATTTCTCTTCTAATATACCGCTGAACTGCTGTGATCTTTCCTATAGTATAAATATAACTACATATGTCTGTAAACTAGGAGAGCTACCCCTGAGGGCAAGTTCAAGGCTTTCAACCCTGGGATTATTCCTTTGGACACAGCAAGAAGGGAAGCACAGTACACATTTCTCTATAATGCTTGTGCTTGATGAATGTAAATCACAGCAGAAAATATAGGTCACACTTTAGCTATCCAAAGTTATTTTTTGTATTTATTTTCTTTAGACATAGATAAACTGGACCATTAGGTCCATTTTCAATCAGTACCAGATACAAGTCATTAGTATAAAACACGTTAGGTGGAAATGGAGAACAGAAACATAGTAATCACAGCTAATTCCTTATACCATTCTTACAAAATACCAGTGCAATCTCAACAGCAGGAGAAGGCTTGATTACATAACACCAGAGCAGCATTCACATTTTACTTCTAATAATAAGAAGGACGTTGTATGTGCCCAACACTCAGACTTGCGAGAGATGCACTTATATATCCAAATTGGAAGCCGCACACTCTCCAGCCAAGACTGCAATAGCTGGTCAAGAGGAGAAAGTCAACACTTGCACATACCACATGAAACATACAGCCCTCCAGAACTGCCTTCACATAAAAAACAAACCACACACCCACCTTCATGGAGGCTGTCAATAAAAATCTACCCAAACAGCAGAGATCTCCAAGGCAGAAATGCATTTGACCACGACACCGAGACACATAACTCTCCTAAACAGTGTGCCACTCAACCAAAGCCCCTAAGGCAAAACAGCATGCCCAACACACTAGTCATAGGTGACTCGATAGTGAGGCACACTGATGTCCCACTCACTAGGTTGAATAAGGAGAAAGTAACAGTCAGCTGCCTCTCAGGTGCCAGGATCCGCCACATAAGACGCACACTCAGGTCCCTCAACAACAGGTACAAATATGACTCTGTCAATGTTCATGTGGGTGTGAATGACCTAAGATGTACCTCCCTAGACTACATGAAAAGAGACATGGAGGAGCTCTCGGATTATGTAACTCAGGCGGCTATGACCCTAGCCCTGAGCAGCATCCTATCATCACCCAGAATGATACCACAGTACAAGCAGAAAATGATTGATTTCACCAATTGGGTAAGCTTCTGCTGTCATTCTAAGGGGATCCAGTACCTGCCTGCATGGGATAACATGATTGACAGACCTCGATGCTTTGCCAGAGATGGCCTGCATCTGTCACCCCTGGGTTTCCAAATACTGGTTAAGGCTCTTGCCACCCCTATAGTGCCTTTTTTAAAATGGAGAACATCGACATTTGTGCTGTAACAGAGACCTGGTTCATGGCAGCAGAACGAACCCCTGCAGTACCAGGCTACAACTCATTCCACACCTTTTGGCCTCAGAACTTGGACTGAAGCTCCAAAGGCGGTGGTGTTTCCATATTCATAAAGGATGTGCACATCTCCAGACTGGTAGTCCAACATAATATATCAGAGATGCTTCAGGTGCAGCTAACATTGGGTAAGACAGCAATTCAGGTCATAGCCTGCTATAGGTCCCCAACCATGTCCCAAGACTCACACTCCACTCTCCTAAACACCCTGGAGAATATTAGGGTCCAACCTGACACTCTCATACTGGGTGACTTCAACTACCCCTCCATTAATTGGGTAAACTACTCATTTACCAATGTTTCCTGGAATTCATCAGTTCCAATGCCCTGGGCCAGCTCGTTCTTACACCCACTAGAGGTAACAACATCCTTGACCTGGTCATTACTAACATGGGCGACCATTCCTCTACACCATCAGTCAACTCCTCCCTGGTTAGATCCGACCACAAACTAATCACCTTGGAAATCCACCCCCCCCCCCCCCCCGCAAATGTAACCACCATGAAAAACTTCTCCAAAGCTAACTTTGGGCTCCTAAAACAAAGGTGGCTAATTTCACGGCACCCATGCAAATGGAGAAAGGTTGCATAACCACCGAATCATACACTAATGCACTGTACGGACGTATACACAAATGCATGGATCTCGCCATAACCAATAGAACCAAGACACTCTCCTCCAAAAAGGAAGCCAATATGGTGGTCCCCTGCCATAAACAAACTCTACAACAGAAGGAGGAAACTCATACTGAATAAGGTGAAGTCCCAAGATTGGAAAAACTCCCTTATCAGCCTCAACAAAAAGTTGAGATCCCTCATCAGATCCTCTAAAGCTAGCTATGAAAACAGAATTGCAGCAGATAGTAAAGGCAACCACAAGGCCTTCTATAGTTATGTAAAGAATCTCCACAGCAATATCCAGATACAAGGCCTTCTATAGTTATGTAAAGAATCTCCACAGCAATAACCAGATTTACTCTGAGCTACTGCACAATGGTACTTCCTATACTGAGCCAGCAGATATTGGCAATATACAGGCCGACAGATTCAGTGCCAACTTTACCCCCCCCCCAAAGAACCAATCAAAATACCAGTAGATTGCCAGGCACCCAGTATTACTGCTGCACAGGTTAAAGCAGAACTGTCCAAGGCCAAGAATACAGCTTCTATAGCACCTGACAATATCCCTGACTGTGTTCTACATGAACTACAGAGTGAACTGGCACCTCACCTGTGTGCCCTGTTCAATCACAGCCTCACCTCAGGCTTTGTCCCTGTTGAATGGCACACTGCTACAGTCATCCCTGTCCATAAAGGAGGAGTGACTACAGACTCTGGGAACTATCGCCCCATTAGCCTGATGAGTCTGATATGGAAAGCTATGGAACGCATCATCATGGACCTAATAAACAAGGATATAAGGAATCTTCTGGATCCCACAGAGTTTGGTGTTGTGAAGGCTAGATCATGCCTGCTCAACCTGGTCGACTTCCATGAGTCAGTTGTCAGAGCTGTGGATGAAGGCAAGGTGGTTCATACAGCCTACCTTGATCTGGCCAAGGCCTTTGATACCATTCCCAGTCAGGAATCATAGAAAACTCACTAAGTTAGGCATCAACCCCTATATCACTAGGTGGGTTTCAAATTGGCTCACAGATAGAACCCGCAGTTTGAAAGTATCTGACTGCAAGTCAGACTGCCGACCAGTCATGAGTGGCATCCCACAAGGTTTGGTCTTGGGTCCTCTCCTGTTTCTCTGAAGTCCATGCCAACATGAAGTGACTCTGGCTGACAAAGTTCACAGACGATTGCAAGTTGGGATCTATTAACTCCCCAAGTGATGTTGACATCCTACAGAAAGGCCTCAATGAGACCAACGACTGGTGTCAGAACCATGGCCTTAAGCTCAATGCCAAAAAATGTGTCATCATCCACTTTGGCAAAAACCTGGTTCACATTAATTACCCTATCAATGGTAGTCCACTGAACACAGAATTCATTATAAGGGATCTGGGAACACAGGTTGACAACAACCTTTCTTTTGACCATCTCATTACTAAGGGTTTTGTATCCAGGAAGAAATAGGTCATTGTCTCCCTCTACTCTTCCCTCATTAGGCCAGTCATCGAGTACAATACCCCATTTGGCATGTACTTCACTAGACACCTTCAACAACTGGAGAGGCTGCAATAATATCTCACAAAGAGGATCCTAAGCCTTAAACACTTGTCCTATATGGACAGACTCAAAAATCTCCAACTATTCTCTGTCTCATATCGCCTACTTAGAGGCGATCTCTGCTTGACTTACAAAGCCATGTCTGAGCCAGCTCTGTTAGAAATGCCACATTTAAAGAAATCCCAATCCCTCCACACCACATGCTCCAGAGACCGCAACCTCATTACCACAATCAACAGAACATGCTGGAGGGACAGGTTCATAACCCAGAGCCTGCCCATGCTATGGAACAGACTTCCCATACATGTCAAGCAGAGCACGTCACTGGCCTTCTTCAAGACAAATGTTGATGAACGGATGGGAAACAGAAAATTCACCCCGGGGATCACTCCAGTGGCTCTACTCGACAGAGGCACTGGGAACTAAGGTTGGATGGCACAATGATGGGGTAATCCTATGGACTAGGCTTGTAAAGGCTCCAGGTCCATTAGCCTAGTACAAACCTATGAACCTTTGGATATGTTTTTGGAAGGGTGTGCTTCAGGTTGGAGACTAAAAGTGAGTTTCAGATTTGAGATATGAAGCTCTAAATGACTCTCTGGTGTTCGTTAGAGATGCCAGTGATGTGCTGAGTGTGAATTACATCAATGTGCCTTCATTTGGTGTAGATAGATTCATAGACCACCTCCATGCATGCAGGGGCTTGACATAGGATTTTGGGTGAAACATTAAGTGTCATCAGATGCTTGACTTGCAGAAAGACAGCCAAGCATTATAACTTTTGTAATGCATGGCATAGGTGCTTCCTGCAGGGTGATTATGTTTACATCTGCATACCTAGACATGCCTACAAATTAGATGCAGGTATCTCAGCTACTTGATGCAGTCTGTACTGCAGGGTAGGAATAAAATCTCCCTTACGAGTTGAATTCTTCCTTCCTTGGTAAGGGAATCAGATGTTTTGCAACACATTCATAATGCAGATGCAGTTCTAGTAATAGTTTTGGTAACATGGTCAGTAAAGGTGAGGGAAGGATCAGACCAGATTCTCAGGAATCTGAACAGACTGACCAGTTCAGTGGTATTACCAGGTGGAGTAAATCACCAAAAATGGCATGCTGATGGATCAGCGATACAAGGATGTGCCCAAGGAAAGGGATTTGTTTAGTCTTTTATGGTTATATGTGATATGGGAGATGCAGATCACCGAACTGCTTATTTCTTTGTATTGCCCAATGACTCTTATGATCTATATTGTGAAAGGCAGGGCCGGTTACACGTACCATAATACTGACTTCAGGTCACCTGAATAAATCACTGTAGGTAGGGCAGTGCTGAGGTACTGGAGGTGTTGGCTACCCAGGTGCATGCTGTTGAGATGCATGATTGGCACTGAAGAGAAGCAAGGGTGTGTGCTAACTGGTACCTGTAAGTCAGGTGTGCTTTTGCATTTGTTTTTCAGCGGCATTAGGTAGTGGTTGCTTGAGTGATTTATTTGCAGTGTTTATGAAGTTCTTTTTAGCTCTGCTGAAAAAAAGTAATATTGTGGTCTTTATGAAAAAGTGAAAACCGGTTCCCCATCACACCTCCTTGAAGTGCAGATCTGAAATGGAGGCGTGTGATTAGGCTTTACCTGTTTAACCCTGCAGGTTCGAGTCTATGTTAGATTATTGAAGTTCTGAAACTTTGAAATTCATATGCCCGAGACCATATGATCGAAGTTTCGGAACTTCGAACATTTAAAAATAATAAATAAATATTCAATGTTTAATGTTTTTGAATGGGGGCAAGCACCCCTGTGCCCCCACACACCCTCCTAATTAAATATACCAATTATGAGAACGCACTACATTGCAGAAAAAGGTACATTTTCCATTCCACTCTGTACTGTGATCTGCATTCAAACCATTTGAAGTTTCAAAACTTTGATCATATGGTCCCATCCATATGACTTTCGAAGTTTTGAAACTTTGATAATCTGATAGGGACCCGCAGGTTTACATTGCCAGGTGGTTGAGGAACCATTACATAACCTTTGAGTCCAGCCCACAAGCCTGCCTTACATTCACTATTCCTTTGTGAGAAACCAAATCAAATGTTTTTGTCAAAGTGAGTCAGGTGCTACTAGAGTGCATGGATTTAAAGATACTTTTACTAGGGAAGCATAAAAGTTGCAGTGTTGTGTCCCCTTTGGTATCTGTGATTTCTTCATGAAAGTAGACTGTACTCCTCAAGAGTCTTTTTAAGCTGAAAGGAGACATCTCAGCATGGAGTAACATTATATTCAGTTAATGTACGCATGGAGTAACATTATATTCAGTTAATGTATGCATGGAGTAACATTATATTCAATTAATGTGTAGGTTCATAGGTTCATAGGTTTATACTAGGCTATCTGCCCTAAGGCATTTATAAGCCTAGCCCAAATTTTTGTGGCTTACGCCACCCCTTATATGAAAAAATACTGTGCCCATTAGTTTGTTGTGCCTCTGTCCAGCAGTGACACAGATATGATTCCCGGGGTAAACCTACGATCTCCCATCCACAGGTCTAGATTTCTCTTGAACAGAGTCAGCGAGGTGCTCTGCCTCACATGGACCGGGATTTTATTCCACAGCATAGGGAGTCTCTGAGTGATAAATCTATCCCTCCAGCACGTCCTATTTATAGCCGTGCTAAGGTTTAAGTCACTTGCTCTAGTGGTTTTGGTGGATTTGGATGTTTTGAGGTGGAGCATGTCCATTAATTCCGGGTTGGACATGGCCTTGTATGTCAGGCACATGTCACCTCTGAGCAGACGGTATGCGACTGAATAGAGCTGGAGTTTCTTCAATCTGGCAGCATATGACAGATTTTGGAGTCCCTTTATCCTTTTGGTGAGGAACTTTTGGGGTCTCTCCAATTGCTGCAGATGTCGGGTGAGATACATCCCGAATGGGGCATTGTGCTCGATCATTGGTCTGATAAGTGAAGAGTACAGTGGAACAATGACCTCACTAGATCTGGATGTGAATCCCTTCATGATCAGGTGGGCAATGTAGAAGGTCTTTCTAACCACTTTAGTAATGTGAGTGTCAAAAGAAAGGCCACTGTCAACCTGGGTCCCCAGATCCCTGATAACCTCTTCTGTGCTTAGTGGATTGCCACCTATATGGTAGCTTGGGGTTACCTTGTTTTTCCCGAAGGGTATGACTATACATTTTGTGGCGTTTAACTTCAGGCCATGGCTCTGGCACCAGCTATCTGTTTCCGTGAGTCCCTTCTGAAGGATATCCATGTCCGATGCACCTTCCACTATGGCCCAGTTTGCAGTCGTCTGCAAACTTTGTCAGCCAAAGTCCTCCCATGTTGGCCTGTACTTCTGAGAAGTAGATGCCAAACAATAGGGGCCAAGGACCGAGCCCTGTGGGACACCACTTGTGACCGGCTTGGAGTCTGACACAGCGCCAGCAACTCTAACCCTGTGGGTTCTGTCCTTAAGCCAGTTTGCAACCCATCTTGTGACATATGGGTTTACATTTAAGCTGGTAAGTTTTTCTACAATACCGAGTGGGGTATTGTGTCGAAAAGCCTTGCAAGGTCAAGGTAGGCTGTATGGACTGCCTTTCCTCATCAATGGCCTTGGTGACTGTTTGAAGAAGTCGACCAAGTTCAAAAGGCATGATCTTCCCTTGACAAAGCCAAACTGGGTCGGGTCCAATGTCTGCAAGTCCCCTATATCTTTGTTTATGAGCTCCATTATGATCCTCTCCATAGCTTTGCAGACTAGACTTGTTAAGCTTATGGGGTAATTACCAGGGTCCGAGAGGCGCCTTTGTGGAGTGGGACCACAGTTGCCGTCGCCACTCCTTGGGCACGTATCCTGTGGTAAGGCTGAGATTAAACAGCTGCCTTATGTGCGGGTTTAATTCCTCATTTAGCTCGTGTAGCACACAGCCGGGACACCATCCGGTCCCATTGATGCTGTGTTTTTAGCTTTAGAGAGAGCAGCTTTCACCTGCGCATTTGAGATGTTCGGGAGGCTACACTCGGCTGGGATAGTTATCTCTCCTTTAGGGGGGGAGAGGGGGGTGAAGTTTGCACTGAACCTGTCTGCCAGTATGTTGGCAATGTCTGTGGGTTCAGTGATTTTTGTATCATTTTGGACTAATTCTGAGCATATCTGGGAGTTTCCACCCAGGTTCCTAACATAGCTGAAAAAGGCCTTATGATTTTCCTTTGAATCCATGGCAATTTTTCTCTCAAAATTGGCCTTAGTATGTATGGAGCAACATTATATTCAGTTAATGTATGCATGGAGTAACATTATATTCAGTTAATGTACGCATGGAGTAACATTATATTCAGTTAATGTATGCATGGAGTAACATTATATTCAGTTAATGTACGCATGGAGTAACATTATATTCAGTTAATGTATGCATGGAGTAACATTATATTCAATTAATGTACGTATGGAGCAACATTATATTCAGTTAATGCATGCATGGAGTAACATTATATTCAGTTAATGTACGCATGGAGCAACATTATATTCAATTAATGTACGCATGGAGTAACATTATATTCAGTTAATGTACGCATGGAGCAACATTATATTCAATTCATGTACGTATGGAGCAACATTATATTCAGTTAATGTATGCATGGAGTAACATTATATTCAGTTAATGTAATTTCTGTTGCTGCGTTTGCAGGTTCAAAGCACTGTAAGCTCTGCTTGCATTTACTTTCAAGTAACTGTGTAGATGCAGAATTTGCATTACCATAATGAAAGCACTTTTTTCTAGAGTTCGAAGAAAATGTTCAATAACCTGTTTCGACTCCCAAGGGACCGTGTATAATATAGTTATGTGGTTTGAGGATAACTTGCTTTAACCAGTTTATTTCACTGTATACTTAAATATTGCATGCATTTATGGGAATACTTAATGAGAAACAATACATGCACAGATGTTTGTACAGAGTAAAACAGTACTGTGTAGTTCCAGATGAGAAACGCTTTCCTATTACCTGATGCTTCTTAAATCAACAATATTTGTGTTAGTTTCTCATGTTTTGTGTACAAAAAGTGATTGCAAGGAGTAGCTCACTGTATGAAGCACTAACTTGCATAAAGTTCAGATTTCGGAAGGATGGTCTAAATATGCATTTGTCATTTGAGGACAGTGGAAGGGGGAAATACCTTTTTCATCAAGGTGCATCACCCACAGAACTGATCCAGACACCAGGGAAGTGCTCTCTGTATCATGTTTCAGAGGACTTTAATCTCTACAAATTAATTACAGTTTTAGACTTTGTTTGAGTTCTTTTTTCTGAACAATTTTTTTCATGTTATAGTTGACTCCCGCAGAGTGACATCAAGGCTCTAGAGTCTTGGATGGTCTGTAAGAACAGCTATTTGGCATGTGATGACCAGGTTAAGTATTAAGACGGATCATTAGTGCACATCAGGGCTCTAGATGTGTGTGTCTTGTGAGGTCTGTAAGAACAGCTGTTTGGCATGTGATGACCTGGTTAAGTATTAAGACGGATCATTAGTGCATGTCAAGGCTCTAGATGTGTGCATCTTGGGTGGTCTGTAAAAACACCTAGCTAAGTATTAAGATGGATCATTAGTGCACGGCAAGGCTCTAGATATGTGCATCTTGGGTGGTCTGTAAGAACAGCTATTCGGCATGTGATGACCTGGTTAAGTATTAAGACGGATCATTAGTGCAGTCTATTTTGGGGGTGTAGTACTCTGGTCAGGTGTATGTTTATACAGGTGGGTGGAGGGGACCAGAGCCCAGTGTGCATAGATATTTAATGCTAAGCAGTGTTGTGCATAAAGGATATAACATGCACAGCTGTAGAAAAATGTGGAAAAATACACGCTTCAGTCATGTTTGTCTCTGCTTGCATCATGTTTAGGTTCCTAGCAGATTACTAGGCTAACTGCTTTACAAGCCTAACCAATGTAACCTGATTTTACCCAATGTATGGACCCTAGGGTCAAGAGGATGGCATGGTTATGTCTTGAGCATCTTACAGATTGCCCATGTCAATAATGGACAAGGGTGCTACCCTAGGTGTGAGTTTGTGATTCCCCATCCATTGATCCAAATTGTGTTTAAAGAGGGCCAGGGAAGGACACTGCTTAATTTGAATAAGAAACCTGTTCTAAAGAAAGGGCAATCTCAGAGATGCATATTTGTCTCTCCAGCATGTTTTTTTGAGTCACTAAGTTTAGATCCCTAGATTGGGTGACCCCCCCATATTTTTGACTTGAAGATGTGGTGCTGCTCCATCAGGGCACTATTTGCGAGAGTTTTGTAGGTCAGCATAGGTCACCCCTTCATAGTAGGTAGGAGACAGAATAAAGGGATAGAGCTTTTAGTCTGCAAAGGACATGTTGTTTCCACTCTGTGTTTTATTATTCCTCTGAGGTCACTCCAGCTGCTGCAAGTGCCTAGTCAAGTAAATGCCAAATGGTGCACTGTACTCGATGAGTGGTCTAATGAGGGATGAGCACAGCGGGACTATAATTTCCTTGGATCTGAATGCCATACCATTACTTATAAATTGTGCCTCATAGAAGGACTTCTTCATGTTATACACAATATAAGACATTCAGTGGCAAAGTGAGTCTGTGATGATGACAAGAAATGCCTTCCAGTCAGTACGGTTCAGGAAAGGAATTCCTCATCATTCGGGTCACCAGTCTGTGGATAAGGAGGCTTGCAGAATTTTAACCAGTATATTTTGAAGCAGATGGTCATAATACCAGCCATAGATGCAGAAGGGAATAGGTGATTTCAGTGGAGAGAGATAGAAGCAAACTTGTTATAGATTAACCAAAAAAAGTTACAGGAAGTAGGTGAATCTTCACATGACTGTGTTCCTCTTAAAACAGCAGTATAGCTACATTTTGTTACTTATTTTATTAATATTTTTGTGGGTTTCTGTTCTTTGACTCCCCACAAGAGGTGCACTCTTTCATCACGGCATACTGATCTGCTGTTATTTGCACCAACTCCGTTTGTAGCCTCCCACTAGGTGACAAGTGGTCATAGTGTGCATGAGGCTGTGTTCAAAGAGTGGATCCTGAGGTACAGCATTCTGATGTCATTAACAATCCAGTTATAAAAGTGTGAATAAATAAGTCAATATGTGAATAAACGGTAACTCAATTAGGTAAAGGTAGCATGTTTAACAGTAACCAATCTATGTCTCTCATTATGAATGTTGGTACATGAACAGTAACTGATATGTGCCCCTCACTATGAGTGCCGATACATGAACAGTACCCAATATGTGCCCCTCACTATGAGTGCTGGTACATGAATGGTACCCAATATGTGCCTCTCACTATGAGTGCTGATACATGAACAATACCCAATATGTGCCCCTCACTATGAATGCTGGTACATGAACAGTACCCAATATGTGCCTCTCACTATGAGTGCTGATACATGAACAGTACCCAATATGTGCCTCTCACTATGAATGCTGGTACATAAATAGTACCCAATATGTGCCCCTCACTATGAATGCTGATACATGAACAGTACCCAATATGTGCCCCTCACTATGAGAGCTGGTACATGAACAGTACCCAATATGTGCCTCTCACTATGAGTGCTGGTACATGAACAGTACCCAATATGTGCCTCTCACTATGAGTGCTGGTACATGAACAGTACCCAATATGTGCCTCTCACTATGAGTGCTGGTACATGAACAGTACCCAATATGTGCCTCTCACTATGAGTGCTGGTACATGAACAGTACCCAATATGTGCCTCTCACTATGAGTGCTGGTACATGAACAGTACCCAATATGTGCCCCTCACTATGAATGCTGGTACATGAACAGTGCCCAATATGTGCCCCTCACTATGAAT
Source organism: Protopterus annectens (assembly GCF_019279795.1). Lineage (NCBI taxonomy): Eukaryota > Metazoa > Chordata > Ceratodontiformes > Protopteridae > Protopterus > Protopterus annectens. The sequence goes on from NC_056732.1 coordinate 1,875,094,169, forward strand.
GCTGGTACATGAACAGTACCCAATATGTGCCTCTCACTATGAGTGCTGGTACAGGAATGGTACCCAATATGTGCCCCTCACTATGAATGCTGGTACATGAACAATACCCAATATGTGCCCCTCACTATGAGTGCTGGTACATGAACAATACCCAATATGTGCCCCTCACTATGAATGCTGGTACATGAACAATACCCAATATGTGCCCCTCACTATGAGTGCTGGTACATGAACAGTGCCCAATATGTGCCCCTCACTATGAATGCTGGTACATGAACAATACCCAATATGTGCCCCTCACTATGAGTGCTGGTACGTGAACAATACCCAATATGTGCCCCTCACTATGAATGCTGGTACATGAACAGTGCCCAATATGTGCCCCTCACTATGAATGCTGGTACATGAACAATACCCAATATGTGCCCCTCACTATGACTGCTGGTACATGAACAATACCCAATATGTGCCCCTCACTATGAGTGCTGGTACATGAACAGTACCCAATATGTGCCCCTCACTATGAGTGCTGGTACATGAACAGTACCCAATATGTGTCTCTCACTATGAATGCTGGTACATGAACAGTACCCAATATGTGCCTCTCACTATGAATGCTGGTACATGAACAGTATCCAATATGTGCCCCTCACTATGAATGTTGGTACATAAACAGTACCCAATATGTGCCTCTCACTATGAATGCTGGTACATGAACAGTACCCAATATGTGCCTCTCACTATGAATGCTGGTACATGAACAGTACCCAATATGTGCCTCTCACTATGAGTGCTGGTACATGAACAGTACCCAATATGTGCCCCTCACTATGAGTGCTGGCATATAAACAGTACCCAATATGTGCCTCTCTCTATGAATGCTGGTACATGAACAGTACCCAATATGTGCCTCTCACTATGAATGCTGGTACATGAACAGTATCCGATATGTGCCCCTCACTATGAATGCTGGTACATGAATAGTACCCAATATGTACCCCTCACTATGAATGCTGGTACATGAACAGTACCCAATATGTGCCCCTCACTATGAGTGCTGGTACACGAACAGTACCCAATATGTACCCCTCACTATGAATGCTGGTACATGAACAGTACCCAATATGTGCCTCTCACTATGAATGCTGGTACATGAACAATACCCAATATGTGCCCCTCACTATGAATGCTGGTACATGAACAGTGCCCAATATGTGCCCCTCACTATGAATGCTGGTACATGAACAATACCCAATATGTGCCCCTCACTATGAGTGCTGGTACATGAACAGTACCCAATATGTGCCTCTCACTATGAGTGCTGGTACATGAACAGTACCCAATATGTGTCTCTCACTATGAATGCTGGTACATGAACAGTATCCAATATGTGCCCCTCACTATGAATGCTGGTACATGAATAGTACCCAATATGTACCCCTCACTATGAATGCTGGTACATGAACAGTACCCAATATGTGCCTCTCACTATGAATGCTGGTACATGAACAATACCCAATATGTGCCCCTCACTATGAGTGCTGGTACATGAACAGTACCCAATATGTGCCCCTCACTATGAGTGCTGGTACATGAACAGTACCCAATATGTGCCTCTCACTATGAATGCTGGTACATGAACAGTGCCCAATATGTGCTCCTCACTATGAGTGCTGGTACATGAACAGTACCCAATATGTGCCTCTCACTATGAGTGCTGGTACATGAACAGTACCCAATATGTGTCTCTCACTATGAATGCTGGTACATGAACAGTATCCAATATGTGCCCCTCACTATGAATGCTGGTACGTGAATAGTACCCAATATGTACCCCTCACTATGAATGCTAGTACATGAACAGTACCCAATATGTGCCTCTCACTATGAATGCTGGTACATGAACAATACCCAATATGTGCCCCTCACTATGAGTGCTGGTACATGAACAGTACCCAATATGTGCCCCTCACTATGAGTGCTGGTACATGAATGGTACCCAATATATGCATCTCACTATGAATGCTGGTACATGAACAGTACCCAATATGTGCCTCTCACTATGAGTGCTGGTACATAAATAGTACCCAATATGTGCCCCTCACTATGAATGCTGATACATGAACAGTACCCAATATGTGCCCCTCACTATGAGTGCTGGTACATGAACAGTACCCAATATGTGCCTCTCACTATGAGTGCTGGTACATGAACAGTACCCAATATGTGCCTCTCACTATGAGTGCTGGTACATGAATGGTACCCAATATGTGCCCCTCACTATGAGTGCTGGCATATAAACAGTACCCAATATGTGCCTCTCTCTATGAATGCTGGTACATGAACAGTACCCAATATGTGCCCCTCACTATGAATGCTGGTACATGAACAGTACCCAATATGTGCCTCTCACTATGAATGCTGGTACATGAACAATACCCAATATGTGCCCCTCACTATGAATGCTGGTACATGAACAGTGCCCAATATGTGCTCCTCACTATGAGTGCTGGTACATGAACAGTACCCAATATGTGCCTCTCACTATGAGTGCTGGTACATGAACAGTACCCAATATGTGTCTCTCACTATGAATGCTGGTACATGAACAGTATCCAATATGTGCCCCTCACTATGAATGCTGGTACATAAATAGTACCCAATATGTACCCCTCACTATGAATGCTGGTACATGAACAGTACCCAATATGTGCCTCTCACTATGAATGCTGGTACATGAACAATACCCAATATGTGCCCCTCACTATGAGTGCTGGTACATGAACAGTACCCAATATGTGCCCCTCACTATGAGTGCTGGTACATGAACAGTACCCAATATGTGCCTCTCACTATGAATGCTGGTACATGAACAGTACCCAATATGTGCTCCTCACTATGAATGCTGGTACATGAACAGTACCCAATATGTACCCGTCACTATGAATGCTGGTACATGAACAGTACCCAATATGTGCCCCTCACTATGAATGCTGGTACATGAACAGTACCCAATATGTGCCCCTCACTATGAATGCTGGTACATGAACAGTACCCAATATGTGCCTCTCACTATGAATGCTGGTACATGAACAGTACCCAATATGTGCCCCTCACTATGAGTGCTGGTACATGAACAGTACCCAATATGTGCCCCTCACTATGAGTGCTGGTACATGAACAGTACCCAATATGTGCCTCTCACTATGAGTGCTGGTACATGAACAGTACCCAATATGTGCCCCTCACTATGAGTGCTGGTACATGAACAGTACCCAATATGTGCCTCTCACTAAGAATGGGGTCTTTGTCATAACATTGAAAGGAACAAATTTCGAGCAGCTTAAATATCAAAATTGCCATTCATCGATTTGTTTTTTTGTGAGATTGTGGTAAAATGAAGAGCGGGAATTGTGCCCTTTCCTCACTGTAGTGCAGTCTCGGAGTTGGTATATATATATATATATATATATATATATATATATATATATATATGGGGTTGTGGGGGGTGCAGCCCCCCACAAAAGTGATTTTGATGAACGGCACTTTCGATATTTAAGCCGTTCCAAATTCGTTCCTTTCGATGTTATGATATAGACCCTAAGAATGTTGGTACATAAACAGTACCCAATATATGCCTCTCACTATGAATGTTGGTACATAAACAGTACCCAATATGTGCCCCTCACTATGAGTGCTGGTACATGAACAGTACCCAATATGTGCCTCTTACTATGAATGTTGGTACATGAACAGTACCCAATATGTGCCCCTCACTATGAGTGCTGGTACATGAACAGTACCCAATATGTGCCCCTCACTATGAATGCTGATACATGAACAGTACCCAATATATGCCTCTCACTGTGAATGTTGGTACATAAACAGTACCCAATATGTGCCCCTCACTATGAGTGCTGGTACATGAACAATACCCAATATGTGCCTCTTACTATGAATGTTGGTACATGAACAGTACCCAATATGTGCCCCTCACTATGAGTGCTGGTACATGAACAGTACCCAATATGTGCCCCTCACTATGAATGCTGGTACATGAACAGTACCCAAAATGTGCCTCTTACTATGAATGTTGGTACATAAACAGTACCCAATATGTGCCCCTCACTATGAGTGCTGGTACATGAACAATACCCAATATGTGCCTCTTACTATGAATGTTGGTACATGAACAGTACCCAATATGTGCCCCTCACTATGAGTGCTGGTACATGAACAGTACCCAATATGTGCCCCTCACTATGAATGCTGGTACATGAACAGTACCCAATATGTGCCCCTCACTATGAGTGCTGGTACATGAATGGTACCCAATATGTGCCCCTCACTATGAGTGCTGGCATATAAACAGTACCCAATATGTGCCTCTCTCTATGAATGCTGGTACATGAACAGTACCCAATATGTGCCTCTCACTATGAATGCTGGTACATGAACAATACCCAATATGTGCCCCTCACTATGAATGCTGGTACATGAACAGTACCCAATATGTGCCCCTCACTATGAATGCTGGTACATGAAAAATACCCAATATGTGCCTCTCACTATGAATGCTGATACATGAACAGTGCCTGGTATGTGCCTCTCACTATGAATGCTGGTACATGAACAGTACCCAATATGTGCCCCTCACTATGAGTGCTGGTACATGAACAATACCCAATATGTGCCCCTCACTATGAGTGCTTGTACATGAACAGTACCCAATATGTGCCTCTCACTATGAGTGCTGGTACATGAACAGTACCCAATATGTGCCTCTCACTATGAGTGCTGGTACATGAACAGTACCCAATATGTGCCCCTCACTATGAATGCTGATACATGAACAATACCCAATATGTGCCTCTCACTATGAATGCTGGTACATGAACAATACCCAATATGTGCCCCTCACTATGAATGCTGGTACATGAACCATACCCAATATGTGCCTCTCACTATGAATGCTGGTACATGAACAGTACCCAATATGTTCCCCTCACTATGAGTGCTGGTACATAAATAGTACCCAATGTGTGCCTCTCACTATGAATCCTGGTACATGAACAGTACCCAATATGTGCCTCTCTCTATGAATGCTGGTACATGAACAGTACCCAATATGTGCCCCTCACTATGAGTGCTGGTACATGAACAGTACCCAATATGTGTCTCTCACTATGAATGCTGATACATGAACAGTACCCAATATGTGCCCCTCACTATGAGTGCTGGTACATGAACAGTACCCAATATGTGCCCCTCACTATGAATGCTGGCGCATGAACAGTACCCAATATGTGTCTCTCACTATGAATGCTGGTACATGAACAGTACCCAATATGTTCCCCTCACTATGAGTGCTGGTACATAAATAGTACCCAATATGTGCCTCTCACTATGAATGCTGGTACATGAACAGTACCCAATATGTGCCTCTCACTATGAATGCTGGTACATGAACAGTACCCAATATGTGCCTCTCACTATGAATGCTGGTACATGAACAGTACCCAATATGTGCCCCTCACTATGAGTGCTGGTACATGAACAGTACCCAATATGTGTCTCTCACTATGAATGCTGATACATGAACAGTACCCAATATGTACCCCTCACTATGAATGCTGGTACATGAACAATACCCAATATGTGCCTCTCACTATGAATGCTGGTACATGAACAGTATCCAATATGTACCCCTCACTATGAATGCTGGTACATGAACAATACCCAATATGTGCCTCTCACTATGAATGCTGGTACATGAACAGCACCCAATATGTGCCTCTCACTATGAATGCTGGTACATGAACAATACCCAATATGTGCCCCTCACTATGAGTGCTGGTACATGAACAGTACCCAATATGTGCCCCTCACTATGAGTGCTGGTACATGAACAGTACCCAATATGTGCCTCTCACTATGAATGCTGGTACATGAACAATACCCAATATGTGCCCCTCTCTATGAGTGCTGGCACATGAACAGTACCCAATAAGTTCCCCTCACTATGAGTGCTGGTACATAAATAGTACCCAATGTGTGCCTCTCACTATGAATGCTGGTACATGAACAGTACCCAATAGGTGCCTCTCACTATGAATGCTGGTACATGAACAGTACCCAATATGTGCCCCTCACTATGAGTGCTGGTACATAAATAGTACCCAATGTGTGCCTCTCACTATGAATGCTGGTACATGAACAGTACCCAATATGTGCCCCTCACTATGAATGCTGGTACATGAACAGTACCCAATATGTGCCCCTCACTATGAGTGCTGGTACATGAACAGTACCCAATATGTGCCCCTCACTATGAGTGCTGGTACATGAACAGTACCCAATATGTGCCTCTCACTATGAGTGCTGGTACATGAACAGTACCCAATATGTGCCCCTCACTATGAATGCTGGTACATGAACAATACCCAATATGTGCCTCTCACTATGAATGCTGGTACATGAACAGTACCCAATATGTACCCCTCACTATGAATGCTGGTACATGAACAGTACCCAATATGTGCCCCTCACTATGAATGCTGGCACATGAACAGTACCCAATATGTGCCCCTCACTATGAATGTTGGTACATGAACAGTACCCAATATGTGCCCCTCACTATGAGTGCTGGCATATAAACAGTACCCAATATGTGCCCCTCACTATGAATGCTGGTACATGAATAGTACCCAATATGTGCCTCTCACTATGAGTGCCGGTACATGAACAGTACCCAATATGTGCCTCTTACTATGAATGTTGGTACATAAACAGTACCCAATATGTGCCCCTCACTATGAGTGCTGGTACATGAACAGTACCCAATATGTGCCCCTCACTATGAATGCTGATACATGAACAGTACCCAAAATGTGCCTCTCACTATGAGTGCTGGTACATGAACAATACCCAATATGTGCCCCTCACTATGAATGCTGGTACATGAACAGTACCCAATATGTGCCCCTCACTATGAGTGCTGGTACATGAACAGTACCCAATATGTGCCCCTCACTATGAGTGCTGGTACATGAACAGTACCCAATATGTGCCTCTCACTATGAGTGCTGGTACATGAACAGTACCCAATATGTGCCCCTCACTATGAATGCTGGTACATGAACAATACCCAATATGTGCCTCTCACTATGAATGCTGGTACATGAACAGTATCCAATATGTACCCCTCACTATGAATGCTGGTACATGAACAGTACCCAATATGTGCCCCTCACTATGAATGCTGGCACATGAACAGTACCCAATATGTGCCCCTCACTATGAATGTTGGTACATGAACAGTACCCAATATGTGCCCCTCACTATGAGTGCTGGCATATAAACAGTACCCAATATGTGCCCCTCACTATGAATGATGGTACATGAATAGTACCCAATATGTGCCCCTCACTATGAGTGCAGGTACATGAACAGTACCCAATATGTGCCTCTCACTATGAGTGCCGGTACATGAACAGTACCCAATATGTGCCCCTCACTATGAGTGCTGGTACATGAACAGTACCCAATATGTGCCTCTCACTATGAGTGCTGGTACATGAACAATACCCAATATGTGCCCCTCACTATGAATGCTGGTACATGAACAGTACCCAATATGTGTCTCTCACTATGAATGCTGGTACATGAACAGTACCCAATATGTGCCCCTCACTATGAGTGCTGGTACATGAATGGTACCCAATATGTGTCTCTCACTATGAATGCTGGTACATGAACAGTACCCAATATGTGCCCCTCACTATGAGTGCTGGTACATGATTGGTACCCAATATGTGCCCCTCACTATGAATGCTGGTACATGAACAGTACCCAATATGTGCCCCTCACTATGAATGCTGGTACATGAACAATACCCAATATGTGCCCCTCACTATGAGTGCTGGTACATGAACAGTACCTAATATGTGCCTCTCTCTATGAATGCTGGTACATGAACAGTACCCAATATGTGCCTCTCACTATGAATGTTGGTACATAAACAGTACCCAATATGTGCCTCTCACTATGAGTGCTGGCATATAAACAGTACCCAATATGTGCCCCTCACTATGAATGCTGGTACATGAACAGTACCCAATATGTACTCCTCACTATGAATGCTGGTACATGAACCATACCCAATATGTGCCTCTCACTATGAGTGCTGGTACATGAACAATACCCAATATGTGCCCCTCACTATGAATGTTGGTACATAAACAGTACCCAATATGTGCCTCTCACTATGAATGTTGGTACATAAACAGTACCCAATATGTGCCTCTCACTATGAGTGCTGGCATATAAACAGTACCTAATATGTGCCCCTCACTATGAATGCTGGTACATGAACAGTACCCAATATGTACCCCTCACTATGAATGCTGGTACATGAACCATACCCAATATGTGCCTCTCACTATAAGTGCTGGTCATGAACAATACCCAATATGTGCCCCTCACTATGAATGCTGGTACATGAACAGTACCCAATATGTGCCTCTCACTATGAATGCTGGTACATGAATAGTACCCAATATGTGCCCCTCACTATGAGTGCTGGTACATGAACAGTACCCAATATGTACCCCTCACTATGAATGCTGGTACATGAATAGTACCCAATATGTGCCCCTCACTATGAATGCTGGTACATGAATAGTACCCAATATGTGCCCCTCACTATGAATGCCGGTACATGAATAGTACCCAATATGTGCCCCTCACTATGAGTGCTGGTACATGAACAGTACCCAATATGTACCCCTCACTATGAATGCTGGTACATGAATAGTACCCAATATGTGCCCCTCACTATGAGTGCTGGTACATGAACAGTACCCAATATGTACCCCTCACTATGAATGCTGGTACATGAACCATACCCAATATGTGCCTCTCACTTTGAGTGCTGGTACATGAACAATACCCAATATGTGCCCCTCACTATGAATGCTGGTACATGAACAATACCCAATATGTGCCCCTCACTATGAGTGCTGGTACATGAACAGTACCCAATATGTGCCTCTCACTATGAGTGCTGGTACATGAACAGTACCCAATATGTGCCTCTCACTATGAATGCTGGTACATGAACAATACCCAATATGTGCCTCTCACTATGAATGCTGGTACATGAACAGTACCCAATATGTACCCGTCACTATGAATGCTGGTACATGAACAGTACCCAATATGTGCCCCTCACTATGAATGCTGGCACATGAACAGTACCCAATATGTGCCCCTCACTATGAATGTTGGTACATGAACAATACCCAATATGTGCCCCTCACTATGAGTGCTGGTACATGAACAGTACCCAATATGTGCCTCTCACTATGAATGCTGGTACATGAACAGTACCCAATATGTGCCTCTCACTATGAATGCTGGTACATGAACAGTATCCAATATGTGCCCCTCACTATGAGTGCTGGTACATGAACAGTACCCAATATGTGCCTCTCACTATGAATGCTGGTACATGAACAGTACCCAATATGTGCCCCTCACTATGAATGCTGGTACATGAACAGTACCCAATATGTGCCCCTCACTATGAATGTTGGTACATGAACAGTACCCAATATGTGCCCCTCACTATGAGTGCTGGCATATAAACAGTACCCAATATGTGCCCCTCACTATGAGTGCTGGTACATGAACAGTACCCAATATGTGCCCCTCACTATGAATGCTGGTACATGAACAGTACCCAATATGTGCCTCTCACTATGAGTGCTGGTACATGAACAGTACCCAATATGTGCCCCTCACTATGAGTGCTGGTACATGAACAGTACCCAATATGTACCCCTCACTATGAATGCTGGTACATGAACAATACCCAATATGTGCCCCTCACTATGAATGCTGGTACATGAACAGTACCCAATATGTGCCTCTCACTATGAGTGCTGGTACATGAACAGTACCTAATATGTACCCCTCACTATGAATGCTGGTACATGAACAATACCCAATATGTGCCTCTCACTATGAGTGCTGGCACATGAACAGTACCCAATATGTGCCCCTCACTATGAATGCTGATACATGAACAGTACCCAATATGTGCCCCTCACTATGAATGCTGGTACATGAACAATACCCAATATGTGCCTCTCACTATGAATGCTGGTACATGAACAATACCCAATATGTGCCTCTCACTATGAGTGCTGGCACATGAACAGTACCCAATATGTGCCCCTCACTATGAATGCTGGTACATGAACAGTACCCAATATGTACCCGTCACTATGAATGCTGGTACATGAACAGTACCCAATATGTGCCTCTCACTATGAATGCTGGTACATGAATAGTACCCAATATGTGCCTCTCTCTATGAATGCTGGTACATGAATGGTACCCAATATGTGCCTCTCACTATGAGTGCTGGTACATGAACAGTACCCAATATGTGCTCCTCACTATGAGTGCTGGTACATGAACAGTACCCAATATGTACCCCTCACTATGAATGCTGGTACATGAATGGTACCCAATATGTGCTCCTCACTATGAATGCTGGTACATGAACAGTACCCAATATGTGCCCCTCACTATGAGTGCTGGTACATGAACAATACCCAATATGTGCCCCTCACTATGAGTGCTGGTACATGAACAGTACCCAATATGTGCCCCTCACTATGAATGCTGGTACATGAACAGTACCCAATATGTGCCCCTCACTATGAATGCTGGTACATGAACAGTACCTAATATGTGCCCCTCACTATGAATTCTGGTACATGAACAGTACCCAATATGTGCCCCTCACTATGAATGCTGGTACATGAACAGTACCCAATATGTGCCCCTCACTATGAATGCTGGTACATGAACAGTACCCAATATGTGCGCCTCACTATGAGTGCTGGTACATGAACAGTACCCAATATGTGCCCCTCACTATGAATGCTGGTACATGAACAGTACCCAATATGTGCCCCTCACTATGAATGCTGGTACATGAACAATACCCAATATGTGCCCCTCACTATGAATGCTGGTACATGAACAATACCCAATATGTGCCCCTCACTATGAATGCTGGTACATGAACAGTACCCAATATGTGCCTCTCACTATGAGTGCTGGTACATGAACAGTACCCAATATGTGCCTCTCTCTATGAGTGCTGGTACATGAACAGTACCCAATATGTGCCTCTCTCTATGAATGCTGGTACATGAACAGTACCCAATATGTGCCTCTCACTATGAATGCTGGTACATGAACAGTACCCAATATGTGCCCCTCACTATGAATGCTGGTACATGAACAGTACCCAATATGTGCCTCTCACTATGAATGCTGGTACATGAACAGTACCCAATATGTGCCCCTCACTATGAGTGCTGGTACATGAACAGTACCCAATATGTGTCTCTCACTATGAGTGCTGGCACATGAACAGTACCCAATATGTGCCCCTCACTATGAATGCTGGTACATGAACAGTACCCAATATGTGCCCCTCACTATGAGTGCTGGTACATGAACAATACCCAATATGTGCCTCTCACTATGAGTGCTGGTACATGAACAATACCCAATATGTGCCTCTCACTATGAGTGCTTGTACATGAACAGTACCCAATATGTGCCTCTCACTATGAATGCAGTTACATGAACAATACCCAATATGTGCCCCTCACTATGAATGCTGGTACATGAACAGTACCCAATATGTGCCTCTCACTATGAATGCTGGTACATGAACCATACCCAATATGTGCCCCTCACTATGAGTGCTGGTACATGAACAGTACCCAATATGTGCCCCTCACTATGAATGCTGGTACATGAACAGTACCCAATATGTGCCCCTCACTATGAATGCTGGTACATGAACAATACCCAATATGTGCCCCTCACTATGAATGCTGGTACATGAACAATACCCAATATGTGCCCCTCACTATGAATGCTGGTACATGAACAGTACCCAATATGTGCCTCTCACTATGAGTGCTGGTACATGAACAGTACCCAATATGTGCCTCTCTCTATGAGTGCTGGTACATGAACAGTACCCAATATGTGCCTCTCTCTATGAATGCTGGTACATGAACAGTACCCAATATGTGCCTCTCACTATGAATGCTGGTACATGAACAGTACCCAATATGTGCCCCTCACTATGAATGCTGGTACATGAACAGTACCCAATATGTGCCTCTCACTATGAATGCTGGTACATGAACAGTACCCTATATGTGCCCCTCACTATGAGTGCTGGTACATGAACAGTACCCAATATGTGTCTCTCACTATGAGTGCTGGCACATGAACAGTACCCAATATGTGCCCCTCACTATGAATGCTGGTACATGAACAGTACCCAATATGTGCCCCTCACTATGAGTGCTGGTACATGAACAATACCCAATATGTGCCTCTCACTATGAGTGCTGGTACATGAACAATACCCAATATGTGCCTCTCACTATGAGTGCTTGTACATGAACAGTACCCAATATGTGCCTCTCACTATGAATGCTGGTACATGAACAATACCCAATATGTGCCCCTCACTATGAATGCTGGTACATGAACAGTACCCAATATGTGCCTCTCACTATGAGTGCTGGTACATGAACAGTACCCAATATGTGCCTCTCACTATGAATGCTGGTACATGAACAGTACCCAATGTGTGCCTCTCACTATGAATGCTGGTACATGAACAGTACCCAATGTGTGCCTCTCACTATGAATGCTGGTACATGAACAATACCCAATATGTGCTCCTCACTATGAGTGCTGGTACATGAACAATACCCAATATGTGCCTCTCACTATGAATGTTGGTACATAAACAGTACCCAATATGTGCCCCTCACTATGAGTGCTGGTACATGAACAGTACCCAATATGTGCCTCTCACTATGAATGCTGGTACATGAACAATACCCAATATGTGCCTCTCACTATGAGTGCTGGCACATGAACAGTACCCAATATGTGCCCCTCACTATGAGTGCTGGTACATGAACAGTACCCAATATGTGCCCCTCACTATGAGTGCTGGTACATGAACAGTACCCAACATGTGCTCCTCACTATGAGTGCTGGTACATGAACAGCACCCAATATGTGCCTCTCACTATGAATGCTGGTACATGAACAGTACCCAATATGTGCCCCTCACTATGAGTGCTGGTACATGAAAAGTACCCAATATGTACCCCTCACTATGAGTGCTGGTACATGAACAGTACCCGACATGTGCCCCTCGCTATGAGTGCTGGTACATGAACAGTACCCAATATGTGCCTCTCACTATGAATGCTGGTACATGAACAGTACTCAATATGTGCCTCTCCCTATGAATGCTGGTACATGAACAGTACCCAATATGTGCCTCTCACTATGAATGCTGGCACATGAACAGTACCCAATATGTGCCTCTCCCTATGAATGCTGGTACATGAACAATACCCAATATGTGCCTCTCACTATGAATGTTGGTACATAAACAGTACCCAATATGTGCCTCTCACTATGAATGCTGGTACATGAACAGTACCCAATATGTACCTCTCACTATGAGTGCTGGTACATAAATAGTACCCAATATGTGCCTCTCACTATGAATGCTGGCACATGAATAGTACCCAATATGTGCCCCTCACTATGAATGCTGGTACATGAATAGTACCCAATATGTACCCCTCACTATGAATGCTGGTACATGAACAGTACCCAATATGTGCCCCTCACTATGAATGCTGGTTCATGAATAGTACCCAATATGTGCCCCTCACTATGAATGCTGGTACATGAACTGTACCCAATATATGCTGCTCATTATGAAAGCTGGTACATGACTACTGCCAGAAGCTTTTTATTTTTTGTTCTATACATTAGCTGTTTCACAAATTCTTCAGATAAAATCCAGACAGCAGGCTTCTAAAACTGAAGTATTTTAGTAGACTAAAACCAGAACCGCCCAAATAGTAGGCTGCTTGAAGTACAAACTCAAAAAATACAAAAAAGCAGACTGCTAAAATTACCAGAAAGCACAAAACACAGGCCACTACAATGTTTATTTTCTTTTCATGCATTTCCATTAATGAAGTTTTGCTGACAGCACCGCTGATGGAGTCCAGCCTTTGTTTCAGTAGCTGAACTAATGTAGCTGGGTTCACTGAGACCAGCACAAGGTCACACTGGATGCACTAAGGCTAGCACAGGGTCAAGCAGGATACACTGAGACCAGAACAGGGTCAAGTAAGATGCACTGAGAACAGCACAGGCTCACGGTGGAGTGCACGGAGACCATTACAGGCTGACATTGGAGTGCACTGAAACTAGCACAGGCTCACGGTGGAGTGCACGGAGACAGGTTTGCAAGTGATTTCCTTTTCTATCACATGATTATGTACATTCTGTTCACTTCTCCACATTTTTGACCGTGACACAGCTTCCATGACCAGAGAAGCATTTTAATGCACAGGCCATCAAGTTTTACTTTCTGGAGCTCTTTCTTCTTTGTTCTTTTTTTTTTTCAACTGAGAGAATTGTTGGTTGTACTTCTAATTTTTAGCTGTTGTTTAGTCTATTAATGACTGTGATTGTGGTACACAGGTAACCATTACAACCTCCACAGTCAGTATACAGGTAACCATTACAGCCTCCATAATCAGTATACAGGTAACCATTACAACCTCCATGGTCAGTATACAGGTACCATAACAACCTCCATGGTCAGTGTACAGGTAACCATTACAGCCTCCATAGTCAGTATACAGGTACCATAACCTCCATGGTCAGTGTACAGGTAACCATTACAGCCCCCATAGTCAGTATACAGGTAACCATTACAACCTCCATGGTCAGTGCATGTTTAAGCCTTGGTCACATTGTTGACAGTAGGTTTATACGGTGACTGATGATTGCAAGTTCCTTTATAAGTGCCTTCTGCTCATCCTTCTGTGATGTCTGTGGTATCTGACAAGCCATCAAAGTTACTGCCATCTACAAATTTTCTTCCTTTTGATTAAAGACAGCAGAACTATGGAAAGACAGGATAAGAAGGGGTACACCTTGGGTTCCCTTGCTTTTAGGACTGTAAATTATGAGACCCATATAACGAGGTACATTTTGACTCTTCTGTCTCAGGCACGTCAGGTTATTTCTGACCTTCCTGACTCTGAAGGGAAGAATTCTGCTCTCTCCTTGTTAGGGACTTCTTCCCAGGTGTCTCACCATTCTGTTGAATGCAGTTATGATGTAGCAGGTGCTCCTCCTAAGGATGCTGCCTTTGGTTCTGTGCTGAGGGGATACTCCTGGCTTCAGCTTCAACCTTTGCCTGATGATATTAAGGCTAAATGGATGGATTCTCCTCTGGATAACAAGCATTTGTTTGATGCTGCTGCTACAGAGTTGTGTCTGTACAGGAAAAGGGTAAAGCCTTACAGGATTTAAAACATTGTTTTGTTTCTCTTGTACATAAATTCCAAAGGAATTACCCGAATAAGCTGGCATTTGTTCATAGGCAGTCTCTCCCTCCCCCAGAGGTAGGAAGGGTGGTAGAAGGGCTCCTTCTCCTATGGATACCCAGACACCTTTAGCTCAGAAATGTCCTTTTCTTGACAAACCAGGTGCTGTCACACTATCCTGCTCTTCTCAGCCACATCCCTTTTTCTGTACACCTTTCCCTGTCCCTTCCTGTTTGGTTAAAGCTTACTCAAGATTCCGGGGTTATTTCCATCATTCATCAAGGGTACTACATGGTCTGGAAATCTCTTGTCCTTTTCTTAGGGATTCCCCTGCCCCTTCATGATCAGTAAGCCTTTTTTCCAGAGGTACGTCAGGGTCTCTTGACTCCAGGAACTATTCAGGAAGTTCTAGTTTCTCAAAGGAGGAGTTTTGTTCCAGAATGTTCTTGATCCCCAGGAAAAAGGGCACTTGGAGACCCATTCTGGATCTCTCTCACCTAAACACCTTTTTGAAAGCCCCTTCATTTTGTATGTTGTCCCTTCAGTCCCGGTTTTCTTTGCTGCTTCCTCTGGCTGTTCTAGTTTCTTTGGACGCTTGTCTTCAATGCTTATCTTCATATCTTTATTCATCCCCTTTTCAAGAAGTTTTTTTCTCTGTTTCTTCTTGGCATTTTCAGTTCTCTGTTTGCCCTTTGGTCTCTCTACTGCCCCAAGTATATTCACCAAATGCCTCGTTCTTGTGATTGCTTTTTGCAGGCTAAGGGGTTACAGGTCTTTTCCCTACCTAGATGACCTGCTTTTTCAGGCCTCCTCTCCAGAGATTCTACTGCAGCATCTACACTTGCCGTTTCTCTCCTGCAAAGCCTGGGGTTCACTATCCATTTCCAAAAGTCTTTCCTGACTCCTTCACAGGATCATGTTTTTCTTGGTTGCAGGATCCAGACTGTTCCAATGGTGGCATTCCTGCCTCCTCCCAAGGCCTTAATTCTCATTGCGTCATTGCCTTCTTCAGTCTCTTCTTCATCTGGCCTGAATCACACAGAGGGAAATTCTGAGAGCTCTGGTTTTCATGGCTTCCACCATTCCTATGTTCCCTTTATCCAAAATCCAAATGAGAAAGCGTCAGTGGTTTCTAATGTCAGTTTGGCTTCAGCATTCCCATCCTCTAGATTTCATAATCTCTCTTCTTCCGTGCCTCAGGCTGGAATTTCAGTGGTGGATTTGGCAGTTGTCACCCAATCAAGGGCTTTCTTTTCAACCTCCACTCCCCTTTCAGGTGCTGTTCACAGATGCTTATGATGTGGGATGTGGGCCTTCCTTCAGCTCTCTGAAAGTGCAGGGCCTCTAGTCATTTAAAAAAAAAGCAGAAGACCACATTAATGTCAAAGAGATTAGAACTCTTTTGTTGGATCTTCAAGCATTTCATCCTTTTTTCACTCCACGGCCCCTCGAGGTACTTACAGACAGTACCACAGTGATGTGATATGTCAACAAGCAAGGGGGACAAGATCTCACCTCCTTTGCAGATTAGTCTTTCAGGTTTGGGGTCTAGCTATCCAGTGTCAGGTGACCCTTTAGGCAGTTTACATTCCCTCAGATAATGATATTGTGGCAGACTGTCTGAGCAGGGTCATATCACAAACTCACGAGTGGATGCTTCACAGGGATGTGTTTCTGGACATTGTCCACTAGTGGGGTACTCCTCAAGTAAGAACAGACAAGCCTCTGAGTAGACAAGGGAACCAACTAGAGTAAATTGCAGAAGAAATTTATTGCAAAAAGTAAGTCCTTTCGCAAATAACATTCGCTTCTTCAGACTGTTTAGAAGACAAAGTAGCACACACCCTTATAAATGTTCATTCATCCAATCATGCTGCAGATAAAGCCTAATTGCTTTAACTTACAAAATGCCAAATTAGTTAAAAGCAGCATTCTACAAACATTATAAATAATACATAAAAAATATGTATAAAAAATATAAATATAAAATTCTATGTCTAAATAACAGGGAATAAACAAATAGGCTTGTCAGTTGTTACATACCATGATAATTTATATTAATTGCTCATAAATTCCAGTTAAATATAAAAGCAGTACAATAATAAAGCTAATATACATGCAACAAAATACACCTCTAAAACATGTCTCACTCAAATTTTGCAGAACAAAATCTATTGTGAGATTATACCTAATACTATACAGAACTATTGATACACATCATAATCAATGCTTAATCATCACAAGTTACCTCACGGGGTGGACCTACCTACACAAGACATGGGATCTCTCATCCATCTCCACCTGTCTACTCTTCATCTGACACCATGGGTGATAGAATTTTGATTCCGTATAGACACCTTTTTTCTGAAGGCATGTTTTTGGTCCTGCAAGAGGCCAGCAAACCCACTACTGGGAAATCCTACTTATCCAAATGGAAGAGGTTTTCTGTTTGGTGTCTCTCTTGTAACCTGGATCCAGTTTATGTGGATGTTCCTTTGGTCCTCTCTTATCTGTGTGAAAGTCTCAATTTTCACTTGTCATCTACATGTCTGTCTCTAGCACCCACTTTACCCTCCAGATTTGAGGCTAGACAGTTTCTGTTCAGTTTCTTAAAAGCATCCTTCATATTAGACATTCCAGGAAGCCCGGGCCTCCTTCCTGGTATCTTAATTTTGTTTTGGAGAAATTGACCCTGGCTCCTTTTGAGCCTGCAGCTTCAGCTTCCTTGCACCATTGTTCTTGGAAGACTGTTCTTCTGTTGGCCCTTACTTTGCCAGACTGATGTCTAAGTTTCAAGCCCTTATGGCTGTTCCTACTTTTTTAGTTTTCCATAATACAGGGTGTCCCTTTGTACTAAACCTTCTTATATGCCTGCAGTGGTGAATGAGTTGTCTCCTAATCAGTCTATTCATTTGCCCACTTTTATTTACTTTCTCTGTAGTCTGCTAGTGAGAAGATTTTGGAGACTTTAGATATAAATAGACATCTCAGATTTTATTTGGGTAAGACCAAAACTTTTTGCAAATCTGATCAGCTTCTTGTTTCCTTGCATCCTAGATCGTTAGTGTTGGCTGTTTCCATGGAACCATTTCTTCTTGTATTTCTAAAGTCATTTCTTTTTGTTATTGTTTTCATGGCAAGAGCCTTCCTTCTGTTAAGGCTCATTCTGTTAGCGCTGTGGCTTTTTCTGGTGCTTTTGCAAGGGTTTAGGTACTAACG
Organism: Protopterus annectens; assembly: GCF_019279795.1. Taxonomy (NCBI): domain Eukaryota; kingdom Metazoa; phylum Chordata; order Ceratodontiformes; family Protopteridae; genus Protopterus; species Protopterus annectens. The sequence continues at coordinate 1,875,112,873 of NC_056732.1, forward strand.
CTATTCTTGAGGCAGCTACCTGGACATCTGTGCATACTTTTACCAAAGCCTATAAGTTGGATGTGATGTCCAGGTCTAGAGCCGGTATTGCAGCCATGCTTCATGGGTTTCTAGAGGGTTCTACTGGTCCTTTCTCCTCCCTGTCTTCTTCCTAAGCTGTTGCACTCTCCATATTGTAATGATCAGTGCAACAGTGAAATGGAAGGACATAGTACAGTTTTGTAAAATCTTACCATAACAGCAAATGTCCTCCTCTTGTTGCAGTAGTCATTGGTAGGACATAGTACAGTTTTGTAAAATCTTACGACAACAGCAGATGTCCTCCTCTTGTTGCAGTAGTCATTGGTAGGACGTAGTACAATTTTGTAAAAGCTTACCATAACAGCAGATGTCCTCCTCTTGTTGCAGTAGTCATTGGTAGGACGTAGTACAGTTTTGTAAAATCTTACCATAACAGCAGATGTCCTCCTCTTGTTGCAGTAGTCATTGGCAGGACGTAGTACAGTTTTGTAAAATCTTACCATAACAGCAGATGTCCTCCTCTTGTTGCAGTAGTCATTGGTAGGACGTAGTACAGTTTTGTAAAATCTTACCATAACAGCAGATGTCCTCCTCTTGTTGCAGTAGTCATTGGTAGGACGTAGTACAGTTTTGTAAAATCTTACCATAACAGCAGATGCCCTCCTCTTGTTGCAGTAGTCATTGGTAGGACATAGTACAGTTTTGTAAAATCTTACCATAACAGCAGATGTCCTCCTCTTGTTGCAGTAGTAATTGGTAGGATGTAGTACAGTTTTGTAAAATCATACCATAACAGCAGATGTCCTCCTCTTGTTGCAGTAGTCATTGGTAGGACGTAGTACAGTTTTGTAAAATGTTACCATAACAGCAGATGTCCTCCTCTTGTTGCAGTAGTCATTGGTAGGACGTAGTACAGTTTTGTAAAATCTTTCCATAACAGCAGATGTCCTCCTCTTGTTGCAGTAGTCATTGGTAAACAAAGTACAGTTTTGTAAAATCTTACCATAACAGCAGATGTCCTCCTCTTGTTGCAGTAGTCATTGGTAGGACGTAGTACAGTTTTGTAAAATCTTACCATAACAGCAGATGTCCTCCTCTTGTTGCAGTAGTAATTAGTAGGACATAGTACAGTTTTGTAAAATCTTACCATAACAGCAGATGTCCTCCTCTTGTTGCAGTAGTCATTAGTAGGACATAGTACAGTTTTGTAAAATCTTATCATAACAGCAGATGTCCTCCTCTTGTTGCAGTAGTCATTGGTAGGACGTAGTACAGTTTTGTAAAATCTTACCATAACAGCAGATGTCCTCCTCTTGTTGCAGTAGTCATTGATAGGACGTAGTACAGTTTTGTAAAATCTTACGGTAACAGCAGATGTCCTCCTCTTGTTGCAGTAGTAATTGGTAGGACGTATTACAGTTTTGTAAAATCTTACCATAACAGCAGATGTCCTCCTCTTGTTGCAGTAGTAATTGGTAGGACGTAGTACAGTTTTGTAAAATCTTACCATAACAGCAGATGTCCTCCTCTTGTTGCAGTAGTAATTGGTAGGACGTAGTACAGTTTTGTAAAATCTTACCATAACAGCAGATGTCCTCCTCTTGTTGCAGTAGTCATTGGTAGGACATAGTACAGTTTTGTAAAATCTTACCATAACAGCAGATGTCCTCCTCTTGTTGCAGTAGTAATTGATAGGATGTAGTACAGTTTTGTAAATTCTTACCATAACAGCAGATGTCCTCCTCTTGCTGCAGTAGTCATTGGTAGGACGTAGTACAGTATTGTAAAATCTTACCATAACAGCAGATGTCCTCCTCTTGTTGCAGTAGTAATTGGTAGGATGTAGTACAGTTTTGTAAAATCATACCATAACAGCAGATGTCCTCCTCTTGTTGCAGTAGTCATTGGTAGGACGTAGTACAGTTTTGTAAAATCTTACCATAACAGCAGATGTCCTCCTTTTGTTGCAGTAGTAATTGGTAGGACGTAGTACAGTTTTGTAAAAATCTTACCATAACAGCAGATGTCCTCCTCTTGTTGCAGTAGTAATTGGTAGGACGTAGTACAGTTTTGTAAAATCTTACCATAACAGCAGATGTCCTCCTCTTGTTGCAGTAGTAATTGGTAGGACGTAGTACAGTTTTGTAAAATCTTACCATAACAGCAGATGTCCTCCTCTTGTTGCAGTAGTAATTGATAGGACGTAGTACAGTTTTGTAAAATCTTACCATAACAGCAGATGTCCTCCTCTTGTTGCAGTAGTAATTGGTAGGACATAGTACAGTTTTGTAAAAATCTTACCATAACAGCAGATGTCCTCCTCTTGTTGCAGTAGTAATTGATAGGACGTAGTACAGTTTTGTAAAATCTTACCATAACAGCAGATGTCCTCCTCTTGTTGCAGTAGTAATTGGTAGGACGTAGTACAGTTTTGTAAAATCTTACCATAACAGTAGATGTCCTCCTGTTGTTGCAGTAGTAATTGGTAGGACGTAGTACATTTTTGTAAAATCTTACCATAACAGCAGATGTCCTCCTCTTGTTGCAGTAGTCATTCCCTCTTTCCTCCCCCTGGTTCATTTTCTTTCTTCATGTGTTTGTTACCTCTCTTATCCTTGGACTGGCGTTCCTACTGGGACTTTCAGTTCTGAGGTTGGTACATCTGGATGTCACTTTTATGTCCTGCACTGTGCACAGAAGGCATACATGTGATGTGTGGCACAGGGGTGTAGCTAGGATTTTCAAATTTGTACTGACAGCTCTCAAACTGCTACCCCCCTCCCCAGCCAAGCTACGGCCATTCTCGTAATTCACGGTTCGCTCTTTTAGTGTCGATGAAGAGGCATTCGCTGTAATGCCTCTTCAGTAATATAATATAAATTCACTCAAACTCAGTTCCTTGAATTGAAAATTAACCTGAAATGTCAGTTCTTTGAAAAATGCAGCATGGTAGTTGGGGTAGAGACTTTATGCTTTTGTGTTCTGTAACTAAGGTACAGGTTTTGAGCTTGAGTAAATTACTAACCACCTGCTACCACTAACTAGGGTGTTTCATTCACACACACACCCCTACCTACCTCTTAGTGCAAGAAATATGGACAAAGCCTAAAATAAACAGGGACAGATATTAAATAATGTTCTCGTGAGCTTAGAAAGTTGCTAGAATAACAGGATTTGTGCTAGTATGAATTTTTCTAAAGGACATGAAGTCTGAAGCTCAAATGTCTGTCATTATTTAGCAACTTCAGCCTTCAATGATTTTCTAGAAAATCACAAAATTTATGAGGAACAGACAAAAAATATGGGGCAAAAATCTGGACATTCTGCAAAATGTGGACAGTTGAGAGGTATGCTACCTACCACACACACACAAACACACAACCTCTCAACCTCTTACAGCAACAAACTCATAAATAAAACTGAGGCAAAGGCCCAAAAATAAGGACATTTTTTTTAAATATTGCTCTTATAAACTTAGAAAGATAATAGAATAGTAGTAGGTCTTGCATCAGTACGAATTTTCTGAAAGGTATGAAATCTGACACTGAAATGTCTGCATTATTTTCTAACTTCAGTCTTTAACAATTTGCCACTAATTTACCAGAAAACTGCAATTTTATGAAAAACGGACCAAAAATGTGATGCAAAAATATAAAATTGCCAGACAATACAGCTGGGAACCTGTCAAAGGAGGGACACCATTTTAATATGAGCACAGTTAACTTAGAGCAGCTGACAAAATTAGAGAATCTACATGCATTTCTGAAATAAAAGTAATGTATAACTCTGATCATTACAGTTATTTATAAAAAGTAAACCCTCCACGTTTTCTTCCAAAATTGATATTTTGTGGAGGGATCATTAGGGGAAGAGCAACATTTTGAGCCAAAATCAGGGACAGTTGAGGTTTGGCTATGCCAAATTCTATAAAGCAATTTATTTGCATGTACCTCTCAACCTGTTAATGCAATAAATCTGGAAAAGGCCAAATATATTGAGGGAACATATAAACAGTACTAAAAATTGCTCTTGTATAAACTGGGACAGTTGATAGAACAGGTCTTATTTTAGCATGCATTTTTCTGAAGGTTATAAAGTCTGAAACTAGTGTGTCATTATTTAATGACTTAATTCCTAAATCATTTGCCAGAAAACCACAAATTGAGGAACAAACCAAAAATAAGAAGCAAAAAATCTATTCATTCTTTGAAAATCTGGACAGTTGGGAGGTATAGTTCAGCTGGGGCTGTCTAAGTTTGCCGCCCTTTCCCCCTCACAAAACCATGGTCGAATGGAGCCTCCCCCTGCAGCCATTCCAATGATCCATTACTTTGCTATTTCACTCCATTTACCATAAACACTAATGTGCAATACTGATTTACTTCTATGATGATTTGAACTTCATTTGAAAGTTTTATTTTGCATTTTACAGCACAAACACTAAGACATCTGCTAAACAAACTTGGCATTAAAACTTCTCTGCCCTTGAAACTCACATTCATTGAAACAACATTAAAACCCACATTCAAAGAAAAATACATTTTACCCGTGGCAGATAAAAATTAATTCTGGGCTGCTTTTAAATCATAGGCCCCTTGCATATGAAACATACATGTGCTCTTTGATACACCTTCCTATTGCTTTGAACATTTTTCCAGTAAACAATGAAACAAAACTGCCCAATTCAGAACATTTCCATCATAAAAGTCTAGTCAAACTTCTACAGTCCACCATTATCAGTAAATAATATGCACAATCTCTGAAGTAGTAAAAAGTCATCTAAATAATTCCACGTTAAATAAATCTAACTAATGAAGAGGTTGCTGCTAGCAATCACCTTTATATTTCATGACTTCACCGAAAAATAAAGTGTCTGATGCCCCTGAGGAATAAATTGCCTAAATTACATTAATAATAAGCTAGTAATATTGCAATAGGAAATGGATGGCAAACTGATAACAGGCGCATAGTTAGTGTCTTAACTTTCAGTACAGCAGCATTCACCCCTTATGGGAGTAGAACCAACAACCTTCTGCATTAAAAGCAAGTACACAACATTTTGTGCTACTAGCAATGTGAGCCGACTTAGCATAATCAGCACTAAACTTCTCTTCCCCTGCAGCTCTCAGCTCCTTGTAAAATTTACGCAATACTCAACTACATCTCAACTTCGCAGCACAAGAAGTCTGGAAAAAGCCAAATTTATTGGGGTGGGTCAAAAGGCAAAAACAGGAACACATTAAACATTGCTTGTATAATCTTGGAAAGCTGGTAGAATAAAATGCTGTGTTACCATCATACATTTTACTGCCAAGGTCACTGTGCAAAATAGTCAGAACAACATACCGCTATGCCAAATCACCTGCTTTGTGAAAGAGAGGAAGACTGAAACTTAAATGGCTATCATTTAATGAATTCAGTTCTCACCATAGCTGTCAACCTCTTAGCACAAAACACCTGGACAAACCCAGTAATGAGGGAATACAGCCCTCAAACATATTCAGTGAATTCAGTTCTTGCCATAGCTGTCAACCTTAGCACAAAAACCCTGGACAAAGCCAATAACAGGGTATTACAGTCCCAAAAATAAGGACAAATTTCAAATAGTCATAAACTTAAAATAATTGCTATAAAAAAGGTTGTGCTAGTATATATTTATTGCTAGAATAAAAAGTTGTTTTACTATGTCACAAACACAGGGATAAGATGCAGACTCCACACAGAAGGCACCCCAGCCAAGAATCAAACCAGAAAACCTATAGCTGTGAGGCAACAATACTGCCACTGCACCATCAAATATGTAAGGAAGTAAACATTCAGAAACATGAAGTCTGAAATTTAAATGCCTGTCAATTTGTTAATCAGGACAGTCTGACTTGGAACAGAAAAAAAAACAATTCTCAGCAGAGGCCCAGGAAAAAATAATGCAGACATGTCTTTGTAACATGGGAGGACACAAAAGCAAACCCACACAAACACAGGGAGAAGATACAGACCCCCCCCCACAAAGAAGGCACCCCAGCCAAAAACAAAACCCAAGAACCTACAGCTGTGAGGCATCAATGCTACGTTGCTACCACTGCACCATCAAATTTCAAGCATTGCAATATTTAAAAACCACAGATACGATACAGATATTGATCAGATCAAATATGAGGCAAAAATCTGCAATTTTTTTACAAATGGTGGTGGGTAGGGAATTCAGGTCTTTAACACTTGCATACAAGGTACAGGGTTCAAGCCTGAGGTATTCCCTAGCACACCACCATGAGTAATCACCAGTACATCCCACCTGGGGCATTTTCACACACACACACACACGCACACTCTTCATATTACTCACCAACCCTTGGTTGCAAGACCATCCAACATAACGCTTGAATCCTCCCGCTCGTGTACATCCAACATAACGCTTGAATCTTCCCGCTCGTGTACATCCAACATAACGCTTGAATCCTCCCGCTCGTGTACATCCAACATAACGCTTGAATCCTCCCGCTCGTGTACATCCAACATAATGCTTGAATCCTCCCGCTCGAAAAGCATTTGAACTGGCTGGAAATATATGTGCGGTGAGCTCCATTCCGACTGGCTGCCCTGATGAGCTGACGTCATCGTGCAGTAAAGCGCGAAAAAAAAAAAGTGAAAATTTAAAAAGCTACCTCCCTTCTAAATAAGTTGTACTGAAATCAGTACAGTGCTTATGCCTCCCGACGTCCCTGTGTGGCATACCTGTAGCAACCTAAAGGATTTGGTTTACTGGCTGGACGTGGGGCCGCCCTTGGCAGGGGATCCCTATTGTAAGGAATACTGCAGCTACCCTTGGCAGGGGATCCCTATTGTAAGGAATACTGCAACAGTGAAGAGAAGGACATCTACTGTTATGGTAAGATTTTATACAACTGTGCTTTCTATTTTACAACACCTACATTTGTCTGTTTCTCCCACATGTTCAGTGGACCTTGTAAATCAACACGTACGTAGTTCAGTATCTTGGGCCGCCACTATTAACCTTTCCTCTTTTGGTTTAAATTCACCTCTCCTTAATTCTTCCTGCATTTGACCCTGATCAATACAAAGTTGCTCCAGCAGTTTTCTGTACTTGCAACGATATCCATTTTCCACATTTCTTGCCTTCTCATCTGCTCCTTCAACTTATACTCTTTCTTTTTTTTTGGCACATTCAGTTGCTGCCTGATTTTTATCTACATCTGGTTTGATTTCCATTCCCACTTGACACTGATATGCTTCTGCTAACCTATGCAGGGAACTTATCTTGGACTAACTTTCACTATGTTTGGGTCTTGTGAGGTCAGCAGATATGTATGCAGCCCTGCGAATGCAGATCTATACACGTAAACAGTTTTGAGGAGGCCCACACATCCTTCAGAGCGGGGAATATATAGCTTGGTATACACTCATTTTTATAAATCATTTGATAAGCATGAAGCATCCTTCTTGTTTTCCTGTTCAAATGATCCATCACCTTTTGAGGACAGGAAGAGCAAATTGGTTTATAGCCTGAACTTTGTTCCTAGATGTCAGGGCTGTTTTCAATATTAATTTTACTCTTCTAAAATATTCCTTACTAAGTTTTATTCACATTTGTTCATGTTTTATTGCTGATTCTTCATCAATTCCCAAATATTTATACACCCCCTCCCTCTTGCTCAAGTTCTTCTACATCACATTCCTGCCCAGGCTGATGTTTTCTTGGTGCTGTAGCTTTCCTGCTTTAATGGTTGCTTTTGCATATTTATCAAGACCAAATGACATTCTGTTATCATCTGAAAAAGTTTTGACCACTTGTAGTTGTGCTTACAGTTCCTCATCTGATTAACTATACAGTTTAAATCATCCACAAAAGAAGACGAGATGTGTTTACACTTTGTTGTTTTCTGGGAGCCAGATTGTAGCCATGGCCTAATCTGTTAAGTAAACAGTTTAATGAGTTAAGGGCAAGTCAAAAGAGTAGCAGTGACAGAGAGTCACCCTGGAATATCCCCCCTTGAATTTTTATCCCTGGAATAATAATTTGTCCTTTATCATGGCTTAACTGCAAAGTGGTTTGCCACTGTTTCTTGGTTGCTGTAATGTAATTGATTGGTGTAGGGTGTATTTTATACATTTTAAGCACTCTTTTATCCATGAATGTGGGACACTGTCAAATGCTTTTTTATAGTCTATCCATGCCATACTAAAATTCTTCCCCTTTTTACAGTTCTCCATTATGACTTTAACAACAAACGATCCTTTGTTCCATACAACTTTCTTTTATTACCCTTTTGTTCTATTGCGATGATTCAGGTTTCTTCTAAATGACTGTAAACTCCATTGGCATCAATTCCAGTATATTGTTTATACATTGTCGGAAGGCAAGTTATTTGCCTGTAGTTTTTAAGATAGCTTGTAGGTTCACTCTTAAGTAGGTCATTGTTTTGCCTGTTGTTAATCAGGTTGGTGTCTGTTCGAGGTGGACATATAAATAGTTCTTACTCATGGCTAAATCTTCGTGCAAAGATCTTAATACTTTTAGCCAGAAATTAGGTACTGCATCTAGGCCTGGTGTTTTCCAATCAGAGGCTTTTCTTAACTTTGTTTCAATCTCTCTGGCTGTTATTTCATCCCATTTAATATCCTGTACCTTTAAACTTCTTATTCTTTCTTTTACTTCTATCCATTCAGCATCTTTGTTTTGTTCAACAGGATCTTCATAGATATTTCTCCAAAATGTGTCTTATTTTTTTCTTTTTTGGTGGTGTTTAGTTCCTTTTGCCTTGTTTCCCAGTTCTCCATAAAACCTTTTTTGCGTCATCAATAAATTGGTTATTTTTTACTTTTCCGTCATATTTATCTGCATATCTTCTAACGTTTTCTGCCTGTGCTGATATTTTTAGTTTATTGTTTGTGATAGTGCATGATAGATCCTGATCTGTTCTGATACTGCGCATTGCTTTTATCACATCTGTCTTTCTAAGTAGTTTTGTTGAGCTGTTCCCTCTTCTATACTCCTCTAACAGTGACACTTATTGTCTTAATTGCTTTATAGTTTTCTCTATTCAGTACTTCCATGATGGCATCTGATTTCTCCCCTTCCTTTTCCCTTACTGCCCTGTGTTTTTCTGATAAGACTTTATCTGTTATTAATTTAGCTGCACAGTAATATATCTTATTTGCTTCTGTTATATTGCATGAATCTCAGTCCTAACTACTATGTTCATTTGTTTTATCAAACTTCTAATTTTGGGGGTTTTATTGACTTTCTGTAGTGTGTTTCTTTCATTGATCTGAGTATGTCTGATCATCATTATTAAATCAAACAACTCTTCTCTTAGATCATGTACTTCAAAACTGAGGGCACATTCTTTGTTCTCCATTTCCTGTGGGCATTCTGCAGAAAGTTCCAGAGAATCTCCCTGTGCCACATTCTCTTCAGTTTCATCCTGTGTCATCCATTATTCATTCATATGGGAACTCACTAGCCTATCACTCCACAACATTGACTGCATCAGAGTTGCCACAGATGTTCATCGTGCATACAGCTGCAGTCATAACAGATGGGTTATCCTGCCGTCAGGCGGGTCCTCGGTTGGCCGAATTCCAAAGTCTAGGTCCGGCGTCGGTTGTCGTCGCTTCTTCCCTGATGTCAGTGCGACAGGGATATAAAGGAACCAGCCAACGCCATTTTCTCCAGTCTTTCTTGCCGCACGGTGCCCGAAGCAGAAGCAGTTCGCAAGTGCCAGTCGGCCAGCTCCTGAGATTACGAAAATTTGGAAACCGAAGTCTTCTTAAAAGCTAAGTACCCTGTTGGGGAAACTTTTCTTGTCTCAGACCGATGTCAGACAAAGTTAATAATTGTATTTCTTGTGGGAAGCAAATACCGCATAAGGATTTCCATTCCCTCTGTATACCTTGTTTAGGCCCAGACCACGATGTCTCGGTCTGTCGCTTTTGTGCTACATTCAACAAAAGCACTATTAAGCGTCGGGTGGAGTTCGCCCAGCATTATTTTGGGAAAGCATTTCACTATACTATGTCATCGGATACTCCGACTCCGGTTTTGTCTAAAAAACGCAAAGACAAGGACCGACACACTAGGTCCATGGCCTCTACCGACACCACGCCAAAGCCGACTATACGTGGTCCGGTTCTCAGCGAGGCGCCTACGCAGCCCCTGACTACCGACGACATTTCTTTGACGGTGTCTCCTGTGCCCGAGGTCGCAGGCTCCTCGGCCCACACCCCGACTACAGATACCGAAGCCATTCTTGGCGTTGAAACGCAGAATGTGGACAGGTCCACCTACACTCAAGGTGCCTTCAGACCTTCCTCTTCTTTCTCCATCAAGGCTTTCACAAAGTCTAAAGCAACCATGCACTCTAAGAGACCAGCTACACAGGGCCCATCTCCAGGCCCCATGCCTAAGAAACAGATGCTTAAAATGGCTGAGGATTTAATTACTCTTATCAGAGGTTCTCAGCCCCCTCCGGACAAAAGGCCTAGAGTGGAGGAAGATTCCCCCTCCTCTGATCAGGGCTCCATTATTTCAGAGCACTCTGATGATCAGGAACATTCTTACTCCCCTTTTGAAGACTCTGATGCGGAGGAGTCCATCCCTTCTGTATCCCCCCCTGAGGATTACTCATATGGGGAAACTTTGCATACCTTAAGGGAACACTTCCACTGGGAAGGCCAGGATTATTCAGATTCCAAGAAAAGGCTCAGGGAATTTCTCTTGCTTCCTCAGCACAGGCCTCTGGCTATACCTCCTGTCTTGGACATCCTAGATGATGTTTACTCGGAGGCCTGCCTTAACCCGGACTCTCTACCTCCAGCTCCAGTTAAGCCTGACAGGTACTACAGGGTCCCTGACTCACACCAATTTCTATACAAAAGCCATGCTGCTGACCCAGAAACCATCTCACAGGGCCCCAACGGAGTTAAGGACTCCATTGCTAAAAATCCATTGCCTTCCGAGAGAGATTCCAGATCCTTAGAAAGGTGGGGAAAAAAGGTATATACCTTGGCTACCTTATCCATGAGGGCCTTAAACTGTCATTTTCATATGCTAAAATACCAACAGTTTTTGTTATCACAATTGAAAAGTAAAATGTCACAATCTGAACAACCAGACTTGAAGGAGTTGCAGGATTTGATGCATAGTGCAGAACAAGTGGGTAAGCATACCTTACAATGTGGTTTTGATGCTCTAGAGGCCTCATGTAGAGCTGCTGTTTCAGGATCAGTCATATGTAGGCATGCCTGGCTCAAGGAACAAGCCTTGCCTGATCATGTCAAAGCTAAATTACTAGACGCCCCTCTTCAAAAGGATGTACTATTTGGTGCTAATGCTGAGGAGGTATTAAGGAAAATGGAGGAAAAGGCTAAATCAATGCAAACTGTGAAAGAATTTCTACAGGTTCAACCCCCACGTTTTAGTAGAAATTGGCCTTCCAAAAACTGGTCCTTTCCTGCCACAGACAGACCCCAAAGAGGCAGATACAGGCGCCTGAGGGGCAGAGGACAATCCCAAGGATCGTTTAGAGGCAGACAATGGCAAGCTCCTACACAAAGAGGTGGTGAGGACAACTCGCAATCTTTCAGAAAGCAAACCCAATGACTTTCCCCTTTGCATGCCAACCAGGTCTCAAATGGCAGCCCCCTTAGTAGGAAAGCTGGCATTATTTTCAAAAAATTGGCATATTGTCACAAAGGACAAATGGATCCTGGGCATTATAAACAGAGGCTACAAATTCCATTTTCACACCCTTCCAAAAATGAGAGGCATGCCAAACCTGCCACACAATCAAAGGGCAGAGGCACAAAGGCAAATTACAGATCTCAAAAACATGAAAGCTATTCAAGAGGTACCTACGCACGAACAAGGTCAAGGTTTTTATTCCAGGCTATTTCTGGTGCCAAGGAAGGGAAAAGATTGGAGACCTATTTTGGATCTATCCATCCTAAGCACATTTCTACTCGTACCAAAATTCAAGATGCTCACTCTACAGCAACTTCTTCCCATGCTGGGCAAGGAGTCTTGGCTGGTAACATTGGACCTCAAGGAGGCATACCTCCATGTCCCAATCAGACAAAATTGCAGAAGGTACCTCAGATTTCTTGCAGGTTCAACCCATTATCAATTCTCTGCATTGCCCTTTGGCTTATCTACTGCCCAGAGTATTCACGAAATGCCTGGCATCAGTAATTGCCTACTGCAGACTTCAAGGGATACAAATATACCCCTATTTGGACGACTGCCTGATCCAAGCGGACAGCAAGCACATTCTTCTGAAACATCTGGCTTATGTAATAATGTTATTGAACTCTCTGGGATACACAGTCAACAAAAAGAAATCAAGGCTAATACCCTCTCGGAAGATAATTTTCCTGGGTGCCAATTTGGACACAAATACCCAGATGGCCTACCTCACGCCAGAAAAGCAGGGGCAACTAATTCAATACTTCAGAACACTAGCAAATTGCACCAGGCTGACTGCAAGGAAAATCCTGCAGGCTCTGGGATTCATGTCATCTTGCATCTTACTAATCCCATGTGCAAAGCTGCATATGAGGAAACTACAATGGTACCTGAAAAACATATGGTCTCAACACAGCCACAGTTTGGAAACAATAATACCACTAATTCCATGTCTGCAAAAGGAATTTCCGTGGTGGGCTCAAGCATGTCAAACAAACACAGGTCTTCCATTCAGCAAGCCTCAAGCAAATCAAGTCATCACAACAGACGCCTCGGACTACGCCTGGGGGGCACACATGACAGATCGGTGCATTCAGGGCAAATGGTCCCAAAAAGAAAAGCACCTTCACATCAATCAAAAAGAAATGCTAGCAGTAAGAAATGCTATTATAGCTTTCAAGGACCTTCTACAACCAGGTCAACTATTGATAAGAACAGACAACACCACATTTATGTGGTACATAAACAAGCAGGAAAGAACACATTCTTACCCCCTATGCAGACTGGCCATGTCACTTTGGAACATGGCCATGGACTTACAAATGGAACTACAAGCACAGTACTTGCCAGGCAAGGAAAACACGCTGGCAGACAACCTAAGCAGGAATATGACAGATCCACACGAATGGAAATTGCATCCAAAAGTTTTTACAGAAATAATCCAAGAATGGGGAAGGCCAGACATAGATCTCTTTGCCTCCCACAAAAATCATCAATTGACAAAATTCTGCTCAAGGATCTTCCATCCAAAGGCCTGGAGAGTGGACGCTCTCTCTTTCAGTTGGACATCAATGACAGTTTATGCCTTCCCACCTCTTCCTCTGCTGCCCAAAGTTCTATTGAAGACCAGAGCAGACAGACCAAAGATGATCCTCATTGCTCCGGACTGGCCAAGGCAACACTGGTACCCACTCCTGAGGAGCCTGACACATTCCCCACCATGGACCCTGCCTCTAATGCCTCTTCTTCTGACTCAGCACAGCTTCAAAACTCTTCACAGCCAGCTAAAAACATTCAATCTAGCCACATGGAAGATTCCTTAGCATCACAGCAGGCCCTACTCTCCAAGGAGGTGCAGGATGTCATTTTGGAGGCCAGAAGGCCATCTACTAGAAAAGCTTACTCCGCAAAATGGAAACGTTTTTGTGTCTGGAATGAGAAATAGGGCCAGGATCCTGGAAAACTGAATTTACCTCAAATACTACAATATTTAGCTGAACTGCTAAGCAGTGGACTTTCTTTCTCCTCCATCAAAATCCATGCCTCAGCCATTTCTGCAGAATACAACACTGATCCACCTTTATTCTCTCACCCTCTCTTAAGACAGTTCCTCAGAGGGGCTACGAATTTAAGACCTCCAAGGAAACAACCAATACCTGCTTGGGATCTTAATTTAATTCTGGAAAAACTGACCTTGCCTCCCTTTGAGCCAGCTGCCTCATCAGATTTGCAATATTTGTCCTGGAAAACAGCTTTCCTTCTGGCTATCACCTCAGCTCATAGAGTTTCAGAACTACAGGCTCTCATGGCTGTCCAGCCTTTTATCATCTTCCATCAGGACAGAGTTTCCTTACGAACCAACCCGTCCTTTATGCCTAAAGTGGTATCCAGGGTAGCTTTAAATCAGGCCATACATTTACCTACTTTTTATCCCAATCCTCAAAACAAAGGGGAGAGATTACTACATTTCTTGGACATCCACAGACAACTGCGTTATTATTTGGACAGAACAAAGCCTTTCAGAAAATCAGAACAGCTCTTTGTGGCCTATGCAGTAGGAGCTCAAGGAAAGTCAATTTCCAAACAGACAATCTCAAAATGGATAGCCCACTGCATACGCTTTTGCTATTCCTTTCATGGCAAAACTGTACCTACAGGCATTAGAACTCATTCCACCAGGGCCACAGCCACCTCTGCAGCCTTCCTCAGAGGAGTTCCTACCAAGGATATTTTGGAAGCAGCCACTTGGAGTTCTTTGCATACCTTCTCCAAGCACTACAACCTACCATTATACTCCAAATCTAGAGCAGGCTTTGCCACTGCAGTTTTGCAGGGCATTTTGGCTCCTCCTAGTTCCACCTAGTGCCTACCACCCCTTTCTTAGCTTTGGGATTCTACCCATCTGTTATGACTGCAGCTGTATGCATGATGAACATAGTACAGTTTTGTACCTACCATAAATGTAGATGTTCGAGTGCTAATACAACTGCAGTCCAGGTTTCCCTCCCCCCTTCCCCTCTTGGGACAGTCCTATAGGCTAACACATCCTCATACAACCTGATTGGGGTATTCATTTATGATGTATTTGCTTGCAACTACTGTATTTTGATTATATTGCACTGCATTATTACACAAATTTATGTATTGCCTTCCTTCTGGGGGCACCTGACATCTGGGGCAAGAAAAACTGAAGAAAATGGCGTTGGCTGGTTCCTTTATACCCCTGTCGCACTGACGTCAGGGAAGAAGCGACGACAACCGACTCCGGACCTAGACTTTGGAATTCGGCCAACCGAGGACCCGCCTGATGGCAGGAGAACCCATCTGTTATGACTGCAGCTGTATTAGCACTCGAACATCTACATTTATGGTAGGTACAAAACTGTACTTTTCCTGTTCCTTCTCTTGCTGTGCAATTCTAGCTGAACTTTACTACTGGTTTCTTATGGAAGACTCCAAATTACTTTCACATGGCAACTAATCCTTTCCCATGGACTGTAAAGAATATGGTACATCAGTTTTAATCAACCCCAACAGCTGGGAAAGAAAATTGTTTGTACTAGTTCTTTGAAGGCCATAATCACTGGCACCTAAACTTAAGTTTAAGCAAGAACCTCTATCAGCACTAAAGTACATACACTGGTCATACCCAGAATAGTTTTGGAAGTACCATCTCTACATGAGGAAAGAGCCTGAAGTTCTACAGCCACATAAGATTATCACTTTTCAGCTCAAGCGAGTATCTTCTTTTGTCCAGTAGGTTGGCAGAGGATATTCTGTCAGCATCTGTGGAGAAGCCTTTGGTACCTACGACAGTATCTTATGCCGCTGGATACAACTTAGAGTTCGGCCCTGATCACCATGAGTTATATGGTACCTACGAAAGCCCTTTACAAGTGAAAAACAGGCAGAAGTCCTTCCCTTCACTCATAAGATGAAGGTCAGTATATATTTAATTTTCAATACCTCTCCTCTCACCATATTATTTCTGATACTGGAGAAGCATCCTCGTTTTCACTGGGTTCTACCCTTCCCAGTATAATATTTTTTAAGACTGTAAATGCAATTGAAAAAAATGTTGATTGGCCTTTCACAAAGATTTTGTCCTTTAAGAGGACATTATTGTAAAATTTCAAGATACCAGAATTTGTGGTGAGACCTCTTTTCAAAACATTTCAAGATTTACTGAACACAAACTCTAAGCATCCAGATTCAGTGGACAGGTTGGCTCATTAATTATAAAATGTTGGCAAGCAAAATCATCTTTATTGTGATTTGGAATCCACTACCTTCAGTCTTCAGGGTCCTACAGCTTCTTAACCACAGAGAACACCTTCTGTTGTCCCACAAAGTATGTCTTCTGCTGTCCCACAGAGCATGTCTTCTGCTGTCCCACAGAGCATGTCTTCTGTTGTCCATCTTCTGCTGTCCCATAAAGTATGTCTTCTGTTCTCCCACAGAGTATGTCTTCTGTTGTCCCACAGAGTATGTCTTCTGTTGTCTCACAGAGTATTTCTTTCTGTTGTCCCACAGAGCATGTCTTCTGCTGTCCCACAGAGCATGTCTTCTGCTGTCCCACAGAGCATGTCTTCTGCTGTCCATAGAGTATATCTTCTGTTGTTCCACAGAGTATTTCTTTTGTTGTCCCACAGAGTATGTCTTATGTTGTCCCACAGAGTATGTCCTCTGTTGTCCCACAGAGTATTTATTCTGTTGTTCCACAGAGCATGTCTTCTGTTGTCCCACAGAGCATGTCTTCTGCTGTCCCACAGAGCATGTCTTCTGTTGTCCCACAGAGCATGTCTTCTGTTGTCCCATAGACCATGTCTTCTGTTGTCCCATAGACCATGTCTTCTGTTGTCCCATAGATCATGTCTTCTGCTGTCCCATAGAGCATGTCTTCTGCTGTCCCACAGAGCATCTTCTGCTGTCCCACAGAGTATGTCTTCTGTTGTCCCACAGACTATGTCTTCTGCTGTCCCACAGAGTGTGTCTTCTGTTGTCCCACAGACTATGTCTTCTGCTGTCCCACAGAGCATGTCTTCTGTTGTCCATCTTCTGCTGTCCCACAAAGTATGTCTTCTGTTGTCCCACAGAGTATTTCTTCTGTTGACCCACAGAGCATGTCTTCTGCTGTCCTACAGAGCATCTTCTGTTGTCCCACAGAACGTCTTCTGTTGTCCCATAGACCATGTCTTCTGTTGTCTCACAGAATGTCTTCTGTTGTCCCACAGACTATGTCTTCTGATGTCCCACAGAGTAGGTCTTCTGTTGTCCCACAGAGTATGTCTTATGTTGCCCCACAGAGCATGTCTTCTGTTGTCCCACAGAGCATGTCTTCTGCTGTCCATAGAGTATATATTCTGTTGTCCCACAGAGTATTTATTCTGTTGTCCCACAGAGCATCTTTTGCTGTCCCACAGAACGTCTTCTGTTGTCCCACAGAGCATGTCTTATGTTGTCCCACAGAGTATATCTTCTGTTGTTCCACAGAGTATTTCTTCTGTTCTCCCACAGAGTATTTCTTTTTTTGTCCCACAGAGTATGTCTTATGTTGTCCCACAGAGTATGTCTTCTGTTGTCCCATGGAGCATGTCTTCTGCTATCCCATAGAGCATGTCTTCTGCTATCCCACAGAGCATGTCTTCTGCTGTCCCACAGAGCATGTCTTCTGTTGTCCCAGATACTTCACTTTTATTACAAAAGGGAGGTTGTATGTACCTTAGCACTGACAACTCTTAACTTCTGAGCTCAAATGACACCTTTTCAACAATACATCTTGGGACAGATGGTGTCCAGTATAAATAACATTAAATGTTAAGGGAGTTGCTTTCAGAAGCTGAAGCTGCCTGGTTGTTAGGTCTTTATGCAATAAGGTGTGCACCTGTCGCAGGTGATGCAAGTACTATTACAGGTATGACTAGTACACAATATATATGTACTCTTGGTTAGTTTGTAGGGTTCTGCTTCAAGACATTAATGCTCAAATAATTTTTAGGCATTCCATTTTCAGGAAATTCCCTCTGATCCTACTGTGGATCTCTTAAAATGTTAGGAAGCAAAAGTCATGTGGATTAGTTTTCATCTGTTTTTTAATTTCTTAGGTAATGTTCCTCTTCTAAAAATACATGTTTAGAAGATGCATTCAACTACCTCACTCTTCTTAATAACATGTCTATATTTCTAAAGACCTCCCACTTAAAATTGGAGTGAAAGGTACAATGGTTATGTATTCATGCCATTTTGTTTTCCTATAAAGTATTTTATACAGAATATTTCATAGGTTCATAGGTAGGTACTAGGCTATCGGCCCTAGGGCCCATACAAGCCTAGCCAAAAAATGTATCCTGGCTTTTGCTACCCAAGAAAATTATTTTCCGGTGCCCCTGTCGAGCAGAGCCACAGAAGTGATCCCCAGGGTGAATTTCCCATTTCCCATCCAATCATTTTCCCATTTCCCATCCAATCATTGAAAGAGTATATCTAAATGAATGTTTCTGAGTATGATGCATCTTGTGCAGATCAGATAAATAGCTTCAGTTATATCCATTAATTGTTTTGCTTGAAATGTGATTATTCTAAGGTAAGGCTAACAGAATGGAAGGTTAATGGCCATGCCTTTTTTTTGGTAACAACATTCTTTCTTGAGTCATTGCGGCTAAAGACATCATGACAACTAATATGAGTTGATGTTACAATAGTGACATTTTTTAGGTTATATTTGTTTGTATTTTTTATAGTTGAATCAAGATTGTTGGCTATTTTCCTTGTTAAACAGAGTATGGAATTAGTTTAAGGATTCTAGTTTTTTTTTTTTTTAATTAGGAACTACATAAATTTGAATTCTAAACAGGCTATTACTTTAACTTATTTCAGGCTTTTATTCATTTTTTGTCATACATTATTCTTGAAAGATACTGACTAAGATTCTTCAAATCTAAAGATTTTCAATAGTTGATCCACATTTTAGGATCACAGGAAATTCCTAGGTTAATAGCCCAATGGCCCTTGCAAGCCTAGTCAAATTTACCATTGTTACCACAATCAGCACCTATTGCCTCTGCCCAAGAGGAACACAGGTGGAATCCCCTGGGTGAATTTATGGTTATCCATCCAATTGTCCAGATTGCATTTGAAGAGGGCCAATGAGGTGCTCTGTTTCACATGAAGTGGGAGGCTGTTCCAAAGGTGTGGCAACCTCTGGGAGACAAATCTGTCCCTCCAGCAGGTTTGATTGTACAAGGTTTATGTCCTTAGAGAAAGTAACCCTTGTGCCATTTAACTTGCGGATGTGTAACAGTTCCAGTAAAGCAGGCTCAGAGATCACCTTATATGCAAGGCAGAGAGAGAGGGTCAGAGTAGTCTGTATGAAACAGAAAAAATGTGACAGTGATTTCAGCTGATCCACATAGGATTTTCCTGGTGAGGAACCTTTGTGGTCTCTGCAATTGTTGCAGGTGCTTTGAAAGGTACATACCAAAGGAGACATTGTACTCGGTTATTGGCCTAATGACTGAAGAGTACAGGGAGGACAGGGAGGTGATAACTTTTACTTTTCTTGAGGCAATATCCTTACTTATGAGATGAGCCATATAGAATGCCCTTCTTACCACTGTGGAAACATGGTGATCAAAGGCAAGGTTGCTGTCAACTTGAATACCCAGATCTCTCACCACTGAGTGAGTACTTAGGGTATTGCCATTGATGTGGTAATTTGCAGGAGCATTGCTCTTACTGAAACTGACGATAATACATTTTTTTTGCATTGAGTTTGAGGCCATGACTTTGGCACCAGTCATTTGTTTGTGTAAGACCTTCTTGACGGATGTTGACCTAGTTTGGAGATTGTATGACCACACATAAACTTATCCTTTTTTGCTTACAGAAGGTTAAGAGGAGATTCCATTTCTCTACACATTGCCAGCAGAGGTGAGTTTTTTCATGAATGTCTAGGGTGATGTCCTCAAGTTCCTGCATGGGACTAATAGATTACTAAGAAAACATAACTGTACTAAGATAACATCTAACTGGTTGAGTGAAACATTTATAAAAATCAAGGAACTGTCTTCCAGTACGTGTAAAAGAATATGAATCCTTAAGAGTCTTTCTCACTAAAAGTCGATTAATTTTTATGGAATAATGCATTTCTGTACTTGACACAGGCATTTGCTAACAGTTGTGGCATTTGCCCTTTTGTGATTTTTACACATGCTCGCATGTGCACACACGCCAGCTGGTGACTTCAAATCAGCGGGGGCTGCAGGAGACAGCTGAGTGGGTGGAGCCAATAGGAATAGGGTGTGGCCAGTTAGAAAGAGGTGGACCTAGGCTAAAAACTGCAAAAACTGGAACTTTAATTAAATACGCACCCCTGGGTGCCAAACCATCACTATGAGAGTCCAATCAATACAAAATGAATTGTAGAAGAAGAAAAATATTTCAATCCATTGGCTGCATGTCAGCTTACTTAATATCTAGATGGAAACAAAAAGGTTGTGAGGCATGAAAAAAAATTACTTTTTAAATACATTAATGGAATGCCAGTCAAAATCAAGTATAAAAAACAAGCAGCACTCAACTCAAACCACTTCTACTTGCACTGCAGTTTTAATTATAATTTATATTCAGCTTTATAAAAATACCAAGTAACATGTGAAAGTAGCAATCTCTGTGATACCTCCACTTGTAAAAATGTGTCTTATCCAAAAAAGACCTGCTGCCTGCCGGTAACATTTAGTTTCATGGGGAAAACATGATCAAAGTAAAAGCTGAACAGCAAACAAGAAACAAGCTCAAGACAAATTGCTTAAAGGATTACCGCACAGGTGTAAGAGTTGGACACCTACCTTGGTTTAAGAAGTGTTAAAAAAAGAGTGACTGTGTCAGTCTCCATCATGAACTGAAGTTAGGAAGGATTGGAGCTCTTTCTTTTCTCTGACTAACTCCTCTCTCTGTTTGCTCT
This sequence comes from Protopterus annectens, assembly GCF_019279795.1. Taxonomy (NCBI): domain Eukaryota; kingdom Metazoa; phylum Chordata; order Ceratodontiformes; family Protopteridae; genus Protopterus; species Protopterus annectens. Next base: position 1,875,133,557 of record NC_056732.1, read on the forward strand.
TTTTACAAAAAAGGTCTTCAAACACCACATTCCACACTTCTGAAGTTATATTGCTACCCTTTGATGTATTACACTATCATGCTAACACTTCATCTAAAGCACAATCTCCCAGGCACAGCAAATCACTAATTCTCTACAGTGCAATGTTAAAAAACACTGGAAAAAGGCCACTTAGATGTACTACATACACTAAGGAGTACTTTCCCTACATCAGTTGTGCTGCCCCCCCCCCCCGATTCGGGATAATGTAAAACACTAAACTATAACCCCTAATTGTAACATTAATCCCTATACTATAAATAAGCACAAGACACTAAGTCTACATTTCATGCAAGTGGAGACAAATTTCTCTACCAATACATGCAAGAGGTTAGGTTTACAAAACATATGCAAGCTTCCCTTTCCTTTAAATTCAAATCAAGTAAATAATATTTACAATGCACACAGGCTAACTCCTGATGACCATGTCACACTAGCAACTCTACTGAAAGCTGCACTGTAGAGAAATACTTGTCTTGATTTAAACTGCAACTAAGGTTGGACTTTCTTCAACCAGGACAAGTTTATGCATGGACTCTCCCCATCAGCCAGAAAAGGTTTATGGACACGTGGATACAATTAGTTATACAGCTGCCAACTGAGTATAACAATGCTGCCAATAGACAAAGCCCGAGTTTCCATTTCATAACAAAATGAAAGACCTTTATACTAAGATTTAGTAGCCCTCTATTCCAGTCTAAACAACTCTAGGCATTCCTACCTTCTGTTACAGGAAGCATGGTCTCAAGGTTACCGATAAATGCTAACATCAGCATGCAAACAATTCAAATTTTATAGTTACAGCTGCATCATGTTGAAACATGGGGATGTTCCAATAAATTCAGCAACAAAAACAACCAAGTCTCATGAATTACTATTGGGTTACGGGCTAGAAAATTGCTTTTTAAGTGTGTGTAATATGAGTTTAATGTGGAGACAAGGACTGAGTTTAGTAGGTACAGAAGTGGTTCCCTCCTGTTCAACTAAGGTCTTTTCCATTACACTGTTCCGCTAAACTGTGATCTGATCTACACTAAACTAATCTGATCTCTGAAGGGAAAACCATACTAATCTAAAAATAAACATGCTCCTCTATGCATCCCTTTTGCATATACCCTCACAGTGGCAACAAGCCAATCAAGATTTTTCTGTGATACTGCTCTAAGCTATAAAGCAATAACATGTGATTGTTTTTGTCAGAACATCTGTGGCTAAGTGTGAGCGTACTGGTTGAAAATGAACAGTTGGTGGAGCTTGTTAGTGCCCTTTGAAACTTCAAAAAACCACTTAAATAGCTATACATCTAAACTATAGTGTGCTGGCCACAATGTGGAAACCTTGACGGGTAAGAGAAAGACGTGCGTGATTTCACTTTCATTACATAATTATATGCGGTCACATTACACCCTTGATGGGTAAGAGAAAGACGTGCGTGATTTCACTTTCATTACATAATTATATGCAGTCACATTACACCCTTGACGGGTAAGAGAAAGACATACGTGATTTCACTTTCATTACATAATTATATGCGGACACATTACACCCTTGACGGGTAAGAGAAAGGCGTGCGAGATTTCACTTTCATTGCATAATTATATGCGGACACATTACACCCTTGACGGGTAAGAGAACGACGTGCGTGATTTCACTTTCATTACATAATTATATGCGGACACATTACACCCTTGACGGGTAAGAGAAAGATGTGCGTGATTTCACTTTCATTACATAATTATATGCGGACACATTACACCCTTGACGGGTAAGAGAAAGACATGCGTGATTTCACTTTCATTACATAATTATATGCGGACACATTACACCCTTGACGGGTAAGAGAAAGACGTGCGTGATTTCACTTTCATTACATAATTATATGCGGACACATTACACCCATGACGGGTAAGAGAAAGACGTGCGTGATTTCACTTTCATTACATAATTATATGCGGACACATTACACAGATTCACAGTGGTATACAATATGTACCACTCTTACAGCCATGTGCTCTCCTAAAGAACACCAACTCCGTTAACATTACTGCACAAATATACAGTGTTTTAGCATTTCCTCAAGCATACCTCTCAACTAACAGGAAGCCTTTGAGTTTCCCCAAGAAACCCAAACATCAGTCCAATTTTAGTGGATTAAAGTTGGAAAATCCACACCTATATCAGGTGAACTCTCCGTTAGTAAGTGTATGCCAGGCGAGCCAAGAAAAATAAACAAAAACGTTAACACACTGTAGCAAGTAAATCAAGTACTGTGCTACTATTGATTGTTTCTTGCTCTCTTTTTTTGAGAAGAGAGCGAGAACCAATCAGTAGCATTCCAGCCGTCCACGTCACGTACGTGCCTGTGGACGTGGCAGTCCGAACCCCCTTCTACTTTACTATGCGGTTAAACAGCATAGACTTCTGGGCATCACACTGATGCCTTTTCTTTAATCTAGACTGCTTTTACAGCAGTCTAGATTTTCAGACGTTCGCTAAGTAAAAAAAATAAAAAACCCGGAACTTGACGAGCATGAACAGTTTGAGTTTCGGGACTTTGCAAATCGGTTGGAGTCACTTAGGAGCATAGCACAACATTACAACGAATGAACAAAGTAATATTTAAATACATTTTTTTTTAATGTAGTGTCCAAACTTCCATCTTTTTTCTGGGAGGGCTGCAGTCCTGCAGTTCGAAGGCACAAGCTGCCCCTGATTTTATATATATATATATATATATATATATATATATATATATATATATCTATATATATATATGTATAGAGTTCCCCTTTATAATCTCGAAATACTGACTTCTCGAATTTCAGTATCCCGAGACCATAAAGGCGAATGATCCAAAATCCCGAAACACAAAACCATGAACATACACACAGCATACACCACATAACACATACACCATTCTACCCACACTATAAAAACTAAACAACCCTACACTACAACTAAGCAGGGGGGCAAGTCCCCCTGCCCCCCATGTGGGGGGCTGCACCCACCGCACCCCCTACTTATATTATATATATATATATATATATCTATACTAACTCCAAGATTGCACAAACAGACAAAGACAGCAAACTCTCACCCAGATATTCTACAGTCCCTCACACACACACACACACACATATATACAAAGACCAACACATCCAACACTTACCACTCATACTTTCACCTGCCTACTCTAACCCACACATACACCTTACAAACACACTCACATGCACTCACTTACCTTAAATTGCACGTAAATCCACTCAGTACACTGAACACCATCCCAGCCAAACACTACCCATAAAGTAGCTTAAATGCATAACCACGAATTTGAATTATTCGAATTCACGATTATGCACTTTCGCTATTTTGAAGTTTCGCCTTTATGGTCTTGAGATACTGAAATTCGAGATTTCAGTATTTCGAGATTATAAAGGAGAACTATATATATATATATATATATATATATATATATATATATATATACATACAGATAGAAATTATCGACATTATGCATGTTGACGTGGTACTGCTCATGACCCAGAAATGAATCTCAGCTCATGTAAAAACTAAAAATGAAAGAAAACATCATTTTTGGTAGGATGAGAAGCCCCGCTGCACCCTACACCCCCTGTTGAGTATATATCCTAACTCTGAGATCTCGCAGTTCTCGGGGAAAAGATAAATGTGCCAACCCTGAAAATCATCCTGTCAACCTCTTAGAGCAAGAAATGTGGACAAAGCCATAAATAATGGGAGGACAAAGTTCGAAAAATAGGCACGACTAAAGGAACAGACCAAAGTAAAAGGCAAAATTCTGGACATTCTATAAAAATGTTGACACCTCAGAGGTAAGGTCCAATCTGCTACTTTTGTCAACAGGTGTCTGCTATTTGTTTAGTCAATCAAATAGTGTAGACTAAACCGATGTCAACTAATGCACTATTTGACAAAAAGTATCAGAACCCATAAATATCTGTCACTCTATCTATGTATTTATCTATATCTATATGTATCTATATGTATTTCATCCATCCCTAATCCCTTTTTCCCATTTTTACACAAGGAGTTGGGGCTGGAGTGTGGAGAGTGCCTTCTATGTGGAGTCTGCATGTCCTCCCCGTGGTTGAGGGGCATTCCAAAAGACGTGTGAATGGGCGGGTGTTGAGCTGGCAACTCGACACCGTAAAAATCTACTGCCAATCATTAGCGGACTGGAGTTCCGCTGTGGTGACCCCTAACCGGGAAAAGCCAAAAGACAAACAACAACACAAGGAGTTGGGGTGTCACGTCAACAGTGATAGTCATCTAGAAGCGATGCTTATGTCATCAATAAATGCCAGGAAACCTAAAGTAATACCGTTTATACCTAGGTACTGCTTTCATAATAAAATTCTCTTCACAGTTACATCTACAAACAAATTAGACTGAATTAGTTAATAATAAAAAAAAACTCTAGACATCATTATAGATGAAGACCTAAAATTTGACCTTTACTGTCAAACTGCTATTGAGAAATCCTACTAAAACTTAAGTCTCCTGTATAGAGTCAAGCACATCCTTACTAACAGTAATAGAAAATTCGCTGCCTCTTCTCGCTTGCTTCCATCACTACCTTACGCCACCCCAGGGCACACGGACTTCCAAGTCACACACCTGAGTAAATGAGAGCTATAACAGAACTGCTACTGCAGAGCCTTCAAACTTTTGAACTGGATGGAATTACATAATCACCTTACCTACTCCTGTTTAAAAACTGCCCTCAGGGTACCCTATATTCCTGAGACGTGCTCCTCACTAAGAGATCTGCTATAGTGGTAGAGCCCAAACAGGCAGCTTCACTTAGCAGTTAATTGCCTTATTTTAATTAAAGCTCCGAATGCTTTTGCTGATATTTTGTATCCAAAACCTGAAATTCACTTTCTTCTTGTATCAGACAGCAGGGTTGTACACATCCTTAAATAAGAGTTAAAGGAAAATCTTAACAACTCCTGGCTTTGCACCTGCTCCATTATCCTTGGTTAGTCTTATTTAATACACCTTTCCTTAACTAATAATTTAATCCAACAATTATATTTACAATTCTTGAAAAACTAACTAACGATGAAAAGTCACTACAAAAATTCACAATATACTCCAACTAATGTTCTTTGCTGTTCTACTTATCGACTTTCTGCTTTTGCCCCTTTGCCCCATGTGTTAACTCTTGCTTCCCCTCTTTAGCCTCCCTTTAATCCGTTCTAGATTATATTAACACACTTTTTGTTTCTGACTATTGACATTACATATATTGAACTTGATTACATCGATCTAACTTCCAGTCCACCACTGTACAATGATTTATAGTTTTGTACTTAATTGCTTATTTATTCTGTCTTTTAATACCTCTGCTAATTTTGATTTTACTGTTCCTAGTGTTGTATTTTGGAGCTTTCCTTGAGTTCATTGATGTCCAGTTGGCTATTCTTGGTACAGACATATATACATACATAAATAAATACTGTATATTTATATAAGCGTATATGTTGGTTTATCAGAAATGTACAAACACTGCCACTGAAGAGGTTGGTTCCAGCATTTCAAAAATCAATATAATGGAAAATTTGGAAAATCAAAGAAAAAAGATCACAAAAGGAAACATGCTGCTTTTAGGTTCATAGGTAGGTACTAGGCTATCGGCCCTAGGGCCTATAAAAGCCTAGCCAAATGGTACTCTGGCTTTCATCACCCAAGAAAATTATTTTCATGTGCCACTGTCGAACAGAGCCACAGAAGTGATCCCCGGGGTGAATTTCCTATCTCCTATCCAGTCATCAAGATTTTTTTTTGAAGAGTGCTAATGAGGAGCTTTGTTTGATATAGATAGGCAGTTTATTCCAGAGTATAGGAAGTCTCTGGGACAGGAATTTATCCCTCCAGCATGTTCTCTTTATTGTGGTGAAAAGGTTTAGGTCCCTAGAGCATGTAGCTCGGAGGAATTGGGATTCCTTTAAGTGGAGCGTGTCCAACATCTCTGGGTTGGACATAGCTTTGTATGTTAGGCAGAGATCGCCTTTGAGTAGGCAATATGCAACAGAGTAAAGCTGGAGTTTTTTGAGACGGTCTACGTAGGGCATCTGTTTGAGGCCGGTAATCCTCTTTGTGAGGTATTTCTGCAGCCTTTCCAGTTGTTGTAGATATCTTGTGAGGTACATACCAAAAGGGAGTGACGAGTACAGGGGAACAATAACCTCTTTTTTTCTGGATGAGAAACCTTTTGTGATGTGGTGTGCCACATAGAAGGATTTCCTGACTACTGTGGTGATGTGATTATCAAAGGAGAGACTACTGTCCACCTGTGTCCCAAGTTCTCTTATCACACTTTCAGTGTTAAATGGACTACTGCCTATGTGGTAGTTCATGAGTACAGAGATTTTACCAAAAGGCATGACAATACACTTTTTGGCATTGAGCTTGAGGCCATGGCTTTGACACCAGGCATCTGTCTCAGTGAGGCCCTTTTGTAGGATGTCCACATCGTTAGGAGTTTTGATTATGGCTCCTAATTTGCAGTCATCTGTGAACTTCATTAGCCAAAGACCTTCTGTGTTAGCCTCTACTTCAGAGAAGTAGATACCAAACAGGAGAGGTCCCAGGACTGATCCCTGTGGTACTCCACTTGTCACTGGTCTGAAGTTGGATTTGGAGTCTGCTACTTTCACAGTGTGGGTTCTGTCAGTGAGCCAGTTGGCAACCCATTTTGTGACATAGGGATTTATACCTAGTTCAGTGAGTTTATCTATAATTCTAGAGTGGGGGATGGTGTCGAAAGTCTTGGCAAGATCTAGATAGGCTCTGTGAACCACCTTACCCTCATATGCAGCTTTGGTGACCACTTCAAAGAAGTCTTTTAGGTTTAGGAGACATGATTTGCCTTTTACAAACTCGAACTGGGTAGGGTCCAGAGTTTGGAGATTACCATTGTCATTGTTTATAAGTTCCATGATGATATGTTCCATAGCCTTACAGACCAGGCTCATCAGATTAATGGGGCAATAGATGTTCTTTGTGTTTCACTGTTGCAGTCATTACATTTGGGTTATCTACTTGCAGGTAATCCTGAGCCGGCCTGATTATCAAAGTCTTGGGTCCTGCATCAGTTGCTGTCTCATTTTCCATGACATCAGGTAGGGGTATAAAGCATGCAGTCGACGCCATTACATCAGTCTTTCTTGCCATGCAGTGTCCAAAGCAGAAGCAGTTCGCAAGTGTCGGTCAGCCAACTCCTGAAATTTTCGTTTTTGAGTTTCAGAACCAAAGTCTTCAAAAAAGCTAAGTACCCTGTTGGGGATCCTTTTTCTTGCTTAAAACCGATGTCAGTAAAAGTTAACCATTGTATTTCTTGTGGAAAGCAAATACCTCATAAAGATTTTCATTCGTACTGCATTCCTTGCTTAGGCCCAGACCATGATGTCCCTCGCTGTTGGTTTTGTGCCTTATTCAATATTTGTCGTTGGTTCATTTTTACATCAAACTACTTTGGTACTCTGTTTACTTATCCAGAAATCCATCCAACTGCCAACATTCCGAAAAAACATAAAGATAAAGACAGACAGGCCACATAGGTCCAAAGCTATTGAAGACTCTTCCGTTAAGCTAGTCGCCAGTTCGCCGGTACTCAGTCAGGCACTTTCGCAGCCCCTGATACCTGCTACTTCAGATTCGGGGGCCTCTACTGAGACCCATTCGGAGTCCGGTATGCTGCAAGATGCTTCTTCGACTATGGAACCTGCGGATGTCTCTACCTTGGATGGGTCTGGAGCCGCTGTGCAGGCACTGGCTTCTGAGGGTGTATTCAGGCCTACTGACTTGCATATCAAACCGATGCCATCTTCTTCTTCAAGGCCTAAAACTCGATCCCTGCCTATAAAACCAACGTCCATACCGCATGGTCAGGCCCACATGCCTAAAAAACAAATTATAAGAATGGCTGAAGACCATATTACTCTAATTAGGGGAAGCCAGCTTTCTCCCTCTAAGAGACCTAGAACTGATTTTCCTTCTGATTCTTCTGATCAGGATTCTGAAATTTCTGTTTCTTCTGATTACCAGGATTTGCCCTTATCTACTTATGAGGATTCTGATGCAGAGGACTCCATACCTTCTGCTTCCTCTCCGGAAGATTTTTCTTTTGGTGAAACTTTGCACACTCTTAGGGAGCATTTCCACTGGGAAAGCCAGGATTACTCTGACTCCAAAAAGAGGCTTAGGGAATTCTTGCTCCTACCTCAACACAGGCCTTTAGCTATCCCTCCTGTACTGGACATTGTAGATGATGCCTTCTTGGAATCTAGCCTGGCCCCAGACACTCTCCCTCTGGCTCCCAGGAAACCTGACAGGTATTACAGAGTACCTGACTCTCACAAGTTCCTTTTTAAGAATCCCACTGTGGACCCAGGGACCATTTCACAGGGACCCAAAGGCATTAATGCTACTACTGCCAAAAACCCTGCCCCCTCTGATAGAGATTCCAGGGCCCTGGACAGATGGGGTAAGAAGGTATACACTTCTGCTACTTTGGCCATTAGGGCCTTAAACTGCCAGTTTCATATGTTAAAGTATCAGCAGCATATTATTGGATTACTTAAACAGAAAATGGTGTTGATTCCTAACTGTGCTGAAAATAAAGAATTACAGGATTTAATGCATTCTGCTGAACAAGTTGGTAAACATACTTTGCAATGTGGTTTTGACTCCTTAGAGGCATCTTGCAGGGCTGCTGTTACTGGGTCTGTTCTTAGAAGGCATGCTTGGCTTAAGGAGCAAACATTGCCAGATCATATTAAAGCTAAATTATGGGATGCTCCCCTAAACCAGGACCACCTGTTTGGCAACAAAGCAGAAGAAGTACTTAAAAATGAAGGAAAAAGCTAAATCTATGCAAACTGTTAAAGATTTCCTGCAAGTACAGCCTCCCAGATTTAGTAGGAACTGGCCTTCTAAGAATTGGTCCTTTCCTGTCTCCACCAGGCCTTCTCAGTCCAAACCCAGGAACAGCAGACCACCTAGGCTACAGTCTCTAGGTACTCACAGGCCTAAGCAGTGGGGGACTCCCACTTCCAAAGCTGGAAGTAGTAAGACACCCCCCTATGGTAAACTGTCACAATGACTTAACCTTAAACCTTCCAAGCCCTGCTCAACTGACTGCTCCATTAGGGGTAAAGATCACCCTGCATGCAGAAAACTGGGAACTCATTACCCAAGACAAATGGGTTTTAAATATAGTTTCCCAAGGATACAGATTCCACTTCCACACCTTACCAACCCCAAACGGTTGGCCAGACCTACCCCCAAATCAGTGGGCAGAGGCTCAACAGCAGGTTCTCTTTCTTCTAAGTATCAGGGTGATTCATACTGTCCCAGAAGAGGAATGGGGACAAGGTTTTTACTCAAGACTTTTCCTGGTACCCAGAAAAGACAACTCCTGGAATCCTATCCTGCACCTGTCTATCCTAAACACCTTTTTGGTAATCCCAAAATTCAGAATGCTAACTCTTCATCAGCTGCTTCCCATGCTAGGCAAAAATGCCTGGTTGGCAACACTGGATTTAAAGGAAGCCTACCTGCACATCCCAATAAGGGAATCTTGCAGAACATACCTAAGCTTCGGAGCAGGCTACATGCACTATCAGTTCTCTGCACTGCCTTTTGGCTTATCTACTGTGCCCAGAGTATTCACCAAGTGCCTAGCTCCAGTCATTGCATTCTGCAGGCAAAGAAATATTCAAATATACCCATACCTGGACGATTGTCTAATTCAGGCAGATATGCCAGGACATTCTATTAAATCATCTGACATTTGTAAAGAAACTGCTAACCTCACTGGGTTACACCATAAATGAAAAGAAATCCCACTTAGTACCCTGCCAACAAATTGTATTCCTGGGAGCAAGCTTGAATACAACTTCCCAGATGGCCTACCTCATGCCAGAGAAACAAGTTTATTTGACAGACTACTTCAAACTACTGGCCATAAAGACCCAGCTATCTGCATGGAAAATACTGCAAGCCCTGGGGTTCATGGTCTCTTGCATCCTACTAAGACCATATGTGAGACTGCATATGAGGAAACTACAATGGTATCTAAAAAGCCTATGGTGTCAACATTCTCAGGACCTAGAATCAATGATTCCTATCATTCCTTGTATAAAGACAGAGTTCCTTTGGTAGGCAGAGGCCTTCCACCACAACAAGGGGCTGCCATTCACCCATTCTACCCCCTGCTGCCGAAACCCTAACAACAGATGCATCAGACTATGCATGGGGACTCACTTAGCAGGGCAGTGCATTCAGGGCAAATGGAACCCAAGTGAAATGCACCTGCATATCAATAAAAAAAAATGTTAGCTGTACAGAATTCTCTGACAGCCTTCAAGGACCACATTCTTCCAGGACAATTATTGGTAAAGACAGACAACACCACAGTTATGTGGTACATAAACAAGAAGGGGGGAACCCACTCCTACCCTCTCTGCAGACTAGCCATGGCTCTGTGGAACACAGCCTTGAGCTACCAAGTGCACTTACAAGCTCAATTCCTGCCAGGCAAGCTAAATTCACTGGCAGATGTCCTAAACAGAAACCTCATGGACCCACACGAGTGGAAATTGGTACCAAAGATATTCAACATTTTGAGAAACAAATGGGGGAGCCCAGAGATGGACCTGTTTGCCTCCCCTCAGAACTGCCAATTGGATAAATTCTGTACAAGGACTCCCCGCAGACAAGCTTGGAAAGTGGATGCCCTGTCCTTCATCTGGGAAAGCCTCTCAGTTTATGCCTTTCCCCCTCTGCCTCTCCTCTCGAAAGTTCTACTAACGATCAAACAGGACAAACCAAGGATAATACTCATTGCATCAGATTGGCCATGCCAACACTGGTATCCCCTCTTGCACAGTATGTCACTGCTGTGACCATGGCACCTCCCTCAGACCCCTTCCCTGCTGTCCCAGCAGGAGGGCTAGATTGTGTACCCCCAACTTCAAACCCTGAACCTTGCAGCCTAGCTAATTACCTGAGCTCTCCGTTACCATCCCTCAGCAAGCAAGTACTGGATGTCATTCTGGAGGCAAGGAGGCCTAGTACTAGAAAAGCCTATGCTGAAAAGTAGAAAAGATTCTGTTCCTGGAGCAAACTCAGGGGATGGGCACAACAGTGCCCAGCTTACCGCATATTCTTCAATACTTAACAGAGATGCTTCACAAGGGCCTTTCCTTCTCTTCTATTAAAATTCATGCCTCAGCCATTTCAGCACATTATAATACTGAGCCACCCCTCTTCTCTCACCCCCTGCTGAAGCAGTTCCTCAGAGGAGCCAAAAATTTAAGATCACCCAGGAGAGCCCCTACTCCAGCCTGGGACATTAATTTTGTATTGGAAAAGCTCAGTCTACCTCCCTTTGAGCCAGCTGAAACTGCAGAGTTGAAATTCCTTTCTTGGAAAACAGCCTTCCTTCTAGCCATCACTTCAGCAAGAGGAGTGTCTGAATTACAGGCCCTCATGGCAGTGGAGCCCTTCATCATATTCCATGCGGACAAGGTGTCCCTCAGGACCAATCCCTCCTTCATGCCCAAGGTGGTATCCAGTGTGGCCCTTAATCAGTCCATTCATTTGCCAACCTTCTTTTCTAATCCACAGAACAAAGGGGAACGGATACTGCACTCCTTAGATGTGCACAGACAACTTAGATTTTATTTGGACAGGACTAAACCTCTCAGAAAAACTGAACAGCTGCTAACTGCCTTTGCTGCAGAGGTAGAGGGGGAGGCCATTTCAAAGCAAACCATTTCTAAGTAGATAGGCCATTGCATTAATTACTGCTATAAGCACCATGGAAAACCTACCCCACAGGGGATAAGATCCCATTCCACCAGGGCTGCATCTACTTCTACAGCTTTTCTCAGAGTTGTTCCTATCAGGAACATCGTAGAAGCTGCTACCTGGAGTTCTGTACATACCTTCACCAATCATTACCATTTGCCAATTTTTTTCTAAATCCAGAGCTGGTTTTGCCACTGCAGTCTTACAGGGCCTAATAGCTGGTCCTAATGCTATCTGATTACCTCCCCCCTTCCTTAGCTTTGGGAATCTCCCCAAATGTAGTGACTGCAATAGTGAAACACAAAGAACATAGTACAGTTGGTACATAAATGTAGATGTTCGAGGGTATTCACTGTTGCAGTCCTGGTTACCCTCCCTCCAGCCCCCTGCTCTTCTATTGACTATACCTCTATTCCTGCTTACTGTAGTTAAGCTTTCTGGTGTATTTTCTTTTTGTTGGAGGTGTAACCTTCTATATAATTGCTTCCCCATTATGGGAGCACCTGACATCTAGTGAAAGAAAAACTGATGTAATGGCGTTGGCTGCATGCTTTATACCCCTGACTACATGACGTCATGGAAGATGAGACAGCAACTGACGCAGGACCCAAGACTTTGATAATCAGGCCAGCTGAGGGCTACCTGCAAGCAGATAGTCCAAATGTAATGACTGCAACAGTGAATACACTCGAACATCTACATTTATGGTAAGTGTACACAACTGTACTTTCGTGAGGTCCATGATGGCTCCCCCTTTGTGGAGTGGGATAACTATTGCTGTGCACAATTCAGTGGGCACAAAGCCTGAGGTGAAGCTATGATTGAACATGGTACTTAGGTGGGGTGCCAGTTCATTCTGTAGTTAGTGTAGAACGCAGCCTGGGATGTTGTCAGGTCTCATGGATGCTGTGTTCTTGGCTATGGACAGTGTGTTTTTTACCTGTGCAGCTGTGATTACAGGAACTTTGCATTCTTCCAGTATAGAGATGGGCCCTTTAGGGGATGAGAGGGGGGTATAGTTAGCACTAATCGTATCTGCCAGGATGTTAGCAATATCAGTTTGTTCTGTATATTTAGTGCCATTGTGCTGTAACTCAGAGCAGATCTGAGTGTTGCCATTGAGATTCTTGACATAGCTATAGAATGCTTTGTGGTTATCTTCAGAATCAGTGGCAATTTTGTTTTCGTAACTAGCTTTGGAGTATTTTATGAGGGATCTCAGCTTCTTCTTGAGGCTGACCAGGGAGTTCCTCCAATCATAGGAATTTACTCTTTTTTGCAACAGTTTCTTTCTTCTGTTAGAGTTTGTTTATGGCAGGAGAGCACCAGATTGGATTCCTTTTTTTTGGAGGATAGCTTCTTGGTTCTGTTAGGGATAGCACATTCCATGCACTTATGTAAGTGCTTATAAGGTGCTTTTATGTAGGATTCAGCAGTCATATCTCTATTGTCCGTCACATGGGTGTCATGACGTTTGCCACTTCTGTCTTAAGAAGCGTGAAGTTGGCTTTGGAGAATTTTTTTACGGTGGTTTCCCTAATGGGGGGTGGGATGTGGATGTCTAGGGTGATTAGCTTGTGGTCGGATATGATCAATGAGGAATTGACCTCTGGTGTGGAACACCAATTGCCCATTTTGGTAATGACTAGGTCTAGGATATTGCTGCCCCTGGTGGGGGTGTGGATACATTGATCCAAGGTGTTGGAATTTATGAATTCCAGAAAACGTTGAGCACAAGAGTCGGTACATGAGTAGTTTTCCCAGTTAATGGTGGGGTAGTTGAAATCACCCATTATTAGCATGTTAGGTTATACCCTAATATTTTCCAGTGTATCAAGAAATAAGGAGTGGGAATCCTGGGGTATGTTGGGGGATCTGATTGCGGTCTTGCCCAGAGTTAGTTGCACTTGGATAATCTCGGATACATTATGCTGAGCAACTAGCCTGGAGGTGTGGTTCAGTCATCCAAACCACACCACACATTCAGACATAATTTATCCAAATAGTGATAGAGTGTTCTGGAAAAAGATTTTCTAGGGTAGGGGCAGGATTAGAGTTAGAGTCAGCACGGTTCAGTAAGGCAGACAGAGAGGCTTCACTTTTGTTGTATGATGTATGGTGTATTTGCACTGTTGTTAATTTATTTGCTGTATTATGTACATTTCTTATCTGGAGCCTGAGTCATGGCTGAAAAGGGTCAATTGGCTAGTGTAGAAATTTCAAATAAATAAACAAACAAATGAATGGCACTGAAATGTCTAAGAGGCGAGCTGAGGAGAGCAGGATGAAGAAACATTTACACTCCTGCACGACCATGAGTTGGTGTCTACAGGGAAGAAAGCCACTGCTATTGGAATTTTAGGCCACAGTTAATGCAGGTAAATTTGGATATAACCCCAGACGTTATGTACTATTGTAATGACTAGTAATCGACTGGTAGGAATATTGTTCTTGCCCACAGTTGTATTTTCTACGTCTTTGCATTTAAGACTTCATCAGCTGCATTAATAAATGGACAGATCTGTATAAGGCCTCCACGCACTAAAGGTTTATAGACATATTTGTGCAATGTAACACCATATCCTGAATAGAGGAATCAGTATGATTAATTTAGCACATACTTCAGTTTGGTAAACACATTTTTTAGGTTTACTTTTCTGTATTAAAAAACATGGCTACATCTTCAGTGAATTGTAAAAGATGTTAGTTTCATTATGAATATATGTATGTGTATATATATATATATATATATATATATATATATATATATATATACACAATGCAATTTAGTCATAGGAATTTTATGTAAGATGATACTAAAATGTCGAGTATTTTATTTGTGCTAGTCATGACGAGGAAACATTTGTAGTAGCTCATATTTCTAAGTTTCATTTTAATCTGTTGAATCTTGTGATGTTTGTAATATGTAAAAACAAAGAATAAATTATATTTAATACATACAATATAATCAAATGGATGACATTAGTACACGTTAACTACCATGTAAGAGAATGCTTCACATTTGCTGTTAGCCTAAACATCAAGGGGGACACCTGCATTTTTTTATTTTATTTATTTTATTTTTTAAAGTTCTGTGACAGCAATAAACAGAACCTCTAAAATAGGACATCCTTAAACGTTTCCCATTAAGTTCAGGATGGATATCTGCATTTTTAAGTTTGTTCACACATAAGCCATGTATATTATCAAACTTTTAAGTGTATGACAGTTTAGAGAAAGCTATATCATTACAAAGTTCTGAAAGTAAAACACTTCTCATGTTAGAAGCTTAACTCTTTTGCTGTTGCGGTCAGGGTTAAACCTTTAGACAAAGCATCCAAAACAATTTCACCATTAGCTTATTTCTTATGTCTGTAATAATAAGCTCAGTGTAATCTCCGGTGATATGAGTAGGTAATAAGCCTGCTTTTTTTACTTTGTGTTCTGCACTAATCAGGGCGCACCCTGCTGAATAACCAAGACCCCCAGCTACTGTGAATTTGCTGATTTTCGCTCCCTAAGCTCCAGATAAAACTAAATGTATGTTCAAGTCATAGTGGTATCTCTCCTGTTTATTCACTGTTTTTATCCCCAGGCTACTACCACACATCAACGGTTCTAGCTAGTTCCCATCTGGTGCCTGTTTTCTCTGTGTCTCCATAGATACTTTCTTCCCCCACCTTAATCCCACAGTCTTTTTATTCTCCTGTGACTGAATAGTAAAGTGATTTAAAACAAATCCATAATGCCAATTATACAGGCTTACTGATTGTTTCTGTGGCCTTTCTTGCAGCTGCGACTGTCAAGGTGCTGCCCCACTCCATTCGCCCTCGCTATGCTTGGGTTCACTCTGCTCCTCTACCCTAACCCATTCCCATCCACCCCTGAGCAATTACATTTATAGTAACAGTAACTGTCCCATCCACCCCTGAGCAATTACATTTATAGTAACAGTAACTGTCCCATCCACCCCTGAACAATTACATTTATAGTAACAGTAACTGTCCCATCCACCCCTGAACAATTACATTTATAGTAACAGTAACTGTCCCATCCACCCCTGAACAATTACATTTATAGTAACAGTAACTGTCCCATCCACCCCTGAACAATTACATTTATAGTAACAGTAACTGTCCCATCCACCCTGAACAATTACATTTATAGTAACAGTAACTGTCCCATCCACCCCTGAACAATTACATTTATAGTAACAGTAACTGTCCCATCCACCCCTGAGCAATTACATTTATAGTAACAGTAACTGTCCCATCCACCCCTGAGCAATTACATTTATAGTAACAGTAACTGTCCCATCCACCCCTGAGCAATTACATTTATAGTAACAGTAACTGTCCCATCCACCCCTGAGCAATTACATTTATAGTAACAGTAACTGTCCCATCCACCCCTGAACAATTACATTTATAGTAACAGTAACTGTCCCATCCACCCCTGAACAATTACATTTATAGTAACAGTAACTGTCCCATCCACCCCTGAACAATTACATTTATAGTAACAGTAACTGTCCCATCCACCCCTGAACAATTACATTTATAGTAACAGTAACTGTCCCATCCACCCTGAACAATTACATTTATAGTAACAGTAACTGTCCCATCCACCCCTGAACAATTACATTTATAGTAACAGTAACTGTCCCATCCACCCTGAACAATTACATTTATAGTAACAGTAACTGTCCCATCCACCCTGAACAATTACATTTATAGTAACAGTAACTGTCCCATCCACCCCTGAACAATTACATTTATAGTAACAGTAACTGTCCCATCCACCCCTGAACAATTACATTTATAGTAACAGTAACTGTCCCATCCACCCCTGAACAATTACATTTATAGTAACAGTAACTGTCCCATCCACCCTGAACAATTACATTTATAGTAACAGTAACTGTCCCATCCACCCCTGAACAATTACATTTATAGTAACAGTAACTGTCCCATCCACCCTGAACAATTACATTTATAGTAACAGTAACTGTCCCATCCACCCCTGAACAATTACATTTATAGTAACAGTAACTGTCCCATCCACCCCTGAACAATTACATTTATAGTAACAGTAACTGTCCCATCCACCCCTGAACAATTACATTTATAGTAACAGTAACTGTCCCATCCACCCCTGAACAATTACATTTATAGTAACAGTAACTGTCCCATCCACCCCTGAACAATTACATTTATAGTAACAGTAACTGTCCCATCCACCCCTGAGCAATTACATTTATAGTAACAGTAACTGTCCCATCCACCCCTGAGCAATTACATTTATAGTAACAGTAACTGTTCCCATCCACCCCTGAGCAATTACATTTATAGTAACAGTAACTGTCCCATCCACCCCTGAGCAATTACATTTATAGTAACAGTAACTGTCCCATCCACCCCTGAGCAATTACATTTATAGTAACAGTAACTGTCCCATCCACCCTGAGCAATTACATTTATAGTAACAGTAACTGTCCCATCCACCCTGAGCAATTACATTTATAGTAACAGTAACTGACCCATCCACCCCTGAGCAATTACATTTATAGTAACAGTAACTGTCCCATCCACCGCTGAGCAATTACATTTATAGTAACAGTAACTGTCCCATCCACCCCTGAGCAATTACATTTATAGTAACAGTAACTGTCCCATCCACCCCTGAGCAATTACATTTATAGTAACAGTAACTGTCCCATCCACCCCTGAGCAATTACATTTATAGTAACAGTAACTGTCCCATCCACCCCTGAGCAATTACATTTATAGTAACAGTAACTGTCCCATCCACCCCTGAGCAATTACATTTATAGTAACAGTAACTGTCCCATCCACCCCTGAGCAATTACATTTATAGTAACAGTAACTGTTCCCTGTCATCACCACCATCCAATAAAGTCATGCCTACTTAATCTCGATCCTTCATACATCAACATCATGGCTATTTCCATATTCTCCTGTAGGTGTCTTCTAAACACAGAACACCCTAGAACACACTTCAACTCCATTATTATATTTTATATTATCCTTTAATCTCTTTTCTCTACTCTATTAAATGTACTTCCACCCCCACATTCTCTGCATTATGCTTTCCCCCTCTTAGCACATTATCCTCTTAATATCACTAATCCCCTTACTATGTTTACTATTACAAGCCATCTCCTTCAAGCGTACACTAATAGCAACACCAATAAAAACATCCCACCCAGACCTTACCTCTGCACATCCACATAAATTGCATCCTCCTGAATTGATCATAGCTCTCTCTCTCTCAATATATATATATATATATATATATATATATATATATATATAAAAAAAAATTTTCATCTGCTTTTACTGTACTTGTGTTTTTACCTACTTCTTTTTACTTTTGCATCATCTTAAAATACTCAATTGTATTTATTACTGCTTGGTGTAACTCATTCTAAGCCTTTTGGTTTAAACACTTGGGCTTCGGACCAGTTAGTTGTTTTGCACTGAGAGGGTTTGTGGTCTGCACTGTTGTGGCAGAACAGGTAGCTTACATCCTTCTAGGTTGAGAACTGCTGATTGAGGGCTCAGTGTCTGTTATTCTAAAAGTGTATTAATTCTGGTTTAAGCACTTGGGCTTTCAAGCCAGTTATTTTACATTAAGAGGGTTCGTGGTCTGCACTCTTGTGGGAGGAGAGGCTGGACTCTGCCCTTCTGAGCTGGGAATTTCTGGTTAAAGGCTTATAGTGCATGCATATCTGAACTGTTTCTTACTGAAGTTGGTGTGCCTTGTTTGCTGTGGCATAGACTGGATTCGGGCCTGCTGGATCTAGCTTTGTTTGTGTAACTTGAGCACTAATCCAGACATTCTCTAAAGTATTCAATGGTATTTATTACTGCTTGGTTGTAACTTGATTAAAGTGTAGCTATCATTCAAGTCTTTTGGATTAAGCACTTGGGCTTCAGACCAGTTGTTTTACATTAGGAAGGTTTGTGGCAAGCACTGTGGTGGCAGGACAGGTAGCTTTCATCCTTCTAAGTTGGGAACTGCTGATTGAGAGCCCAGTGTCCAAGTGTATTAGTTCTGGTTTAGGCACTTGGGCTTCAGGCCAGTTATTTTACATTAAGAAGGTTCGTGGTCTGCACTCTTGTGGGAGAAGAGGCTGGACTCTGCCCTTCTGAGCTGGGAATTTCTGGTTAAAGGTTTATAGTGCCTGAATATTTGAACTGTATCTTACTGAAATTGGTTCACCTTGTTTGCTCTAGCATAGACTAGATCCAGGCCTGCTGAATCTAGCTTTGTTTATATGCTTGTTGTTTGTTTGCTTATTATTCCCTGGAAGCTAATTCCACCTAATACGCAACTTCTCAGCGCTTCTGTGGATCACTAGTGATATCTGCATTGCTTACTGTACTTATTTCCTTGTTTCACTTGAAAGAAAGTTACTGTTTGTCATTTATGCATTTAGTTACTTGTAACACATTGCACTCAAGTTACCTGGCACTTGCTCACTAAAGCAATTATATAAGTCAGCACTAAAAATTAAAAGCACTACACCCTCACTCCCCACTGGCCCTTGTTTTCAATTAAGGAATTCCCAATATTATTCTAGCATGTCCGAAGGTCAGTTGTCAATCTTCTCTCCGGTCCAGCTGGTGAATCTGGGAATCTTGAGGCAATGTTATAACTGCCTCATGTACACAGACAACCCTCTCCTCCTCCCACATAACACAAATACTTGCGAGAGATGCAGCTATTTAACCAAACTGGAGGCTGAGCTCTCTCAATTCAGGACTGGCAAGACCAGACAGGATGAGAAGGCAACTACACACACCACAAAACCAGCCTCACATAATGCTACCACTCCACTGAATCAAACACATAAACACACAAAGACATACTCGGAGGCTCTGAGTAAAAATTTACCTAAACAGCAGAGGCCTCCAAAGCAGACACCCAAACAACTGCTACCTCAAGACACCCCACAAGCAACACATAAACCACAAAAGCAGTGTGCAAAGCAGTCACAGCCCTTAAGGCCAAATACAACACCAAACATACTTGTCATAGGTGACTCCATAGTCAGACACACTGACGTCCCACTCACCAGGCTGAACAAGGAGAGGGTCACAGTAAGCTGTCTATCGGGCACTAGAATCCGCCACATAACACAAGCACTCGGGTCACTCCACGGCAAGTACAAATATGACACAGTCATTGTCCATGCTGGTGTGAACGACCTGAGACGTACCTCCCTGGACTACATGAAAAGAGACATAGAGGAGCTCTCTGATTATGTAGCCCAGGCAGGTATGACCCTAACCCTGAGCAGTATCCTTCCTTCACCAAGAATGATGCCACAATATAGAGACAAGATGATCAGCTTTAACAATTGGCTTAATGTCTGGTGTCATTCAAAGGGGATCCAGTGTCTGTCTGCCTGGGATGACATGCTTGACAAGCCACGCTGCTTCAAGGGACGGCTTGCACCTGTCACCCTGGGATTCCGGATATTGGCTAAGGCTCTTGCCACCCCCATAGTGCTTTTTTAGGCAAGGCTCAAATTCTAAACCTACCACCCTAGAAAACAAAATGGGAAGAAACTGAGGGTAATGCTGCTCAATGCCAGAAGTCTAAATCTCAAAATGCACGCACTCGAGGCCCTTCTCAGTATGGAGAACATCGATGTCTGTGCTGTAACTGAAACCTGGTTCAAGGCTCCTGAGAGCACCCGGCACTATTAGGTTTTACCTCATATCATGCGTTCCGGCCCCAAAACCTGGACCACACCACAAAAGGAGGGTGTATCCATATTCATAAAGGATACCCACACCTCCAGGTTGGTGGCAACGCATAAGCTCGGAAACCATCCAGGTGCAACTAACCATAGGCAAAACTGCTCTACAAATTGTAGCATGCTACAGGCCACCCTCTCAAACTCAGGAACCCCACACAGCCTTCCTGAAGACACTGGAGGGTATAAATGTATCTCCAAACACCATCATATTGGGTGACTTCAACTACCCGAATATAGACTGGGAACATTACTCAAGCCCTAACTTTCTAGCCCAACGGTTCCTGGAGTTCATAAATTCAAATGCCATGGAACAGCTAGTCACTGTTCCCACGAGAGGAGAAAATATACTAGATCTCATTGTCACAAACATGGGGACAAAATGCTCCACACCGAAGTATATCCCTCATTGGTGAGATCTGATCATAAACTAATCTCACTGGAAATCCACATCCCGCCCCACCCCAAACAAAAAAGACCATAGTGAAGAACTTCTCTAAAGCAAACTTCACACTACTCAAGACTGGTGTGGTATCCTTCAAGGCCCCAGAGCCAGTGGAAACCACAACCCAAGCTATGGAAGCCCTTACAAATGCCTTCTATGAACACCTCCAGGACTGCATGGATCAGGCAATCCCAAATAAAACCAAGACTCTTTCCACAAAGGGCAAATGTCCAGTCTGGTGGACCCCAGCCATTAACAAACTTTACAATAAGAGGAGAAAGCTATTACATGATAGAACAAAATCCATAAAAGGGAAGTCACCCTGATCATTATTAGTAAAAAATACGAGCACTCATAAAATCAACTAAGGCCAATTTTGAGAGAAAAATTGCCATGGATTCAAAGGACAATCATAAGGCCTTTTTCAGCTATGTTAGGAACCTGGGTGGAAACTCCCAGATATGCTCAGAATTAGTCCAAAATGATACAAAAATCACTGAACCCACAGACATTGCCAACATACTGGCAGACAGGTTCAGTGCAAACTTCACCCCTCTCCCCTAAAGGAGAGATAACTATCCCAGCCGAGTGTAGCCTCCCGGACATCTCAAATGCGCAGGTGAAAGCTGCTCTCTAAAGCTAAAAACACAGCATCAATGGGACCGGATGGTGTCCCCAGCTGTGTGCTACACGAGCTAAATGAGGAATTAAACCCGCACATAAGGCAGCTGTTTAATCTCAGCCTTACCACAGGATACGTGCCCAAGGAATGGCGTACAGCAACTGTTGTCCCACTCCACAAAGGCGGCGCCTCTACGGACCCTGGTAATTACCGCCCCATAAGCTTAACAAGTCTAGTCTGCAAAGCTATGGAGAGGGTCATAATGGAGCTCATAAACAAAGATATAGGGGACTTGCAGACATTGGACCCGACCCAGTTTGGCTTTGTCAAGGGAAGATCATGCCTTTTGAACTTGGTCGACTTCTTCGAAACAGTCACCAAGGCCATTGATGAGGGAAAGGCAGTCCATACAGCCTACCTTAACCTTGCAAAGGCTTTCGACACAATACCCCACTCGGTATTGTAGAAAAACTTACCAGCTTAAATGTAAACCCATATGTCACAAGATGGGTTGCAAACTGGCTTAAGGACAGAACCCACAGGGTTAGAGTTGCTGGCGCTGTGTCAGACTCCAAGCCGGTCACAAGTGGTGTCCCACAGGGCTCGGTCCTTGGCCCCTATTGTTTGGCATCTACTTCTCAGAAGTACAGGCCAACATAGGAGGACTTTGGCTGACAAAGTTTGCAGACGACTGCAAACTGGGCGCCATAGTGGAAAGTGCATCAGACATGGATATCCTTCAGAAGGGACTCACGGAAACAGATAGCTGGTGCCAGAGCCATGGCCTGAAGTTAAACGCCAAAAAATGTATAGTCATACCCTTCGGGAAAAACAAGGTAACCCCAAGCTACCATATAGGTGGCAATCCACTAAGCACAGAAGAGGTTATCAGGGACCTGGGGACCAAGGTTGACAATGGCCTTTCTTTTGACACTCACATTGCTAAAGTGGTTAGAAAGACCTTCTACATTGCCCACCTGATCATGAAGGGATTCACATCCAGATCTAGTGAGGTTATTGTTCCCCTGTACTCCTCACTTATCAGACCAATGATCGAGTACAATGCCCCATTCGGGATGTATCTCACCCGACATCTGCAGCAATTGGAGAGACCCCAAAAGTTCCTCACCAAAAGGATAAAGGGACTCCAAAATCTGTCATATGCTGCCAGATTGAAGAAACTCCAGCTCTATTCAGTCGCAGACCGTCTGCTCAGAGGTGACATGTGCCTGACATACAAGGCCATGTCCAACCCGGAATTAATGGACATGCTCCACCTCAAAAAATCCAAATCCACCAAAACCACTAGAGCAAACGACTTAAACCTTAGCACGGATATAAATAGGGCGTGCTGGAGGGATAGATTTATCACTCAGAGACTCCCTATGCTGTGGAATAAAATCCCGGTCCATGTGAGGCAGAGCACCTCGCTGACTCTGTTCAAGAGAAATCTAGACCTGTGGATGGGAGATCGTAGGTTTACCCCGGGAATCATCTCTGTGTCACTGCTGGACAGAGGCACAACAAACTAATGGGCACAGTATTTTTTCATATAAGGGGTGGCGTAAGCCACAAAAATTTGGGCTAGGCTTATAAATGCCTTAGGGCAGATAGCCTAGTATAAACCTATGAACCTATGAACCTATATATATATATATATATATATATATATATATATATATATATGTGGAGTCACTTTATAATCTCGAAATACTGAAATATCGAATTTCACTATCTCGAGACTATAAAGCCGAAAAATCAGAATATCGAAACCCCAAAATTGCAAAATTCAAAACCACAACTTTTAAACACACCCTACACCACACAAACACACATACACCTTCCTCCCCACACTACAACAAAAAAAAAAACAAAACACACAAACAAAACAACATGCATACAAACACCTACTCTACATATAAGCAGAAGGGCAAGCCCCCCTGCACCCCCTTTGTGGGGGCCTGCGTCCCCCACACCCCTACTACTGTTATATACCAACTCTGAGGTCACAATAAAAATGACACAGACATGAAACCCACCACTACACAATCTACATTCCCCTCACACAAACAGCCATCACATATATACAAACACCACCATTCTCAACACTTACACACTCACACTCTTATACACATACCTTAACCTACATCCACAACTTCCCAACACACTAACATACAATAAAATCCCTACCCAAAACCCTTAAAATATAAACAATTACCTGAATTTCCACCTATTCAGTAATGCAGCGCACCACCATAACCACTGATTTGAGATTTCCAGATTCGGTTATGTGGTCTTTCGCGGAACTGGGTTTCACCATTATAGTCTTGAGATACTGAAATTTTATATTTCAGTATTTCGAGATTATAAAGTGAACCCATACATAAATATATATATATATATATATATATATATATATATATATATATATATATATATACTACACAATCTCAAAATACTGAAATGTCGAATTTCAGTATTTCGATACTGAATAGTCAAAAACCCATAAACCTGAAAATCCAAAACCTTAAATAGCACAATTGTGACCATTCACACACACACGCAAACCAGCACATAAGCACACACACATACACCAACCTAATTACACTTAAACAAACAAAACAGCACACACAAACACAACATAACACACAAACACACCTACCCTACCTATAAGCAGGGGGGGCAAGCCCCCATGCACCCACTATGTGGGGGACTGTGCCCCCCACACCCCCTACTTATATATTCTAACTCTGAGGTCTCACTAAACACACAAACACAGAAAAAACACCACTACATACACTCACACACACTCAAATCCCTACCCAATACCATTACACAAACACCACTTACCTGAAACTAAAGATAAATCCACAAACTGCACCACATGTCACGAACGCGACACCACAATAGCGGATTTGACATTTCCGCATTCGACATAGTGTAGTTTTGCGTAACTTTCCACTATTCAGTCTCAACGTACTGAAATTCAACATTTCAGTACATCGAGATTGTCTAGTGAATCTACATATAATTAAAATCTAAATTAACAACACACAAACTATCCAAGTACACTAACAAGGCCAGCTTTCTTTACAATCTCATAACTCACCTTCCCAAACTTTCCCAATTTGGAGATATTCACCCCAACCCTGGCCCTACGCAATCAGCCACCTCCCATTAGTCATCTCCTGCAAAAAGTTATTACTAATTACACTAAACATATGCACATATGTAACAAAATAACAGACTTTCACTCATGGATAACACTCCACTCCCCAGATATAGTAGCAGTTTCTGAGACCTGGCTAAAGCCACACATCCAAGATTGTGAAATTGTCCCTCCTGGATATAATATTCTGAGAAATGACAGAACCTATAAAAAACCTAGAGGTGTAGCATTAATCTATCATACTAACTTATCAATTATCCCCCCTTTCCAAATGTGTGGCATCCTTTGATACCGCAGAAATACTCTTAGCATCCATGCATATAAATAACATTCAACAACTATGTGTTGGAGTAATTTATATACACCCTGACCAAAACATTCCAATTCTCAAAGATTTTCTCTCTCCTAGACTTCTGAGAATATCACATACAAAGCTATTATCATAGGTGACAGAAACATGAACTAGCAAAATATGATCTCCACTCCACCAAAAAAAAGCATATACCTTCACGGATTTACACAACTTATCACTAGCCCTACAAGAATGCAAAATAACAACCAATTAGGTCCTACTTTAGATTGGATTCTAATAAATGAGCCCCTTAAATACTCTTCCAAATGTCCTAAGTGAGCACTCACCAGCTTACATCTACAGAACTCCTCCTCAAGTGCCTAAATCCCACACCTATAAAACATCAAGAAACTTAACCAAATTCAACCAAAAACTATTTCATAGAATCCTAAAAGCCATAAACTGGACCCCATTGAAAACATTACCAGTGGACAATGCCTTAAGTCATTTCAACAAAATTCTCTTAGATACCCTCAACAGGTTAGATCCTCCATGAGCCAAAAGGATAAAAATAAACCAAGCACCTTGGTTTACAAACTCCACTAAACAAATATTATTAACGTGAGATTGAGCCTGGAAAGACTGTCAAAAAGATGAAAATGAAACCAACCAACTAATATACAAGCAGCTATGTAACAAGGCAAAAACATATATAGTTATTCTGACAAAAAAATATATATATACTTTTCTGAGCAATTAACCTGCCAAACCAGCAACCCTAGAAAATTGTGGAAATCTATTTCAGGTCTCTTAATCCAGGGACACCTCAAAGTCCATCACCAGCCCCAGATAAAGAGCCAAGTCAAATAGCTGACATGTTTAACTCCCACTTTATCGAAAGCATACTAAAACTTGTAAACCTTTCCACACATAATTACAGCTCCAATCACATGGAAAATTTAACTCAAACAGACTCTGACAATAGCTACCCCAATAGAAATACCTCCACCCTCTCCACTAGACCTATACAGATAGGCCAACAGCAACCACTTTCTCTCTACAAACTGTACCTACTTTGCTTATACACAAACTTCTTACCAAACTAAAACCTTGCTCCCTCTTTGCTGACAATACTCCATCAGGATACCTAAAGCTTGCTGCAGAAGTAATAGCTTAATCAGTTAGTATAGTGGTCAATAGTTCCATCTGTGAATCCAGCATCCCCAAGCTCTGGAGAAAATCTGTTATCATTTCCTTACACAAAGGTGGAAAAAACTGAATTATCAACCCATCTCTAGTCTCTCCCATTTCTGAATTACTTGAAACGTGGATACAATTACAACTAATAACATTTCTCATACACAACAATCTTGTTTCTCCTACCCAACACAGTTTCCAACCAGCACATAGCACCATCACAGCGCTGCTGTCCATTACAGATACTGTGAACAAAGCTATGGACACAGGCCAGTTAACGTCAGTAATCCTACTTGACCTATAAAAGGCCTTTGATACAGTGTCACATCATAAACTTTTATAACAACTTAGTATACTAGGATGCTCTCAAACTACCCCAAAACAGTTCTTTAATTATTTAACCAACAGGTAACAATGTGTTAAGTGGCAAACTAGTCTGAATACTAGGTGAACAGTATTGGAGTTCCCAAGGATCCATTCTTGGACCCTTGCTCTTCGATATAATTCATTAACAACCTTCATACTGCCTCCCTTCAAAGCACACCCATCCAATATGCTGATGATTCTACCATTATCTCTTCTTCCAATAACCCTCAATAGCTCTTAAAAATTACACAAGATGCATTCACCTCTAACAAAACCTGGCTAAATGATGCACAACTACTACCAAACCCAAATAAAACTAAGCTGCTAGTGCCCTCACCAAAGCCATCCACATATGAGTTGAAAATTTACTCACAGAATAAAACTCAAATTGAGTTAGTGACTCAGACAAAACTACTAGGTATCACTATAGACAATAAACTTACCTTCGGACAACATACACTTAAAACAATAAAAAAACACACACACACATCAAACTTGGTAAATTATACACACACACAAACAGTTTGTGGATGCATCAACCAAAACAACATGTGCAAATACCCTCCTACTCCCTTCCCTCCATTATAGGGCCTCTATACTCACTAACCTCCACACATCCCTAAAGAACAATTGACAGTCATGTTCCCACAAAACTGCCAAATGTGCAACTGGTGTACACAATTGCACACACCATTGCCATGCCCTTAAAAAACTAACCCGGCTAGAGTTCCTCCCACTACCTGAATTTTGTGGAACTATCTCTCACTCAGAAAATAATGTACAAACCTGATAGCCACCTCACCTTAAAGCCTATCTTACAGGCTTACACCCGACCCAGAAATCTCTGTTCTACTAACAAACTACTGCAAAAAGTACATAGACCTACTAAAAGAGCTAGGCACAGCCTCTACGCCTATGCCTTAGCAAAACTTTGGAATGCGCTACCTCCAGACAGTACTGCCATTGAATCCTTTAAGACCTATAAGCTTGCACTGGAAGGTCACTACCTCAACTGTCACATCTAGCCATGCTCCTAAGCAAGAACAATAACACTTAAAATCGCTCCAGTCCCCTCCCATCCCTCCTTCTCTCTTCACATTTGTTTTAAACTGTCATCTGGCAACTATTCAATTGTCTATCTTTCCAAACCTACTGTCAGAACCTCTTCCTATCCTTCATCACACTGCCTTCTTCTTACACGACCCTCATTATACATCTCTTCTATACGTGGCCGAATCTTCTGCTCTCCCTAACATTTTACACTTTCTAATCTCCATTATATATACTTACAATGTCAATATGCTGTTTTGCACAACTTCTCTCCCTACATTTCAAGTCAAAACCAAACAGATTTTGCTGAAAGACACTGCAATAATGTACAACAAACTGTAATTTAATTATATGTAAACCACATTAGACCTTATATATGTAAGTTTTTAGCAATATTGTATAACATATTTGTCTGTATCCATTCTGGAAATGTATGGTAATTTCCTGTATAATTTTAGAATTGTATAATCTCTGAATTAACTATACTTGCACTATTTGGAGCTTTTCTCCCTGGGACTCCACTGAAAATGGGTTCCTGACTCAGTCAGACTTTCCCGGTCACAAAATGTCAATCAATCAATCAAATAAATAAGACAATCATCTGCTTATCTAGAAGAAATGCGTAGTGAAAAAACACTTTTACAGAAACTTTACTAAGAGAGTGTGAAAGAGCAGTCAGGTGTCAAAGTTTCATTTAGTTTTCCAATTAATATTGTTTTTAATCCTTGTGATCCTTGTTAGTATCAAAAAAGCAGGAAGATGTCCAATTATTATTGTGAGGAATTATGCAAACTCGAGCAAATAAAATTCAATTGATTGAACAAATGATTTCTATGACTCAATTGGGATGTCATCCACTCTTGTAGCTTTAATATTTGAAGATGACTGCATTATTCATTTAATTTTTGAATTAATGGAATTGCATTATCTTTCAATCCTTTTTCCATTTAATTAAGCATACATTTTAATATTACTATTTGACTTCCCTCCTCTAGGCCATTAATCAAGGAGCATCATTCTTCACCACTGACACCGGTGGGGACCGTCTACTTACAATAAACCTAGAAACATGCAGTATTTTTCAGATGCAACTCTCTGCACCAAGCACAGTTTCCCTTAAGAGCACACTCCAGTCCTGAGTTTTCCTCTTCAGGCCCCAAATAAGACTTTGCCTTTCTCTCTGCATAAATCAGTGCTCTGTGTCCTATTCCAAGTAGCTAACACAAACACACTCTTTGAGATTTGATTTACACACACACACACACACACACACACACACACACACACACACACACACACACACACACACACACACACACCTGGGAAAGGCTGGCACAGATTTGCCCGCTATACCACCTTTATCCAGACTATAAGGTAGATTCCCTGCCACCAGCCAGCTACTTTTAAGGCTCTTACCAGGGTACCAAATTACTCTTAGTAAAATTCATACTTATACAAGTGGTAATGTTTGACCAAGGAGCAAGGCTTTCAGGAGCATGAAATCACAGTGCCACCAAATAAATGCAATTACTCACAAAGGTTAAAAATATCTTCTAGAAGGCTAGCCACAATGAAGGGTTTAGATATATTTATTAATCATCATCTTCTTTCGGCTGTTCCCGTTAGAGGTCGCCACAGCGGATCACCTGTTTCCATTTCTTCCTGTCCTCTGCATCTTGCTCTGTCACACCAACCACCTGCATGTCCTCTCTCACCACATCCATAAACCTTATCTTAGGCCTTCCTCTTTTCCTGTTACCTGGTAGCTTCATCCTTAGCATCTTTTTCCCAATATACTCAGCATCCCTCCTCAGTACATGTCCAAACCAATGTAATCTTGCTTCTCTGGCTTTGTTTCCAAACCTTCCAACCTGGGCTGACCCTCTAATATACTTATTCCTAATCCTGTCCACCCTCGTCACACCCAGTGCAAATCTTAACATCTTTAACTCTGCCACATCCAGCTCAAACTCCTTCCTTTTTATCAATGTCACTGTCTTCAACCCATAAAACATAGCTGGTCTCACTACCCTCTTGTAGACATTCCCTTTCACTCTTACAGGTACTCGTCTGTCACAAATGACTGATATATTTATTAATAAATACTAAAATAGAAAACATGAAAATACTGAATCTCTAGTTACAATAAACACCAGAGTTTCAATTCAAAGGAAATATAAAAAAAAATAACACAGATGGAAAGACTCGGACAGATACAAAAAAAACAGTATTTAACTAATCTCACTATATTTACTAACAAACTGAAAAATTACTGTTCCCTAGTTAAGTTACTTACAAAAGCAAGCCAAGATGAAGTAGATGAGTGTCTTTGTTGTCGGTTCCAAATAACTGGTGAAACTGTAACCATTGCCTTCTGTCACATGTCTTACTAGTATCTAAATATAATTTCAGTGCTGGCTATAGAATGACATCACATCACACCTGATTCTGTAGTTCCCACACTACCCCCCTGACTACAAACTGAATAAGGCATAGGTGTGTCACAGTACACACCTAGAGATTTGCTAAGGCATCTGGGGACTGTCAAATAATTCAATTACTTTCATCCTTCTGCAGAGATTAAGCAGCCATTCTCTGGCACCCCATGGTAGCAATTAGCTCACCCTAAGGACAATAAGAGCAGGAAAATGTAATGCTACGAACCAGGACCAAAATTCTTGCTTAGGATCATGAACGTTGGGTTCTGTGTTATGATTCCTGCCTAGAATCATGAGCGTCGAGGTCTGTGTTCTTACTCTTGCCTAGAATCATGAGCATTGGGGTCAGTGTTCCGATTCTTGCATAGGATCATAAACGTTGGAGTCTGTGTTCCAATTCTTGCCTAGGATCATGAGTGTAGGGGTGTGTTATGATTCCTGCCTAGGATCATGAGCGTTGGGGTCTGTGTTCCGATTCATGCCTAGAATCATGACCATTGGCGTCTGTGTTCTGATCCTTGCCTAGGATCATGAGCATTGGGGGAGGTCTGTGTTGTGATTCTGGCCTAGGATCATTAGCGTTGGGGTCTATTTTCTGATTGTTGCCTAGGATCACGAGTGTTGGATACTGACTGAAAAGGTAAGAGTGCAGATATAGGTAGCAGAAGTTAAATTATTTTGAGGGAAAATGTCCCCCCATTTCCATGGTAAGTGAGAATCTCTACAGCCTGTAATGACACTGGGTGCAGTCATTACCCCATCCTCTTTGAGAGGAGCTAGTTTTCGATTGGAAGTGCATTGAATGGGGGTGGTGTACTAGACACAGTCACTGTAATGATCTCCTACAAAGAATTTATGCCACAGGATGATCTGGAGAATGGCACTGTAAATAGGGAAGTCTGGCCTCTCCTACCTGACTTGCTGTAGCTTCCAGTTCTATCTGGACAAATGGCTGAGAAAGTAATGATCGGGGAAAGCCGATTTTCATTTAAAAATCATCAAGCCATAAAACTGAGGGTAAGCAAAACCAGTGCAGATGTGAGGAAATGCTTTTCAAAGACAGAGTAGTGGATACATGATCACCTCCCAGAAGAGGTAGTGCAGATGCATATTGTAATGTTCCTCAACAAAACATAGTGTGGCTGTAAGCAAAATCACAGTATAGAAAAAGTGGAAATTAATTATGGCCTATGTCACCTGGCCAAGTGCAGAAGACAGGAAGAATTCTTAAACCATGTGATCTTGTCTGCCATTATATTCTGCTTTACATTTTGACCCTTTACGTAATGCTCCTCCATCCCTGGTTTTCTCTCCATATGCAGCCATCATGCACTTTATGATATATATTTTCACACAGCAAGTCTTTTGTGATGAAGGTTTGCATTACTTGCTACTCTCAGGCACTTGGTAGAGCTGGGCAGTGTCTGGCTCAGTGTGCTGTAGTACAACCGTGCGCAAACACTTGGTAAAGCTGGGCAGTGTCTGCATCAGTGTGCTGTAGTACAACCATGCTCAGACACTTGGTAGAGCTGGGCAGTGTCTGGATCAGTGTGCTGTAGTATAACCATGCGCAGACACTTGGTAGAGCTGGATAGTGCCTGCATCAGTGTGCTGTAGTACAACCATGCTCAGACACTTGGTAGAGCTGGGCAGTGCCTGCATCAGTGTGCTGTAGTACAACCATGCTCAGACACTTGGTAGAGCTGGGCAGTGTCTGGAACAGTGTGCTGTAGTACAACCGTGCTCAGACACTTGGTAGAGCTAGGCAGTGTCTGAATCAGTGTGCTGTAGTACAACCATGCTCAGACACTTGGTAGAGCTGGGCAGTGTCTGGATCAGTGTGCTGTAGTACAACCATGCTCAGACATTTGGTAGAGCTGGGCAGTGCCTGCATCAGTGTGCTGTAGTACAACCATGCTCAGACATTTGGTAGAGCTGGGCAGTGTCTGCATCAGTGTGCTGTAGTATAACCGTGCTCAGACACTTGGTAGAGCTGGGCAGTGTCTGGATCAGTGTGCTGTAGTACAACCATGCTCAGACATTTGGTAGAGCTGGGCAGTGTCTGCATCAGTGTTCTGTAGTATAACCGTGCTCAGACACTTGGTAGAGCTGGGCAGGGTCTGGATCAGTGTGCTGTAGTACAACCATGCTCAGATACTTGGTAGAGCTGGGCAATGTCTGGATCAGTGTGCTGTAGTACAACCGTGCTCAGACACTTGGTAGAGCTGGGCAGTGTCTGGATCAGTACGCTGTAGTACAACCATGCTCAGACACTTGGTAGAGCTGGGCAGTGTCTGGATCAGTGTGCTGTAGTATAACCGTGCTCAGACACTTGGTAGAGCTGGGCAGTGCCTGGATCAGTGTGCTGTAGTACAACCATGCTCAGACATTTGGTAGAGCTGGGCAGTGCCTGCATCAGTGTGCTGTAGTACAACCATGCTCAGACACTTGGTAGAGCTGGGCAGTGCCTGCATCAGTGTGCTGTAGTACAACCGTGCGCAGACACTTGGTAGAGCTGGGCAGTGTCTGGAACAGTGTGCTGTAGTACAACCGTGCGCAGACACTTGGTAGAGCTGGGCAGTGTCTGGAACAGTGTGCTGTAGTATAACCGTGCTCAGACACTTGGTAGAGCTGGGCAGTGTCTGGATCAGTGTGCTGTAGTACAACCATGCTCAGACATTTGGTAGAGCTGGGCAGTGTCTGCATCAGTGTTCTGTAGTATAACCGTGCTCAGACACTTGGTAGAGCTGGGCAGGGTCTGGATCAGTGTGCTGTAGTACAACCATGCTCAGATACTTGGTAGAGCTGGGCAATGTCTGGATCAGTGTGCTGTAGTACAACCGTGCTCAGACACTTGGTAGAGCTGGGCAGTGTCTGGATCAGTACGCTGTAGTACAACCATGCTCAGACACTTGGTAGAGCTGGGCAGTGTCTGGATCAGTGTGCTGTAGTATAACCGTGCTCAGACACTTGGTAGAGCTGGGCAGTGCCTGGATCAGTGTGCTGTAGTACAACCATGCTCAGACATTTGGTAGAGCTGGGCAGTGCCTGCATCAGTGTGCTGTAGTACAACCATGCTCAGACACTTGGTAGAGCTGGGCAGTGCCTGCATCAGTGTGCTGTAGTACAACCGCGCAGACACTTGGTAGAGCTGGGCAGTGTCTGGAACAGTGTGCTGTAGTACAACCGTGCGCAGACACTTGGTAGAGCTGGGCAGTGTCTGGAACAGTGTGCTGTAGTATAACCGTGCTCAGACACTTGGTAGAGCTGGGCAGTGTCTGGATCAGTGTGCTGTAGTACAACCATGCTCAGACATTTGGTAGAGCTGGGCAGTGTCTGCATCAGTGTTCTGTAGTATAACCGTGCTCAGACACTTGGTAGAGCTGGGCAGGGTCTGGATCAGTGTGCTGTAGTACAACCGTGCTCAGATACTTGGTAGAGCTGGGCAGTGTCTGGATCAGTGTGCTGTAGTACAACCGTGCTCAGACACTTGGTAGAGCTGGGCAGTGTCTGGATCAGTACGCTGTAGTACAACCATGCTCAGACACTTGGTAAAGCTGGCAGTGTCTGCATCAGTGTGCTGTAGTATAACCGTGCTCAGACACTTGGTAGAGCTGGGCAGTGTCTGGATCAGTGTGCTGTAGTATAACCGTGCTCAGACACTTGGTAGAGCTGGGCAGTGTCTGGAACAGTGTGCTGTAGTATAACCGTGCTCAGACACTTGGTAGAGCTGGGCAGTGTCTGGATCAGTGTGCTGTAGTACAACCATGCTCAGACATTTGGTAGAGCTGGGCAGTGTCTGCATCAGTGTGCTGTAGTATAACCGTGCTCAGACACTTGGTAGAGCTGGGCAGTG
This sequence comes from Protopterus annectens, assembly GCF_019279795.1. Classification (NCBI taxonomy): domain Eukaryota; kingdom Metazoa; phylum Chordata; order Ceratodontiformes; family Protopteridae; genus Protopterus; species Protopterus annectens. The sequence continues at coordinate 1,875,167,678 of NC_056732.1, forward strand.
CCTGCATCAGTGTGCTGTAGTACAACCATGCTCAGACATTTGGTAGAGCTGGGCAGTGCCTGCATCAGTGTGCTGTAGTATAACCATGCTCAGACACTTGGTAGAGCTGGGCAGTGTCTGGATCAGTGTGCTGTAGTACAACCATACTCAGACACTTGGTAGAGCTGGGCAGTGTCTGGAACAGTGTGCTGTAGTATAACCGTGCTCAGACACTTGGTAGAGCTGGGCAGTGTCTGGATCAGTGTGCTGTAGTACAACCATGCTCAGACATTTGGTAGAGCTGGGCAGTGTCTGCATCAGTGTGCTGTAGTACAACCATGCTCAGACATTTGGTAGAGCTGGGCAGTGCCTGCATCAGTGTGCTGTAGTACAACCATGCTCAGACACTTGGTAGAGCTGGGCAGTGCCTGCATCAGTGTGCTGTAGTACAACCGTGCGCAGACACTTGGTAGAGCTGGGCAGTGTCTGGAACAGTGTGCTGTAGTACAACCGTGCGCAGACACTTGGTAGAGCTGGGCAGTGTCTGGAACAGTGTGCTGTAGTATAACCGTGCTCAGACACTTGGTAGAGCTGGGCAGTGTCTGGATCAGTGTGCTGTAGTACAACCATGCTCAGACATTTGGTAGAGCTGGGCAGTGTCTGCATCAGTGTTCTGTAGTATAACCATGCTCAGACACTTGGTAGAGCTGGGCAGGGTCTGGATCAGTGTGCTGTAGTACAACCGTGCTCAGATACTTGGTAGAGCTGGGCAGTGTCTGGATCAGTGTGCTGTAGTACAACCGTGCTCAGACACTTGGTAGAGCTGGGCAGTGTCTGGATCAGTACGCTGTAGTACAACCATGCTCAGACACTTGGTAAAGCTGGCAGTGTCTGCATCAGTGTGCTGTAGTATAACCGTGCTCAGACACTTGGTAGAGCTGGGCAGTGTCTGGATCAGTGTGCTGTAGTATAACCGTGCTCAGACACTTGGTAGAGCTGGGAAGTGCCTGGATCAGTGCGCTGTAGTACAACCGTGCTCAGACACTTGGTAGAGCTGGGCAGTGTCTGGATCAGTGTGCTGTAGTATAACCATGCTCAGACACTTGGTAGAGCTGGGCAGTGCCTGGATCAGTGTGCTGTAGTACAACTGTGCTCAGACACTTGGTAGAGCTGGGCAGTGTCTGGATCAGTGTGCTGTAGTATAACCGTGCTCAGACACTTGGTAGAGCTGGGCAGTGCCTGCATCAGTGTGCTGTAGTATAACCGTGCTCAGACACTTGGTAGAGCTGGGCAGTGCCTGGATCAGTGTGCTGTAGTACAACCATGCTCAGACACTTGGTAGAGCTGGGCAGTGTCTGGATCAGTGTGCTGTAGTACAACTGTGCTCAGACACTTGGTAGAGCTGGGCAGTGTCTGGATCAGTGTGCTGTAGTATAACCGTGCTCAGACACTTGGTAGAGCTGGGCAGTGCCTGGATCAGTGTGCTGTAGTACAACCATGCTCAGACACTTGGTAGAGCTGGGCAGTGTCTGGAACAGTGTGCTGTAGTATAACCGTGCTCAGACACTTGGTAGAGCTGGGCAGTGTCTGGATCAGTGTTCTGTAGTACAACCGTGCTCAGACACTTGGTAGAGCTGGGCAGTGTCTGGATCAGTACGCTGTAGTACAACCATGCTCAGACACTTGGCAGAGCTGGGCAGTGCCTGGATCAGTACGCTGTAGTACAACCATGCTCAGACACTTGGTAGAGCTGGGCAGTGCCTGGATCAGTGTGCTGTAGTACAACCGTGCTCAGACACTTGGTAGAGCTGGGCAGTGCCTGGATCAGTGTGCTGTAGTACAACCATGCGCAAACACTTGGCAGAGCTGGGCAGTGTCTGGATCAGTGTTCTGTAGTACAACTGTGCTCAGACACTTGGTAGAGCTGGGCAGTGCCTGGATCAGTGTGCTGTAGTACAACCGTGCGCAGACACTTGGTAGAGCTGGGCAGTGTCTGGAACAGTGTGCTGTAGTATAACCGTGCTCAGACACTTGGTAGAGCTGGGCAGTGCCTGGATCAGTGTGCTGTAGTACAACCATGCTCAGACACTTGGTAGAGCTGGGCAGTGTCTGGAACAGTGTGCTGTAGTATAACCGTGCTCAGACACTTGGTAGAGCTGGGCAGTGTCTGGATCAGTGTTCTGTAGTACAAACGTGCTCAGACACTTGGTAGAGCTGGGCAGTGTCTGGATCAGTACGCTGTAGTACAACCATGCTCAGACACTTGGCAGAGCTGGGCAGTGCCTGGATCAGTACGCTGTAGTACAACCATGCTCAGACACTTGGTAGAGCTGGGCAGTGCCTGGATCAGTGTGCTGTAGTACAACCGTGCTCAGACACTTGGTAGAGCTGGGCAGTGCCTGGATCAGTGTGCTGTAGTACAACCATGCGCAAACACTTGGCAGAGCTGGGCAGTGTCTGGATCAGTGTTCTGTAGTACAACCGTGCTCAGACACTTGGTAGAGCTGGGCAGTGCCTGGATCAGTGTGCTGTAGTACAACCGTGCTCAGACACTTGGTAGAGCTGGGCAGTGCCTGGATCAGTGTGCTGTAGTACAACCGTGGAGGATCCCTTTTCATTAGTTCCTACCAGCTTTCTAGCTCCCGCTTGTGCCTTTGCAAAAGTGTGATGTATTACATGAGATTTTAGGATGTCTGTAGTTGGTGAGAGTCTGAGGAATGATAATTTTATACCCAAGTAGAATAGCGTAGTCACCAAGACACTGAAGTAGCATTACTGTCTCTTATTGATTTAGATGGCAATACAGAGCAGAGGGATCAGATTTGGAAAGATATGGTCCACAAAAGTTAGTGCTGGAAAGAGAACATCACCTAACCCTCTCACTGACATTGAACACCTTTTCCTGTCACTGAGTTGTGATGGCCCCATGTGGATCATCTGTGGATGTGCCACTGAATTTAGAATCGCATTGTGTAACTAAGAATGTATGTTTTCTTTCTTGACATACCATACATATTTTAAAGTGACTAGGATGTGCGAGGTAGCTGTACACAAAGCTATAATACTATATCTGTAGAGAATTACTCATTATGGAGTCAGTACCATGGGGGCTAGTAGCTGGAGTTTTACTCTTGGAGGGCCCAGAGCTGAGGTGAAGAAAGGCTAACCTTCCCTTTTACCAAGTTACATAAAGTACTAATCCTAAGGGACACAGGTAGTTTTATTAACTTTCACAGTTTGAAAAAGACATTCCAAGAGACCAAAGGTGAAAATCAAAAGCAGTGCAGCAGCTGTTATAAATTGACTTTCTGGCTTTTGCCCATGCAAAATATTTAGTGATGCATGACAAAATTAGAATTGCCTTCTTTGCTAGCTCCTGTACTCCTGTTTCAAATACCTAATAATTAATTGCTGACTCAGGATTACATTTAATCTTCAGTGATATCCCATCTCTCGTTTCTATATCCCAAGATCACAAGTTAAATTAGTAAAGCAGATTCCCTATGCATTGGTTAGATTTCCAGTGTATGTACTTGTCATTTGCTATTTGTCTGCTAATTTGGTAAGTGAAAACAATCAGAGATTCTTCTCAACCATGATCTGGGCCAAAGCATGCAGGCAGACAGAGAGACAGTAGCGTCAACAGTTCAAACCCCAGAGCCAACATACAGCTACTTGTTTACTTTTAGAAGAAAGATGCTATACCAGCCTGTACAGTTAGAGCTTCTACATGGCTGCACGTGAGGGTAGCAAGATGAAGTACATTGACAATAACTTATATTATCAGATCTACATATATATTTTATGCATGTGTAACCTAAGCTGACAGTGTTAGTACTGGGCTAACTTTCATTATACATGTCTGTGACGTGACAGAGTAAAGGAAGGTGTCACTATCATCTAGATACGGTAGGTGGTAACAGAATACAATTAAGTAAGTGATTGTGTGACACACTGTCTGCCTCTAAACCAAGCTGGGCAGATGGATTGGTGTTCACAAATCCACCCCGGTATGTCTTTTCTGGATCTTCACGAAGAGAGAGGCAGGACCTAAGAACGAGTACTGGAAACACAGAAATAACCTTTAGCTGTGAAATCCTAGGATCCGATTGTGTTGGAGGATATATAGACACACAGAAGCATAGTGCCTCTTTTTCAGGTTTTTCCATTACCTTGAAGCTTTTGGGACATTAAAATTATACAATACAAAATATGTAAAATAAACAGCCTAATGGAAACAACTTTTTGCAAATCATTCTTTTTAATTTCATTGTAGTATTTGTTAATCAAATTGTATCGTTATGGTTTACCAACTAGATTTGTTCTTCATAATTTAGATCTGATACTTGGGAATATGCATGCTCAGATGATAGATCCTGCCTGAGATCTTACATTCTGTAGGGTTTTCATAAAACACAAATTATTACTCATTTATTTCTTTCTTTTTTTGGAAAAAAATGAAAACCAATGACTTAATTATATAGCTCACATGATGTGTGCGCCTTACTTTGATTTAGCGTATATGGTTGTAACAAGTGTTACTCCACCCAAACCAAACTATTTTGGTGATTATTCCTGCTTGTGCCCTGCCATGAAACCCACACAGCTTTCTTTTATTTGTGCTTCTGTGTATGTGTGGCCTATGCAGTCTTCGCTATTTTTTATCAGTTTGCTTGTTTATTTAATTATCTGTTTTATTATTTCACTTTTTTTACATGTGCCAGATAAATTTCAATAATTTACATCAATAAATCATTGTAATCCTTTTTATGTTTTATTTTATTTATCTATATATTTCAATAATTTACATCAATATATTATCTGTGATCTGTTTTTATATCTATTTATGTAATTATATGCATGAAAAGAACAATAAGCAATTTCCAATTCACTCCCTCCATTTTGTTGTTTAAGAATATATAAAAGCTATACTGATTTACAAAAATAAAAAATTCCAGCTAAGCAAATTAATCTTTTTTTTTCTTCAAAGTGTGTTTTTAATCATGTTTGGGTAATTTTGATGACTACTCCATGCACATGGATAAAGACCAGTTAGAGTATGAATGCTGTTGTTTTAACTGTGCAAGTACACATTTTTTTAGTTGCCAGGAATATTTGAAATGACAGTTCCCTTTATTAGCTGGTTCAAGTTTTGGATATTTTCCTTAAAAGTGTAAAACGTGTCCATTTTGCTATAAGCAATTATCTGGAGGTTTAATTTTACAATAGCAGCATAGTCAATTTGTTATTTTTCTTTCAACATTTTATTTATTTTTTCTTATGTATAGAAATATTATTGGTAAATAGTTTTCCATATCATATTAACTTTCAGCTGATCTTCTACCAGCTGAATACCTGCAAATTGCTGCAGATGTCATAGCCTACCCCATTTCAATCTTAATTAACAGAACCATTACTGAGTCCACAATCCCAGCAATATGGAAAATATCTTACATCATACCTCTTCATAAAGGAGGAACATCCACTGAACTCTCTAACTATAGACCAATAGCCATACTATCACCACTTGCCAAAATTATGGAAAAGTGTGTGCATAACCAACTCATGTCCTATCTCATCCAAAACAAGCTACTAACTGACTCTCAACATGGATTTAGACCCCATCATAGCACGACTACTGCCCTCCTCTCTTTTACCGAGAAAATGAACCTTAACCGGAATAACAAAAATATTTCTTCGGCTCTCTTTCTAGATATGTCGAAAGCCTTCGACATGGTAAACCACCAGTTACTCCTCAAAACCTTAGAATCCTTACATCTAGACACCCAAGTCCTAAACTGGTTTCAGGCCTACCTCGTAGGCAGACAACAGGCAGTAATGTGGCAGAACAAGCTCTCCTGCCTACTACCGAACACCATAGGGGTACCTCAAGGGTCCATATTAGGACCTCTTCTCTTCTCAATATTCATAAATGACCTCCCCGAAGCCACCTGCATCCAATATGCAGATGACTCAACTCTCATCTGTTCTAATCCCATCCTAGATAACCTTCTAACAACTACCCAACACAGCTTTACCATAGTTGAAAATTGGCTAACAGACCATCAACTCATCCTAAACCCAAAAAAAACCCAACTACTTCTCTTCCACCCAACCAACCCAACACCTTTCACACATTTTACCATTCAATCCAACAATGGTACCATTATCTCTCATGTTACCAACGCTAAACTATTAGGAGTAAACATCGACAATAAACTGCGATTTGACATCCACATCAACCAAACTATTAAAATGGTAAACAAAAAACTAGGGTCCTTATATAGGATAAAAACCTTCCTAACTCCAGCTGCCAGACTAGCTACTGCCCGCTCACACCTCCTATCCACCCTACTATACGCCTCCCCCATCCTTACGAACCTCAACAAATCGGACCTCAATCGACTCTCCTCTTGTTATAACCACATTGCTAGATTCATCACTGCCCTACCCTATAGAACACACCACTGTATTAACCTGAAAAAACTTGACTGGCTAGAACTCCCTAATCTTCTTCAGGAATACCAACTCATAGAAGCCTTTAAAATCCTGAAACATCCAGAGAACACCCCTGCACTAAAAAACATACTAACCCCTTACTCCAACCTAAGTTCACTTCGCTCATCTAACAAACTCCTAATACAAACTAGCAAGTCCCATAACCTAGGTGGGGACACACTGTATTCCAATATTATTGGCAAGGTGTGGAATTCTCTTCCCAATAAGCTCACGTCTTTACCATCACTAGCTCAATTCAAAAAAGAACTAAAAATCCACTATAAATCACAATGGCTTTGTCCTTGTACGAACCCAGACTAACATTCCCATGTGCAATTCTACATACAAGAGGGCAATTATTGTCTAATATAATGAACTGTAACCAACTGTAGTTTTCTATTGTAATAATTTTCTCTCTCTTTATAAACTATGTAAATTGTCTTTATGTCTTTGTAACAATATATCATTGTTAACCCTGTCGGAGCTTTTCTCCCCGGGACTCCGCTGAAAATGGACATGTATCTAGTCAGACTATCCCGGTCAACAAATGTAAAATAAATAAAATAAAAATAAAATAAAATATTAACTCTGAGACTGTTAATACTGCTGATTTATTTGTGTTCTGGGGTTGTTGGACTGTGTACACCTCTGACACATTTATTGACACAACAGAAGATGTCGGCTCCTTTTTTTTTTTTTAGAGTTCTTCAAAGTTGTTCTCTTTTCTTTTAGTTTTCTGGTAAATCGTCCTCAACCTGGGCATAACCAAGAAGTAATAGTTAGGAATTCAATGTGAAATAATGAAAATATTACTCAAATTATCACATCCTTTCTGTTCCATTCTCATAGTCAAAAACATAAGTAACGATTTAGAAAGAAATGTATTCAGAATTACAATTTAGTATTAACAAAAGAAAAAAAAATCGAGTCAGTACTAGCCACTTTTTGGTGTAAACATTGGCTTTAGATCATTTATTCACATTGAATAATGTTGCTGTGATACTACAGCTTCTTGTAAAAATGAGAAAAAGCGGTTTGATGAAGACAAAAAAAGGGGGAAAGCGAAACAACTGGGCACAAGTTTGAAATTAGGAGAAGCACCAAATGCACTTTAGGTACATATTTCACTATTTTAACAACAATCTGGCATTAGATTTAAAAATATAGGAAGTTAAGTTGTACTGTAACCAGCTAATAATGCACCCTCCCCAGAAAAGGTACAGATTTCATGCTAGTAAAATTAATAACTAATGCAAGCTTCACATTGTTAATGTATAGCCTGTGGTGTCACACACATTTCCAAATGTAGGTGTAGTTTAGAACCTTTACTTACTAAATTAAAAAGTGATTATACATAAAGACAGTTATGAGTACAGAACTGCAGGTAAAACCATTCTGAATCTTCATTCAACTGTATTGACTAAAGCTGCTGTAATGCCAGTCATCTCCATCAAATGACTTAAATCATCAAAATACCACGAGGATGATTCTTTGTCATGAGTGCTTGGAATAACTGATGTCTCATGAGAGAATGTTTCCCTCTAAATCAGTCTGAGGTTGTTTAACTGATATTATAATTATTGACTAGGCAGGTAGAAACTCAGAGAATAATTTGTTGTCTGTAAGAAAACTAATAGTTACAAGGCAAGCCCACCAGTTTTATGGCTGTCAAAGGGGGTGATCCCCAGCAATTGCTGTTTTTGCCCTTCCCAGTTGCTGGCCAAGGTGCCTAGTCACCTGCCATGAGGTTGCCCGTTCATGCCATGTATGTTGATGTGTGTAACGACAGTGGTATTAAGTAGCTGTCGCTGCCTATGACTAGCCATTCTTTTTGTATATGCCTTTAAAAAAACAGTGGGACTCAGCATATGTTAACATCCCAGATAAGTTATTTACCTTACACGATTGTCCAAGTTATATTTTGTATGATATATTGCTTAGACTCCATATGCAGAACTCAAATTTTTGTCTGCCTCTATCTGATATGATGCTTCCTTTACAGTTGCCATAGAATCTGCTGGCGACACCAGTATGAGTAATGTACCTGTCAGTTCTGATATTACAGCAGGCATGCTGCCTACAATTTTCCACACTGTTCCTGAACGTGTGCTGTTATTGTTAACACTGTAACTTATAAAAAGATATGTAAAATGTGCAAAACCAAGAATCAAGTAAAAAAGTCCACAATGTCCAAAGCTCAAGGCACTTGAAATTCCATATAAATAAATCATCAGACAATCTCTGGGAGACATACCTGTCTCTCTAGCATATTCTGCTAATATCACTGGCAAGGTTGAGATCCCTTGAGCGAGTGACTGTAGTGCCATGTGACTTGCAGACGTGCAGCATTTCCATCAGGTTCAGGTCAGAGACTGCCATATAGGTCAGGCCCACGTCACCTCTCAGTAGCCTATATGATACAGAGAAGATTGACAGGTCTTTCTGTCTATTTGCATAGGTCATGGTTTGGAGGCCCTGTATCATCTTAGTGAGAAACCTATGTGGTCTCTCCAGTAGCTGCAGGTGTCTGGCGAGATACATGCAGAAGGAAGCATTGTACTCATTAATGGTCTCATTAGGGTCGTGTAAAGTGAAGCTATAACATCCTTAGACCTGGATGTGATGCCATTACTTATGAGATGCACAAATGTAGAAGGCTTTCCTTACCACCATGGAAACCTGGTGGTCAAAGTTCAGATTGCTCTTGACCTGTGTTCCCAGATGTTGCACCACTGGATTTGAACTTAGAGGGATGTTGTCAGTATTATAATTAGTGGGGAATTCCGGTTTGCCAAATGGGCTAATACTGCACTTTTTTGCATTTAGTTTTAGACTGTGACTTTGGCACCAGTCATTTGCTCTGTTAGCCCCTCCTGTAATATGTTAACGACGTTGGGGGACTCAGTGATTCCGCCTAGTTTACAATCATCAGCAAACTTAGTAGGCCAAAGGCCGTCTACTTTAGTCTGGACTTCAAAGAAGTAGATTACAGGTAGTAAAGGGCCCAGTACAGATCATTGCAGTACACCACTGGTGATGGGTCTACTAGTAGACGTGGAGTCACCAACTTTGACAGTGCATTTTCTGCTGGTGAGCTAATTAACTACCCATCTAGTGATTTAAGGGTTAAGCCCTAGCTGGGAGAATTTTTCAAATATACCCAAGTGGGTGATTGTGTCAAAGTCTTTGGCTAGGTCCAGATAGGCGGTATGCACTGTCTTACCTTCATCCAGGGCTTTGGTGATTTTCTCAGTCTACCAGGTTCAGTAAGTATGATCTACCCTTAATGAAGCCAAACTGAGTTGGGTCTAGAGTTTCAAGGCTGCCTATATCCTTGTTGATAAGGTGCATGATGATCCTTTCCATGGCCTTGCAGATGAGGCTGGTTAGATGTATGGGTCTGTAGTTCCCAGGTTTGGTTGATGGCCCCCCTTTATGCACAGGGATTACTGTTATCCATTCTGCTCATACAAATCGAGTTCTCAGGCCATGGCTACAGAGAATGGTAAGCAGGTCAGCTACATCCTGTTTAGATTGCGTATTAAGCAACCTGGAATGTTATCTGGTCTCATTGAGGCCATGTTTTTGGCCTTGGAGAGCACACATATGCATTGGTCTCTAGAGATAATAGCTAGAGAACCGGTATCAGGTATGCTTTTGGGTATGGCTGTCAGCTAGCAGGTTGGTAATTTGCACCGGTATAGTGTAAGTGGTAACATCTACTACCAATTCGACACATAGCTGGGCACTCCCTTTTAGATTTTGGATGTAGTTAAAGAATGCCTTATGACTGTCCTTGGCTAGGGATGCTATTTTAGCTTCATAATTAGCTTTACAGGAATTTACAAGACTTCTGATTTGCATGTTCAAACTGTGGAGGGAATTCTTCCTCTGCAGAGGCAGTTGCCTCTTGTTCTTGGAAATCAGTTTCTTCATTTTGTTATATAATCTGTTTGTACTAGATGTCCATCAAGGTGGGTTGTTTTTTTTGTGAGGGCCTGGTTTTAATCTGTTCAGGTACAATTGAGTCTATACAGTTGCTAAGGTGATTATACAGGGTATTTGTGTAAGGCTCTGTATAGGAGTCATTGTTGCCTGTGATTGCAGGGGGTAAAAAACTTTTTACACCATCACTTAGTAGGCTGTAGTTTGCTTTGGAGAAGTTCCTTAGGTTTATTTGCTCCTCTGGGGGTGTAGGATCCAATAGTTGCTTCAAATGAGACTGATTTATAATCTGATCTTACCAGGGAGGGCATCACACAGGAGTCAGTGCAGTGACCACCCATGTTGGTGAGTACTATGTCTAGAACATTAGAGACCCTTGTGTGGTTGAGACTAACTCTTCCAGAGCATTTGTATCGACAAAGTCCAGGAATGTCTGGGCAAGCGTGTTTGAGCTCATGTATGTTTGACAGTCGATGGAGGGATAATTGAAATCTCCCATGGCTAAGGTGTTGGGTTGTATGGTGAGTAACTCCAGTAAGTCCAGGTAGGCATTGTGCTTTTCTTGGTTCACAGTTGGGGACCTGTAGCTTGCAATGATTGGGTAGGGTGTTTTGCCTATAGTTAATTGGGCATGCAGTAGTTCGAGTCATAATGTTTGACCAGTCTTCAGGTGTACTTGGCTTTAATGAAGATGGATACACCTCCACCTTCAGTTCTTTCATGCTCATTCTGAGGTCTGAATGTGTGGAAAGCATTGTAGCTAGGGTGCTGTCTGCAGCTTTGAGCCATGTTTCAGTGACTGCACCGATATTAGTATCTTTCAAGGTGATGAGTGCTCCCAGGGAGTGCAGTTTCATCTTTAGACTCCTAGCATTAAGCATCATTACCTTGAGTTTGTCTAGAGTGTATTTTGCTATGTTAGAAATTTTGCCATTTTCATATTGCCTAAAAAAGGGACTATGGAGGGACAAGCACCTTAGCCAGTATCCAAAAGCCTGGGGGAAACAGGTGCAGACCATCTTTACCAAAGCAGTGTGGCCTGTCGTCCAAGTTTTCCCAGGCTGACAAGTACTGAATCCCCCTGGAATGACACCAGAAGCTAAGCCATTTGTTGAAGTCAATCACTTTTTGTTTATATTGTGGCATCATCATGGGTGAAGGTAGAATGCTGCACAAGGCTAGGGACATACATGCCTGGGACACATGATCTGAGAGTTTAGTCATGACTCTCTTCATATAGTCCAGGGAGGTATGTCTCAAGTCATTCACCCCAACATAGACTATGACAGAGTCATAATGGTACTTGTTGTTGAGTGACTTGAGTGCATCGTGATCTCTTGGATCCTGGAACCCAACAGGCAGCTAACTGTGACATTCTCCTTGTCCAGTCTGGTTAGGGGGATATCTGTGTGTCTCACTGTGGAATCTTCTATGACCAAGACATTAGCTTTTTGAGGTGGTTTTCCTTAGTGGCTTATTTAGTGAGGCACTATTATGTGTGTTATGTGCAGTGGTTTCTATACATGTTGAGGTGTGTGCAGATAATTTCCACTTGGGAGGTCCTGATATTTGGTAGGCTTTTAGTGATTACCTCCCTTATTATTAGTTATTATTGACACTGTTCCTGAACCAGTGCTGGTACTCCTGACAATGTTCTGGAACCTGTGCTGTTATAATTAATGCAGTCCCTGAACCTGTGCTGTTGCTATCAACACTGTTCCTGAACTTTTGCCTTTTATTATGGACACTGTTCCCATATCTGTGTTGTTACTGTGGAAACTATTCCTGAAACCTCACAGCTGTTATTGACACCATTCCAGAACCTTTGCTGTTATTATTGACAGGGTTCTGGAACCTATGTTGTTATTGTTAACACTATTCCTGGTTCTATGGATACCAGTAATGAATTTGTTCCTGAACCTGTTATGTTATAATTTATACTGTTCCTGAATCTCTGCTGTTATTACTGACACTGTTCCCGAACCTGTACTGTTATTAGTGATACTGCTCCCGAAACTCTGGTGTCCTTGTATTGTGCTTCAGATAATGTGGTGAAGGCACAAGGTTCAACCTGTGACACAAATCCTGTGGTTCTTGGTGGCATGCAAGCTGGCACGTCTATGGCTGACACTACAATGGATGAGCCAAGTCTTGTGGTGGTGGAGTATAGAATTTTATGTCCATGGGTTGTGATGCATTAGAAAAATGGACACTCAGACCCATTTGTTTCAATGGATGACCCCCCCCCCCCAAGCAGGTTTTTACATTTGAGTCAAGGATGCATGATCTTGGAGTTGGGTATATTAGTTTAGAAGTGCAAGGGTAAAGATCTCTTCATAGGTATGTTAGTCCCCACAAAGTGTATCAGTGGTTATCCATGCAGCTAATTGACTTCATTTCTGTGTATATACTAACTCTGAGATCACAGTACCCCCGCACCCAGTTACTTATATATACTAACTCTGAGATCAGTGTACCCCCACACCCTGCTACTTCTACATACTAACTCTGAGATCACAGTACCCCCACACCCAGTTACTTATATATACTAACTCTGAGATCAGTGTACCCCCACACCCTGCTAACTTATATACACTAACTCTGAGATCACAGTACCCCCACACCCAGTTACTTATATATACTAACTCTGAGATCAGTGTACCCCCACACCCTGCTACTTCTACATACTAACTCTGAGATCACAGTACTCCCACACTCAGTTACTTGTATATACTAACTCTGAGATCAGTGCACCCCCACACCCTGCTACTTCTACATACTAACTCTGAGATCACAGTACCCCCACACCCAGTTACTTATATATACTAACTCTGAGATCAGTGTACCCCCACACCCTGCTACTTCTACATACTAACTCTGAGATCACAGTACCCCCACACCCAGTTACTTATATATACTAACTCTGAGATCAGTGTACCCCCACACCCTGCTACTTATATGCACTAAATCTGATATCACAGTACCCCCACACCCAGTTACTTATATATACTAACTCTGAGATCAGTGTACCCCCACACCCTGCTACTTATATATACTAACTATGAGATCACAGTACCCCCACACCCAGTTACTTATATATACTAACTCTGAGATCAGTGTGTCTCCACACCCTGCTACTTAACTAACTCTGAGATCCCAGCACCCCCACACCCTGCTACTTATATATACTAACTCTGAGATCAGTGAACCCCCACACCCTGCTACTTATATAACTCTGAGATCAGTGTACCCCCACATCCTGCTACACACACACACACACACACACACACATATATATATCCAATAAGAACTCACTCAAGAGTTGAAGACAAAATAAATATAATATAAGAACAACTTCTAGAGAAACACTTCTTAAGACTAAAAATAAAAATAAGAGATGAATGAAAAGTGCTGTACTAATACAAGACACAGGAGCCAGTGTCTAGCGCTTTCATCCTTTATTAATATCAAGGACTTCTTCAGATAAAGCTTAGAATAAACAAGTCGTATATATAGTATAGAAATGTAGGAGTTCCCTACAGAACAAGACCCAATAAACATCACAGAACTCTACAAACATATTATAATATGTAAAACATTCCAAAAATTCAAACATTTATGACAGCAAAAGAAATATGACCCAATAGCATCATATTAGAAGACTAAAAAGTAAATGACAGGTTAGCAGTTCCATTTTAGGGCACATTTAATATTCAAATTTTCATTACGCCCAGGAGGGGCATCAGCTCTAAGTTTAAGTTGTCATAGTAACTCCCTAACCTTCAATAATGTGTTAGAGTCACCAAAAAACATGGGGACTGCTGCAATAACAAGAAATTTAAACCCAGTGAAACTTGAGCTAATAATACTGTGTTTTGCTAAGGCATTCCGGTTGACTCCTTTTTTAAGTGCTGTGCTATGTTCTTTGATTCTAGATGACAATTTCCTAGTAGGTTTTCCTATATGAAATGCCATGCATGGAGTGCAGAAAGCAGCATATACCGCATTAATAGAATTACATTTAAAATAGTTATTAAAGTAAACAGTATATTTGTTTTGTCTAAACACAAAATAGGTGCCTTTATAAATGTAAGTACAAGCTACACAGTTATTACAAGAAAACATGCCAAAAGTGTGCACTGTATTATCAGGGGCTAACACTAGAAATAGAGTCTCTATTCTCAACAAACATCCTGAGTGATTTTGTGCATTTATAAGTAAAAATTGGAGCCAATCCTCATCTGCAGACACTTCTTGACTATTAGTTAAAATATCCCAATTATTGCAAATTATATTTCTAATGGATTGTGAATCCCTACAGATAGGTATAGGAAAGCTAGCCCGTCTGTCCAGAGAACTGTTCCCATTAATAGTGTTAGAAGTAATATGATGTGCTTGGATGTTTGGGTATGCATTAGTGAAATTAGTGTCAACCCTTCCTGTGTTTATTTTAGTATGGTTTGTTAAAACTTCTGTGCTGTTAGCTGTGAAGGAGTGTGTAATGGTACAGTTATGATGTGAAGAAACAACAGAGGGAGTATTAGCAGTCTCCACAGAATAGCTGCTATTTACATTACATCTAGGAACAAATCCGTCAGAAATAATAGGAGGAAATTTGGTGTGCCGAAGTGATAACATTTCTGAGAACAGAGAATTCAGCAAAACTTTAGGATAATTTCTTAGTAATAAAAATTAGTAAATATTTGACTTTCCGTAATAAAAACATTATCATCACTAATGACATCACACAGTCTAATGTACTATCCCCTAGCCAAGTTACACTTCATAAAAAATGGATGCATACTGGTGGTCAAGAGAGTTATTCCTAATTGTTTCCTTTCTATATATATTAGAGGACCAAGAAAGCATGTTAGTGTTTAACCGAATGTGTTAATCTCTTTACCATATCATGAAATGTTTAAATTAAGGAACGTTACGCTAGCTGAAAGCTGTGTTATATTAGTACAGCCTGTGTTTCATTCATTTCTTACTTTTATTTTTAGTCTTAAAAAGTGTTTCTCAAGAAGTTCTTGTATTATATACGGATTCGTATCACTTCACTGAAACCCATTTCACTGAGACCAAATCACCTACAGTTCATTTCACTGAAAGTTCATTTCACCTAAAACTCATTTCACTGACACGTCGTACTCTAAGGCAAGTCAAAGGCATATGTCCTTTTCCCTTCTGTAGTGCGATCCTGATGTTAGTATATATAGTTGGGGGGGTGTAGGGGCACAGCCCCCCACTTAATTTGGTTTTCTGTTGTCTGGTTTTGTTCTACATTATATGGTAAAACTGAACTAGGTGGGGGGGCTACACCCCAACCCCCCAATTATATATACTAACACCAGGATCACACTACAGTGGGGAAAAGGACATTAACCTTTGATTTGCCTTATTGTACTATTTGTCAGTGAAATGAGTTTTAGGTGAAAGGAAGTTTAGATGATTTGGTCTCAGTGAAATGGTCTTTCAGTGAAGTGATATGAATTCATATATGGATATATATATATATATATATATATATATATATACCAAATATGAGATCACAGTAGCCCCATACCCACTACTTATATATAGTAAGTCTATCACAGTACCCCCACACCCTGGTACTTATATATACTAACTCTGAGATCAGTGTACCCCCACACCCCTGCTACTTATATATATTAACTCTGAGATCACTGTACCCTCACACCTCTGATACTTATATATACTAAAGGTCTATATTAAAATGAAGAAAACGACAAAAGAGCAAACGCGCTTTCACTGACACATAAAAGCCGAAACCACAGAAAAGCAAAGTCACAAAACAGCGATTTCTTTCCCAGGGAAAAGAAATTTCTGGGCCGTTCTCAAGACATTGCCATTTCCTCCACTGCTGTGCAATGTCAGACTTGGTATATTTATGTAGGGGGGGGTGTGGGGGGCACAGCCCACTGGTGAAAACCCCCACTTTATTTTGTTTTTACATTATTTATTTATTTTTTTGGAACAGTGATTTTTTTTCCCCAGGAAAAAAATTGCTGTTCCATAACTTCGTTGTTTTGTGGTTTTGGCATTTATCTGTTGATGAAAGACCATTCGCTCTTCTGTCATTTCGTTCTTTAATATACGCCCCATACTAACTCTGAGATCACAGAACCCCCACAGCCTGCCACTTATATATACTAACTCTGGGATCACTGTACCCACACACCCCGCTACTTATATATACCAACTCTGAGATCACTTCACTGTACCATCACATCCTTGCTATATATATATATATATATATATATATATATATATATATATGTATACTAACTCTGAGATCACAGTACCCCCAAACCCCTGCTACTTATATATACTAAATCTGAGATCAGTATACCCCACACCTTGCTACTTAAATGTACTAACTCTGAAGTCAATGAGCCCCCACACCCCTGTTACTTATGTATACCAACTCTGAGATCACTGTATTCCCACAATTCTACTACTTATATACACTAACTCTGGGATCACAGTACTCCCACACCCTGCTACTTATATATACTAACTCTGAGATCACAGTACCCCACATCCTGTTACTTATATATACTAACTCTGAGATCAGTGTACCCCACACCCTGCTACTTAAATATACTAACTCTGAGATCAGTGTACCCCCCCACACCCTGCTACTGATATATACTAACTCTGGGACCACAGTACCTCCACACCCTACTACTTATATATACTAACTCTGAGATCAGTGTAGCCCCACACCCTGCTACTTATATATACCAACTCTGAGATCACTTCACTGTGCCATCACATCCCTGCTACATATATATATATATATATATATATATATATATATATATATATATATATATACTAACTCTGAGATCACAGTACCCCCAAACCCATGTTACTTATATATACTAAATCTGAGATCAGTATACCCCACACCTTGCTACTTAAATGTACTTATGTATACCAACTCTGAGATCACTGTATCCCCACAATCCTACTACTTATATACACTAACTCTGGGATCACAGTACCCCCACGCCCTGCTACTTATATATACTAACTCTGAGATCACAGTACCCCACATCCTGTTACTTATATATACTAACTCTGAGATCAGTGTACCCCACACCCTGCTACTTAAATATACTAACTTTGAGATCAATATACCCCCACACGCTGCTACTTATATGTACTAACTCTGAGACCAGTGTAACCCACACCCTACTTAAATATACTGACTCTGAGATCAGTGTACCTCCACACCCTGCTACTGATATATACTAACTCTGGGACCACAGTACCCCCACACCCTGCTGCTTATATATACTAACTCTGAGATCAGTGTAACCCCACACCCTGCTACTTATATATACTAACTCTGAGATCACAGCATACCTCTCAACCATACTGAATTCCTTGGTATTTACCGGTTTTGTGGGCAAAATAATGGGGTGCCACAAATTCCCAAATGGCACCTTTAATTCCTGATTTTTTTTAGATCATTTTATTTATTTTTTAAATTTACCAATTTATCGCTGACGTCACCACGCACCTCTAGTCTACAGGGGTCGTGCATGATGACATCAGGTACTTTCTGTGGACCTGGTCAGACATTGATTTTTTTTAAAATATCTGGAGGGAAATAGGGACTATAACAGAAGAATGGTGGCTGCCGTGGCAGGTGTGCATCATTTTGCAGAGTCCGCCCACATGTCTCAACCTTCAGGTAAGAGAAAAGAATAAAACTGTTTAGTCACTGACTGTAAGTTCGTTCAAGCTTCCGTTTAGTATAGCTTTTAACCTTTTTGGCAACTGGTGAGTGTGCAAGTCTGTCTTTGCTGGGATAAAGGTCTGCTCTGCAATGCTGTTTAACTTTTGTGTGCAAGTCCATTTTTGCTGGGCCAAAGAAAACTTTTATCTGCTGTAAGTTCAACTGTGTGCAGTTTGGAACTTGTGTGTCTTGTCTTGTATGTGATTAGGTTCTGCTGCATTTGGATTTCCCCTTCTTGCTTGTTGTATTACAATTTTATTAGTTTCTGAGACAATTAGCATAGTTAGAAGGAAGGTCAGGACAGATTATGTGCCGAATTGAACCTGCCATTCCTGCAATTCTATGCTGTATGAAAATATGTTCAGCGGTTTCTGCTGCTTCTAAAATCATCTGGTTACTAGTTTCTAAATATGCAACCTTGAGTCAGATGTTTCCATTACGGAATGTCACCTGTACTGATTTAATGCTCTTTTTGTAGAACTTTTTATTAGGTGTACATTACTTTATTTCCTTTTGTACTACCTGTAGTACCTACGTTCCGCAGGTAACACCGGCACGGTTTGCTTTGCATGCACTGTTCTCTAGAGGTGCTTTGAAATAAACCTAGAATGCAAAAGGCATTCCCTCCCTTTGGTTTTGGATATTGTCTGATCAAAAAAAAATGCCGCAAGTCGCATGCGTTTTGTTTTAATCTGAATTGGTTTAGTGTTACAGCAAGTGCCCTGTACTGCTCTTCGGAAATGAAAGTGCTACATTTGTGTACTACTGTGATTTGATGCGTCTGCTATCCTGTCCTTATGCACCTAGCTGTATAGTAACCCCCTGCAGTTCCGAAGCAAAGGGTTGTTTGTCCGGCTACCTGATCCCTAACACTTCCGTATGTACAACAGAGCCAGCTTTCTAGGAACTGAGTGGCGATTACATGAAGTCCTTGGCTGTAGGTAATAGGTTCATGTGGTGCAAACTAAAATGGCCAGTTATGCGTACTGTAATAAAGTCGACTATGATTTTACAAGCTCTAAACAGTCGCAGACATAAAATGCATCCATAAATCCTTGCTATAATAGAACTGCATCATCATCATATTGCATATTTCAGAATAAAACGCTGCAGTGCTAACAACAGCTTACTGAACAGAGTATGTTATGGTTCTGTCTTCTGTATGTCGGTAAGGGCCAGCGCAAGCTATTCTAGGTAAATCAGAAGAAACACATCACTGTTTTGACACTTTTTTTTCTCTTAAAATACCTCCGAACTGACACTTTAATAAACACAGTATTTACAGAATATGACTGGCTACTCCAAGTCTGCCAGAAATGCTGTTCTGGACTTTTTGATCTTCTTTGTTAATGACACCATGAAACTGAGACAAGCAAGTTTTCCACATTTTAAGGAACTTTCTGAAAAGGGGGAAATGCATACATTCTTGGTAGCCTTCTGACTCTAGTTAAATAGTAGTTTAGAAAATGTCATAAAGCTGTTGAACAAGGTGCACAACTATTTGAAACGTATCAGAAGTGTTGATACTGGGAAATCTTGCTGTACATGCAAACTAGGAAACAGCACAAATAAAATAATAGTGCAATGGCATGCTTAGACACCATAAATGGAGTACTTGAATTGTCCCTTTTATTTCTGAGAAAAATTTGTACCTCCTTAGTTTCCAGTCCAGTGACTTTTTATGATACTATGTATAAATACATAAAATTAAAAATGTGCTTAAATGCCAGTACTGTGGCCACAAGTATACCACTTGTGTTTGACTCTTTGGTCTGTTCCTCTTAAAATGTGTTGTTTTCTAGTGGAAAATGAATTCACTAAATAATGATAGCCAATTAAGTTTCAGTCTTCCTATCTTTCAGGAAATGCATGGTAACACAAAACATTTTATTCTAGCAATTAGATTATACAATCAATGTTTAAAATGTGTCCCTGGTTTTTGACCTTTTGCCCCCCCCCCCCAAAAAAAAAACTGAAGTTGAAAATAAGTGTAAGAAGCTGTGCAAGATGCCTATGGCTTACACTACTGTCGGTCTATTTATAGTGTGGGTATGGACGTAGACTTTTATGATGGAAATGTTCTGAACTGGGCAGTTTTGTCATTACTGGTTCATGCATTTTGTTTCATTGCCTACAGTAAAGCTTACTGGAAAAATGTTCAAACAATAAATTTAAAATGCGTTCTGTCTAGAAAGTGTGCTGTATTATACAAGGAATATAACTTAATAAAGTCAGGAAGGTGTATCAAAGAAAATAACACATATATGTTTCTTGTTTTGTGTGCAAGGGGCCAATTATTTGAAAACAGCCCAACGGTAATCTTTATCCACCACTGGCCAGATGCATTTTCTTTGGATGTGGTGTGTGGGTTTCAATGCTATTTCAATGAATGTGAGTTTCAAGGGCAGAGGAATTTTAATGCCAAGTCTATTTTCATTGTGAGACAGTATTGTTTTGTTTAGCAGATGTCTGTTAGTGTTTGTGCATTGTTGTGCTGCAAAATGTAAAAATAAAATCCAAATAATCATTGTTGAAGTAAAGCAGTATGCACACATTAGTGTTTATGGTAAATGGGGCAAAATCGCCAGGTTATGGGACATTGGAATGGCTGCAGGGGGACTCCGGTGCCATATTTTGGTTGTTCTTCAGTTTGCATTTGAAAGTTGGTATCCCATAATTCCATTGGAGTGGGTGGGGTTACATAATTATGTATGTAAATTATATGTTAATCAGCATACCGATTTGTACCTATTTTTCATGGGCCTTGTCCAGATTTTTGATGTTTCCAGGTTGAGAGGTATGGCTCACAGTACCCTCACACCCTGCTGCTTATATATGCTATCTCTGGGATCACTGAACCCTCCCACACCCCTGCTACTTATATATACTAACTCTGGAATCACTGAACCCCCACACTCCTGCTACTTATATATACTAAAGGTCTATATTTAATGAATGAAATGACAAAATAGTGAACCTTTTTTCATTGACACATAAAAGTTGAAACCACAAAACAGCAAAGTTATAGAACAGCAATTTGTTTCCCAGAGAAAAAAAATCTCTGGGTTGTTCTCGGGACTTTGCCATTTCTTCCACTGCGGTGCGATGTTGGAGTTGGTATGGCGAAACCCTCCACTTTATTTTGTCTTTACATTTTTTTTTTCTGGAACAGTGACTGTTTTTTCCCCTGGGAAAAAAATGCTGTTCTGTAACTTTGCTGTTTTGTGGTTTTGGCATTCATCTGTCGATGAAGGAGCGTTCCCTCTTTTGTCATTTCTTTCATTTAATATAGACCCTAAACTAACTCTGAGATCACTGAACCCCCACACCCCTGCTACTTATATATACTAACTCTGAGATCACAGCACCCCCACACCCTGCCAGTTATATATACAAATTCTGGCATCACTGAACCCCCACACCTTGGTACATATATACACTAACTTTGAGATCACTGCACCCCCACACCCCTGTTATTTATATATACTAACTCAGGGATCATTGTACCCCCACACCCTGCTACTTATATATACTAACTCTGAGATCAGTGTGTCCCCACACCCTGCTACTTATATATACTACTGTACTCCCACACCCTGCTACTTATATATACTAACTCTGAGATCAGTATATCCCCACACCCTGCTACTTATATATACTAAGTCTGGAAACACTGTACTCCCACACTCTGCTACTTATATATACTAACTCTGAGATCACTGCACCCCCACACCCCTGTTACCTATATATACCAAATCTGGGATCACTGTATCCCCACACCTTGCTAATTATATATACTAACTCCAGAATCACTGTACTCCCACACCTCTGCTACTTATATAGACTAGCTCTGAGATCACTGTATCCAAACACCTTGCTGCTTATATATGCTAACTCTGAGATCAGTGTACCCCCACAACCTACTACTTATATATACTAGCTCTGAGATCACTGTATCCTCACACCCTGCTACTTATATATACTAACTGTAAGATCACTGTACCCCCACATCCCTGCTACTGATATATACTAACTCTGAGATCAGTGTACCCCCACACCCTGCTACTTATGTATACTAACTCTGGGATCACTGTAGCCCCACACCCTGCTATTTATATATCCTAAGTCTGGAATCACTGTACTCCCACACCCTGTTACTTATATATACTAACTCTGAGATCAGTGGACCCCCACACCCTACTACTTATATATACCAGCTCTGAGATCACTGTATCCCACACCCTGCTACTTATATATACTAGCTCCGAGATCCCTGTACCCCCACATCCTGCTGCTTATATATACTAACTCTGAGATCACAGCACCCCCACACCCTGCCAGTTATACATACTAACTCTGAGATCAGTGTAGCCTCACACCCTGCTACAGATATATACTAACTTTGAGATCACTGCACCCCCACACCCGTTACTTATATATACTAACTCAGGGATCACAGTACCCCCACACCCTGCCAATTATATATACTAACTCCGAGATCACTGTACCTCCACACCCTGCTACTTATATATACTAACTCTGAGATCACTACACCCCCACACCCCTATTACTTATATATACTAAATCTGGGATCACTGTACTCCCAAACCCTGCTACTTATATATACTAACTCTGAGATCAGTGCACCCTCACACCCTGCTACTTATATATACTAGGTCTGGAATCACTGTACTACCATACCCCAGCTACTTATATCTACTAACTCTAAGACCACTGTACCCCTACAAACTGCTGCTTATATATACGAACTCTGAGATCAGTGTACCCCCACACCCTACTACTTATGTATACTAACTCTGAGATCACTGTGTCCCCACACCCTGCTACTTATATATGCTAACTCTGAGATCACTGTACCCCCACATACTGCTACTTATATATACTAATTCTGGGATCACTGTAGCCACACACCCTGCTATTTATATATACTAAATCTGGGATGAGTGCACACCCACACCTTGCTGCTTATATATACTAACTCTGAGATCAGTGTAACCCCACACCCTACTACTTATATATACTAGCTCTGAGATCACTGTACCACCACTCCCTGCTACTTATATATACTAAGATTGGAATCACTGTACTCCCACACCCCTGCTACTTATATATACTAACTCTGAGATCAGTGTACCCCCACACCCTACTACTTATATATACTAACTCTGAGATCACTGTATCCCTACACCCTGCTACTTATATATTCTAACTCTGAGATCAGTTTACCCCCACACCCCTATTACTTATATAAACTAACTCTGAGATTACTGTACCCCCACACCCTGCTACTTTTATATACTAACTCTGAGATCACAGTACCTCCACACCCTGATTCTCATATATACTAACTCTGGCTCAATTTCTGGTGTCATTCAAAGGGGATCCAATATTTGTCTGCCTGGGAGGACATGGTTGATAGGCCACGATGCTTTGCCAGAGATGGCCTGCACCTGTCACCCCTGGGTTTCTGGATACTGTCTAAGGCTCTTGCCACCCCTAGTGTGTCTTTTTTAGGCAAGGCTCAAAAAACAAAACCACCACCTTAACTGATTCAGGCAAGCATAAACTGAGGATAATTCTACTCTGCGCTAGAAGTCTAAACCTCAAAATGCAGTCACTTGAGGCACTCCTCAAAATGGAGAATATTGATATCTGTGCAGTGACTGAAACCTGGTTCAAGGCTCCAGATAGCACCCCCGCATTACAAGGATATAATTCATATTATACCTTTTGCCATCAAACCAGGACCGGAACACCAAGGGCGGGGGGGGTGTCCATATTCATTAAGGACAACCACACCTCCAGGCTAGTTGCCCAGCATAATTCATCCAAAATTATCCAAGTGCAACTAACTCTGGGCAAAACTGCAGTCCATATTGTAGCTTGCCACAGATCCCCTACCATGCCCCAGGATTCCCACTCCTCTTTTCTTGATATAATAGAGAATTTCAGGGTTCAGCATAACACCCTAATATTGGGAGATTTCAGCTACCCTACCATTAATGGGTAAAACTACTCTTGTACCAACTCCTTTCCTCAACCCTTCCTAGAATTCATAAACTCCAATGTCCTGGATCAACTTGTCCACACCCCTACCAGGCACAATAATATCCTAGACCTAGTAATTACGAACATGAGTGAGAGGTGCTCCAGACCTGAAGTCAACTTCTTGTTGGTCAGATCCGAGCATAAACTAATCATCCTAGATATTCACATACCGGCCCCACCCTCCACTAAGGAAACCACAGTAAAAACCTACTCCAGAGTAGCCAAATTCACATCACCCATGCAGATGGACAGTACAGTTACCACTGCCGAATCTTATACAAATGCACTCTATAAGCACCTACATGGGTGAATGGATCTTGCTATCCCTAATAGAACCAAGACGCAGTCTTCAAAAAAAAGGAAAGCAATCTGGTGGTCCCCTGCTATTAACAAACTATACAACAGAAGAAAGAAACTGTTGCAAAAGAGAATAAAATCCCATGAGTGGAGGAGCTCCCTGGTCAGCCTCATCAAGAAGATGAGATCTCTCATAAAATCCTCCAAAGTGAACTATAAAAATAAGATTGCCACTGATTCTAAGGACAACCACAAAGAATTTTACAGCTATATAAAGATAAGAAAAACTTCTATAATAATCCATCTTCTACCTTTAAATCCAACCCTAAAAAGTTCTGGCACTCTGTAAATCAAATGCTACATCCAGGTATGCAAGCCTCCCCTAACCCTCATCCTGACAAAACACATGAGGAAACTGCCTCCATATTTAACAACTACCTTATAGACTCAATATCCAAATTACTATATCAAGACACAAACCATCCCACCAACAATAACAGACCTAATAGCTCAAACTCTTCCATCAGTAGTAACCCTACCTTTTCCCTCAAACCTGTCTCCACTAACTATATTAAAACTCTATCTAAATTAAAACCTTGCTCCACATCTGTAGACAACATTCCCTCTGCATTCCTTCAGGATGCTGCTGATGTTCTTGCTTTCCCAGTTTCTATTGTAATAAACCGCTCTATTATGGAATACACAGTCCCTTCCACCTGGAAGCAATTTTACACCTTTCCAGTACACAAAGGAGGAAACTCCACAGATATAACTAATTTTAGACCCATAGCCATACTCTCACCACTCTCCAAAATTCTGGAAAAATGTATACACAATCAAGTCTCACACTACCTTCTGCAAGCAAATCTACTCACACCTACCCAACATGGCTTTTGTCCCATGCACAGCACTACAACAGCTCTCCTGTCTTTCCTAAACTCTGTATCACTAGCTAGAGACAGTAACAAACTTATTTCCCATCTCTTCATTGACCTCTCTAAAGCCTATGATACAGTCTCTCACAAACTTCTTCTCCTTAAACTAGCAGACTTACACTTCTCTCCATCCACCATATCTTGGTTTAACAGCTATCTCTCTGATAGACTCCAGTCAGTCAAATGGCTGTCTGCTTTCTCCTCTCTTCTTCCTGTTAAAACGGGTGTTCCACAAGGCTCCATCCTTGGGCCCCTTCTTTTTAACATCTTTACCAGCCTTCTCTACTCTTCCTGTCTGGATCCTCACTGATACAATACGCAAATGATTCTACACTTATCACTATTGCTGAATCACCAGCTCAACTAAAATCAGAGACACGGTCCTCGTTTAACTCTGTAGAAAACTGGCTACCTGAAAACCAACATATTCTTAATCCAAAGAAAACCAAATTGCTACTCTTTCTCCCTAAAACCCTTAACCACATAAAGTCTTCCTTCTCCATACTGTCACAAAATAATACTCAACTACAGGTGGACACCAGTGCAAAACTCTTAGGTGTTACTATTGATGATAGACTAACCTTTGATTTACATATCAATAATTGTATCTGAAAAACACATCTCAAGCTAGGTCTCCTCCATAACAACATAAGATATCTTACCAAAACAGCAAAACTAACCCTTTCAAATGCCTACCCCTTACCCATTTTACTGTATAGCTCCCAAATTCTCACCAGCCTCAACACTGGACTACTAAACACGTTAGAAACAACTTATAACAGGATTGCCAGATTTGCTGCCCAGCATTCTTACAAATCCCATCACTGTCTGTCACTAAAAGAACTAAATTGCCTAGAATTACCTAACCTGCTTCAGTATACTCAGTTTCAGATTATTCATTCCTTCTCTACAAACTCTTTCTGTCCAACTATCTCATCTCTAATCTCTCATTACCTACCCACTAGATTACTCCTCAGTTCTAAACAACGCCCACTAAAAATCTACAAACCAAGGACCATGGACCAAAATGGGTCACATAGTCTATAGCTTTAACCCTTCCAAGGCCTGGAATAGCCTATCACTAGATACAAGATCCCTTGAACATCCCAATCAATTGAAAACCGCTACAAAAAAATACCTTCATGAAAAATGGACTTGCCAATGTAATTATCCCCGTAAACACTCCCCTATAACCCCGTAAACACCCTGCTATAACCTTCTACTTTCCTTCTCTCTTCCTTCCCTTCAATAAACAAACTTACGACTGTATCTTCTTCTCTTGGTACATCACTGTACAAACATCACTAGTAAAATATTTCAGCTATGTAACTACTGCACTATTATGTATATAATATGTAATTATGTATGTATCCCTCTGATGAATGTATTTCTATGTATTTCACTTGCCACAGTTTAATGTATGACACTGTAATGCAGTCATGTGTGGTACTGATGAATGTAATGTGTGGCACTGGAATGCAGTAATCTGTGGTACTGATGAATGCAATGTGTGGCACTGTAATACAATAATGTGTGGCACTGATGAATGTAATGTATGACACTGTAATGCAATAATGTGTGGCACTGATGAATGTAATGTATGACACTGTAATGCAATAATGTGTGGTACTGATGAATGTAATATGTGGCACTGTAATGCAGTAATCTGTGGTACTGATGAATGCAATGTGTGGCACTGTAATGCAGTAATGTGTGGTACTGATGAATGTAATGTGTGGCACTGTAATGCAGTAATCTGTGGTACTGATGAATGTAATTTGTGGCACTGTAATGCAGTAATCTGTGGCACTGATGAATGTAATGTGTGGCACTGTAATACAATAATGTGTGGCACTGATGAATGTAATGTGTGGCACTGTAATACAATAATGTGTGGCACTGATGAATGTAATGTATGACACTGTAATGCAATAATGTGTGGTACTGATGAATGTAATGTGTGGCACTGTAATACAGTTATCTGTGGTACTGATGAATGTATTTCTATATGTATTTAATATGTAAAATTTCTATTTTCTGTTGGAGATTTTCTCCTCGGGCCTCCACTGAAAATGGGCATTTGTAGCCCAGTCAGACAAACCCGGTAAACAAATATAAAATAAATAAATAAATACATTTCAAGAATCTCAATGGCAACACCCAGATCTGCGCTGAGTTACAGTACAATGGCACAACATTCATGGAACCAACTGATATCACCAACATCCTGGCTGATAGGTTCATTGCCAACTTAACTCCCAACTCACCTCCTAAAGGGTCCATATCCATACCGGAAGAATGCAGTGTCCCTGCAATCACAACGGAACAGGTGAAAACTGCGCTATCAAAAGCCAAGAACACAACATCCATGGCACCGGACAATATCCCTGGCTGCGTTCTACACAAATGTCAGAACTAATTAGCCCCCCACCTAAGCACCATGTTCAGTCGTAGCCTCTTGACAGGCTATGTACCCACCGAATGGCGCAAGGCAACAGTTGTACCACTCCACAAAGGGGGAGCCACCACGGACCCTGGGACCTATCGCCCTATTAGCCTGACGAGCCTGATCTGCAAGGCCATGGAGTGTATTATCATGGAACTCATAAAAAGGGATATTGGTAACCTCCAAACTCTGGAGCCCACCCAGTTCGGATTTGTGAAGGGCAGATCATGTCTTCTGAACCTGATGGGCTTCTTTGAAACAGTCACCAAAGCCGTGGACAAGGGTAAGGCAGTCCACACAGCCTATCTCGATCTCGCCAAGGCTTATGACACCATCCTGCATTCTGGTATAATAAAAAAACTCATCAAGGTGGGTAAGATGGATCACCAACTGGCTCACAGACAGAACCCACATTGTAAAAATTGTGGACTTCAAATCTGACTCCAAACCTGTGACAAGTGGAGTACCACAGGGTTCAGTCTTGGGTCCCCTCCTGTTTGGAATCTACTTCTCTGAAGTACAGGCCAACACAGAGGGCCTCTAGCTGACAAAGTTTCCAGGTGACTGCAAATTGGGTGCCATAGTCGAGTCCCCAAATGACGTAGGCATCCTGCAAAATAATCTCACTGAGACTAATGCCTGGTGCCAGATCCATGGCCTCAATCTCAATGCCACAAAATGCATTGTCATCCCCTTTTGTAAAACCCCTGTAACCATGGACTACCACATAGGTGGAAGCCACTTAAAGCCAAAGGCATGATAAGAGAGCTCGGGACTTTAGTGGACAGTAGCCTCTCCTTTGATAATCACATTGCCACAGTAATCAGGAAATCCTTGTATGTGGCACACCTCATCACAAAAAGGTTCTCATCCAAGAAAAAAGAAGTCATTGTCCCTCTCTACTCGGCTCTCATCAGACCCATTATAGAGTATAACGTCCCATTTGGAATGTACCTCACAAGGCATCTGCAGCAGCTGGAAAGACCACAAAAATACCTCACAAAGAGGATTATGGGACTCAAACAGTTACCCTATGCTGACTGTCTCAAAAAACTCCAGCTTTATTCCGTAGCATATTGCCTACTCAGATGTGATCTCTGCCTAACATACAAAGCTTTGTCAAACCCTGAGCTGCTGGACATGCTACACCTAAAGAAATCCCAATCCCTCAGAGCCACACTCTCTAGAGAACTAAACCTTGTCACCGCAATTAACAGAACATGCTGGAGGGATAGATTCCTCTCTCAGAGACTTCCCATACTCTGGAACAAGCTGCCTATCTATATCAAGCAGTTTGTCACTAGCACTCTTCAAGAAGTCTTGATGAGTGGATATGTAATAGGAAATTCACCCCGGGAATCACTTCAATTGCCCTGCTAGACAGGGGCGCAGGTAAATAGCATCCATATGTGGCGTAAGCCAGGGAACCTTGTTGGCTAGGCTTACATAGGACCTAGGGCCGAAAGCCTAGTACCTACCTATGAACCTGAGATCACAGTACCCCACCCCCTGCTACTTATATATACTAACTCTGAAATCAGTGTATCCCCACACCCCTGTTACTTATGTATACAAACTCTGAGATCACTGTATCCCCACACCCTGTTACTGATGTACACAAACTCTAAGATCAGTGTACCCCCACATCCTGCTACTTATATGTACTAACTCTGAGATCACTCTACCTCAGAGTAGGTGGAAAACTCAGAGGTACCACAGTCTATACTGGTATACACTACACCACATTTTCATTATTGTGAGGATTGCAGTTATGGTCTGCAGAATTTCAGCAGGTACCAAAAACACCAAATCCCAAAAGTCACCATGCTCCAGACATAGGAGCAAGTGCTACTATGGTTCCTGAACAGGGGAAGTCCAGGAGTTTAACATACTGTTTTTTTCTTATGTTCTGTGTTTCACTGTTGTAGAGTTGGCGTTATCAGATTCAGTAGCTGTAACATCACACTTGGGATAGTAAACCCAAAACATACTATCTCATCATGCTGTTGTACTTTATTTTCTTATTAGTGTCATTAACTATGGCTGCAGAGGTAGCTATGTTGGCAGTAATCATACCCTCACCCAATAGATGTCCATTTGGTATGTTTCCAGCTGAAAAAATGTGTATGTGTTGTACTCACTGTCTGGATATTCTGCTGAAATATGCGCAATTGATGTCATTGGAATGAAATGCATGCTGGCACTCCACCGATGGCCGTCTCCTGCAGGTACTATATTCCTCAGGGTCATCCAAGCTTGGTGATAGCCGTGTGCATGCAGTTATTGGCACTGTGTAGTCTGTGGAGTTCTTGCTGTGCTGTAGAATCCTTTTGTGACTGTGTACCATGTACCACGTAGCTGATGTTGTTGGGAATGTTATATATTCCCTAACTTATCACTCTGATAGGAATGTTTCACAGATGCAGAAGGTGGCAGTGTGGGATACTTCTGATGTCACCTGTTGGCAATGCAGTGTTATAGGTTCCATTATACCCAGTGACGGACATAATTTTGTTTCATGAGGGATGGGGTTCAACACATTTGGTGCACACATCTGATACACTGCTTCCATCATCCTCAAGCAGTAAGTATCTAGTACGCAGCCTGCATTGTCTCCGAGGTGCTCTTATCTGATACACAGCCTGCAGTATCTCTGAGGTGCTCATATCTGATACATAGCCTGCATTGTCTCTGAGGTGCTCGTATCCATATCTTATACACAACCTGTACTGTCTTGGAGGTGCCCACACCTATCTGATACACCACCTACATCATATCTGAGGTACACATATCCGATTTGCAGCTTAAATCACCTTGAAGGTACACATATCTGATTCATAACCTGCATCATCTCGATGGTACATGTATCTGATACACAACCTGCATCGTCTCTGACTTGCAAATATCTGGTACACTAACTACATTGTCTCCAAGGTCCATGTATCTGATACAATGTCTGCATCATCTCTGAGATGCATACATCTGATAAACCTAATACATTATCTACAAGGTGCATGTATCACATTCACAGCATGCATTACCTTTGAGGTACACATGTCTGATTCATAGCCTGCAATGACTTTCATTTGCACACATCTAATACATAACCTGCATCATCTCTGGGGTGCATGCATCTGATACACCTTCTGCATTGTCTGCAACATGCACGTATCTGATTCTCAGCTCATATCATCTCCAATATGCACATATCTGGTGCACCATTGTATTGTTCCTGAGGTGCATGTATCTGATACACCTCCTGCATCATCTCCAAAGTACACATATTTAATTCACAGACTACATCCTCTCTGAAGTGCATGCATCTGATACACCTTCTGCATAATCTCCAAGATGCACAAATCTGATACACCTCCTGTATCATCTCCAGGGTGCATGTATTTGATTCACAGACTACATTGTCTCTGAGGTGCATGCATCTGATACACCTCTTGCATCATCTCTGAGGAACATGCATCTGATACACCTTGTGCATCATCTCCAAGATGCATGTATCTGATATAACTCCTGTATTATCTCTGAGGTGAATATATCTGATTCATAGTCTACATTGTTTCAGAGGTGCATACATTTGATACACAGTCTGCATTATCTCCAAGATGCATGTATCTGATATGACTCCTGTATTATCTCTGAGGTGAATATATCTGATTCATAGTCTACATTGTTTTAGAGGTGCATACATTTGATACACAGTCTGCATTATCTCCCTGCCCATTTAATATCTCTCAGTAACCTCCTAGCCAGAGAGCTGAATCAGGTGCAGTCTGATGTGGAGCTGGATTTCTGGCCACCTGATTACACCTTCTTGTGCAGGTAGCCGAATGCCATTAGCAACGTATTTATTTATTTAACATCTGTTTGCCAAGATAGTCTGACTGGGCAACAAGTGTCCATTTTCAGCGGACATTCCCCAGTTTCTTGGTGGAATTGCTTTGCATCTAGTTGAGATTGGCCCAGTACGTATGTGCTCACTGAGAGGAGTATACAAATTACAGCATAAACCTCTGAAGATGTACTCATCAGATATGTTCTCATCACACAGGCCCATTCCCACCCTGACTAGTCATTCTGTTCTTGTAGCAGTCTCATTTATGGACTGGTCAGGCCCATCACCACCCTGACTAGTCATTCTGTTCTTGTAGCAGTCTCACTTAAGGACCGGACAGACCCATCACTGCCCTTAGTCATTCTGTTACTGCAGCAGTCTCCCTTAATGGACTGGACAAGGCCCATCACTGCCCCGACTAGTCATTCTGTTAATGTAGCAGCCTCACTTACTGACTGGACAGGCCCATCAGTGCCCTGACTAGTCATGCTGTTCTTCTAGCAGCCTCACATACGGACTGGTTTAATTAATTTAGTCCACTCTCAAAGTATATTTCTTGGTATCCATATCTCAAACACAAAACATTTTGGTTATACTTGGAAACGCAATCATATTCTGATTTATTGTGCCTGTCTTTATACTTTATTCTCTGTTAGTGATGTTCCTATGATGTAAAAATAAATGTCAAATATTAACATCAGCAGTGCTTTTTAAAGCTTCTGCATACTTAGTACGGCTAAGGTTCAGACTTTTAAGTTGTAATAAATCTTTATGGGATTTGCCTTTATGCTTCTTTTTCTATAGTTGATGTATCTTGTACTAAAGAAAAATCAGTTACTGGATGTGGGTGTATTGCAGCTCTTTGACTGGACTCAATTAATTTGGATGTCAGGATACAGGCTGATGGAGTTTTAACAAAGTAAGACAGAAGATCAAATCTGTATCATGTAATTGTGATGAATTATTGGAAAGTCTGCTAGTTGAACTGAACAAAAATATCACATAACTCTGTACATTTACTAATAAACTGTGCAATGTCAGATATTAAAGTGAGTAAAAGCTATTAACAAGGAAAGCAAAAACAGAAAATCTTTTGAAATACAAAATGTTGCAGGGCATAGAGATGACAGCTTTTTTTTCCCACAGAGGAAAGTTAAAATAAAAATGTAGCAGGAACGTATCTAATAAAACCCACAAGCATAGTGTTTAGAAGAATGAGAGACAAAGGAATGAAGAATGCATACATATACTTATTATAATAACATAAAGTAAGTAAATAAATAAAACAAATATAAGAAAACTGATGGTGAATCAGAAGGTATGCATATTAAGTTAATTTTCTACCCAGACTCGAAAATCAGAGGGAGGAAATACGAGCAGTGAAATGGTGGAGGAACAAATCTATTTGTCCTGTTCCACTTCAATAAACACACAACACCGAATGACATTTGACGACCTTTATTAAACTTCCATAAACATGATCGTTAACCAATAGTCAAAATTTCAACCAAAACATGACACAGGTGATAACAGCCATGAAAGAAAACATGAAATAACCATAAGAGCAGCGCAACCGTTGACCCCTGATAAGCAGCGTCCCCCACTTGCTCCCTTATCCTTGCACTAACGAGGCAGCGTTCACGCTCACCTTCAATTTATTGAATTACACCACCATCCATATAAGCAGCTCAGCTTGCTTATTAACTTTATCCTTGCACTAACGAAGCCACGTTCACGCTCATCTTCAATTTAATGAATTATACCACCATCCTTATAAGCAACTCAGCTTGCTTATTAACTTGTCCATCAGAGCAACCACTCACTTTCCTTTCAAACTTATTGAATTGCACATCCATCACCAGAGGGGGAACAGAAGAGGGCAAAGCTGCCCCTCTTCTCTGCACACCAGCCTGACCAGGCTGTTCCCCCTCTTTTCACCAAATCTTCAATCCTAAGGCCAAACATCATTCGGTGTACCCATTTCTAAACTTCATCTAGATCATAAGGACCAGCCGTCATCTGCAAAGAAACACAGCTGACTGTGCCTTTCTTAAGCCTCGCTCATAGGCAGTACCCAAATCCTGAACTATCCCCTAAAACACCTGCATACCTGCAATACCTGAAAATAACCCCACTATCCCAAACCAGTGTAAAAATCAACTGTGCTTCAATGAACCCAGATAAAGTAATATGTACCACACCCAATCAACAAAATTCATTACCTTTCACCTCAGTTTACTGCAAGGATTGCTCCCACTAAACTGACCTGTACAACCTCAATGCATACCACTCTGATTACCAAAACATCTCCTGCAACTGATGTATTCAGCTGCACAGTGACTTCAAGGGCATTATAAAACCACACAGAGAGTCAACTACATGCCATCATGCCACATTGCAACCCCATGCATCACCCAATCCAGTAATGCCAAACGAGCTCTCCTTAATGCCAAAGCAATAACAATTCTAATGACTCCCCATCACTACCGACCAAATTAGTATTGTTAACTCCCATTGTCTAGCAATCCCACCATCACACTAATTATTTCTTACAAGCAATAAAACAGCTCAGCAGTCATCATGGCATTTTAGCAACTCAAAACAAGCTATACTATTTCGTTATTAAACCCAATTGCATACCATCATACCAATGAGATCTCTTTAACGCAGGTGCAGTATCAATCCAGACATTAAACAAACTAGCCTTTACAACATGAAATGACTAAACAACCATCATCATGGCATTGTTCAAACACCATCAGCCCTGTAACTCCATAATGGCAACTGAAACATAGTCCCCCAACAACCCCAGTGAACCTCCTACACCAGCTAACACAAACACCAAAAGTAAAATAAATACTCTATGTCCCTTCAGTCATCCTCCCTCACATAAGCCACTGACTCACCCCTCCAGCTTGTAAACCTTATCGCATACATAGCCAAAGTAACAGGCCAAACGACCGAAAGAAAACCCTTAGTCCCACCCTGATGTTAACCCAATGCCCCCTAAAACCAGACAAGGGCAATCGCCAACTAACCAACAGCAGCCTAATCATAGATCATGAACCTTCCTGTCATCCCTCCAACTATCCAATATGAGAACTGCACCTACGGACCTTCCTTGCTGGCCCTCACCTTCCATAATGACTAACCACAGCCATAACAAATGTCACAAATACACCCCCAAACCCCACACCTATTAACATAAAATCAAAATACAAATCCCTATAACCCACCCTATCCATATGCCACAATGGCGCATCAAAGAACTAAGCCACAAGCAACAAAAATTGATAAACTACATCAACTATTAACCCTACCAAAGTAACCCACTCAGACTGGCAAAAATAAATGTCCTACATCTGCAAGAAATCACCACTGCCCCCAACTGTAATGTGCCTTAATGACTATTGAACAAATTTACCTACTACCCTATAGCCTCTCCAGCACTCAAAACATCCACAAAACAAAAACCATTACCTTTCAAGTCCATATCCATCAGGGCATTGACTGTTACTCGCTCAGCACTCCATCTGTGACCTCAATGTGCCCACCCAAGTGATCAGGACATCCAATTAAACATGCAGCAAAACCATTCTGACTATGATGACCATCTCCTGTATGTGATCTATATGTCTTCCTCTACAAATATATAGCCAATATTAAGTAACTAACAATTTAGCAGCATGGAAAGGAAACCTACGAGTACCTGGTGAAACCCACACAAACGCAAAGAGGGCACACAAAGCCCACACAACTGGCCCCCCCGAGAATCGAACTGGAAAACCTCTAGTTGTGAAAAGACACAAACTGCTGCACCACTGCATCCCATGATGTTTAAATAATAGAACTCTTAATTCTACCATGTATCATGCATTATCCTGTATCACAAATCAAACGAGGTCATAAAACATTAGTAGTTATTCTAGAGTAAACAAAAAATTGGTTATGCTTCATCACTTGACAGTCACGAGATTCTTCTTCATCCAAATCGCTGTGCTTGCCTTTTCACCTATCATTTTCTGATTACTCACCCAATGACCCCACCGCTTATTCGACACCAAAGCATGATCATATGTGAACTCACTGTATCTCACCACTGGAACTTGGCACACCATCATCTACAAAGAAAAGGACAAAATTAAACCATCTAATAGAAACGAGAAGGCTCCACCTTATACCCACCTATTCCAAACTACAACCACAGCTTTCCAAGACCCATCTGCAAGAATGAAAAAGACAGCATCCAAAATACATAACATATTTCAAGAGATCAAGGACAACCTATCCTGCCAACCCCGGAAGGCATGTACCACCGACATTTCCATCTATGACAAAGCAGCCATAACTGAAGCAATGTTTCCTATGACCGTATCAAATACCCAAGATAAATTTAACTACCAGTGGAATATATTAAAAGTAAACCCCACACCTAAAGGGACCTATCCCTATCCACAAACCAGGTACCTTTACAATTCCAGACCACCAAAGCTGTTGAACATACTACACCTAAAGAAATCCCAATCCCTCAGAGATACATGCTCCAGGGATTGAAACCTTGTCATCACAATGAACAAAACATGCTGGAGGGATAAGTTCCTGACCCAGAGACTCCCCAGACTCTGGAATAGACTGCCTATACATGTCAAGCAGAGTGCCTCTTTGGCCCTCTTCAAAGGAACTTTGATGATTGAATGGGAGATAGGAAATTCACCCCGGGGATCACATCAGTCGCCCTGCTAGACAGGGGTCCAGGAAAGCAAATACTATGAAAGGAAAAGTGCTTCGCCCAACTGACAACGCCCCCGCCTAAAGCTACATCCACAATGGAACCTCCCTTTCCACCAAATGTACCAAGCACTACTCTTATGGCATATAAATTGCCAACACAACAGGATTTTCTTTAGCATTTTTAAAACAGAAATTAAGACTGATGTTGGAGACAAGAAAAATTGTCTTTATTCTTTTTGAAACGGCCAGTATCTGTGTCATTCTCATTAACAAACACATAAGATTATGAATGGTTCCTCATTAAATAAAAGGGCTCATGACTCTCATGAGTTAGAAGTAGCAGATGTAAGACTTCCTTTATTAATGCTCTTTTGTTTCAAAGTGTTTGTGTAACAATGCTATAAGTGAGGGCAAAAGGTTAATGAGTACATACAGGAGAGTTCATGCCAAATAACTGGCGTTGCTGGGCTGCTGTGACTGTGGCTAACTGTGCTACACTAGCAAGCATGTATTCTGAGACTATGAACAGAACAGTTTCTTCTAGGCAATGACATGTGATGATGACTTAGAATTGTAAAAATGCTACTTTCTCATTTTATAAAACATGCATTTTAATGTGAATGTATTTAAGCTGACGGGCTCAAATATATTAAAAGAATATCATAGTTACATGCTACAATAGCAGCAAATTCATAACCAGTAAAATATCATATGACATATTGAAGTCAGTACTGTAGATTTAAGCACTTTAACCGATATTCCCAGAATAAATGGTAATCCCTATAAATAAATGAAAAATTGTGTCTCGTGTGAAATGAGAAGGTATTTCCTACAGCTGAATTTAAAATAATGCACATAGTTATAGAAACAGGATCACATAAATGGTAGATTCCTGTCATCCCTGTAAAATTTCACATTATTCCCAGTATTAAACCAAGTTAGTAGTCCTGCAGTTTTGAAGATTTCATTTTTATTTACAGTTAAAATTATAACCTACCATGCATTCAGAAAACATGACTTTTAATATTTTAGCTGTATTTTTGTTGGTATATGACAGAAAAAATTGAATTATGAATACAAATGACATGTCAACAGAGGCTATATCAAAATTCCGAAGAGGTACAATGACGAATGTGAAAACATCGAAACCCAAAATATCAAATGGTGAAAATAGCGAAGCCACGGAACATTGAAATTTACCTAGGGCAAGATTTCGGTGGACCGTTCCATGGCTTCGCTATTTCCTCCACTGTGGTGCGAGAGTTATGGACCTTAGGGTTAGGGTGCGGGTTAAGATAAGTGGATAGTTAGTAATGTATGTATGGTGTAGTGTAGGGTTGTGTCTTGTTAACTGTATGTGTGTGTATTAATTTGTTTGTGTATAGATTTGTAGGGTATGTGTGCGATAGTTACGGACCATAGGGTTTAGGGTGCGGGTTAAGGTAAGTGGATAGTTAGTAATGTATGTATGGTGTAGTGTAGGGTTGTGTTTTGTTAACTGTATGTGTGTGTATTAATTTGTTTGTGTATAGATTTGTAGGGTATGTGTGCGATAGTTACGGACCTTAGGGTTAGGGTGCGGGTTAAGGTAAGTGGATAGTTAGTAATGTATGTGTGGTTTAGTGTGGGGTTGGGTTTTGTTAAATGTATGTGTGTGGTTTATTTATTATGGTGTGCTTGTGTTGGGTGTATGTTTCTTGGAACAGCAAATTTTTTCCCTGGGAAAAAATTTGCTATTCTGAGCATTCAGTGTTTTCAATATTCGAAATTCCAAGTTCGAACATATGGTGTTCGACATTTTGGAATTTTGAATATATGACATAGACCCTATCAACATACATACAGCTGTTTATTAGGTCTAAATGTAAATATTTGGTGTGTCATGTCATTAAAGTAAGAAATTTCTTTGGAAAAACATATCCCGTGGTTAGGAGACAAAGCATTCTTTACAACACAAAGACACAGTATTAATTAACAATGTCTGTCGTTATTTTCCACTGCGCCTGACTAAATCCAAAAATGCAGGGTTGTAGTGTTTCTTGGGTCCCACAGAGCATTGTTGTACCTCAGCTGGAGCCTGCAAAAAGCCTTTTTTTTATACACATTATCTCTCCCTGTATACATTTTCTGCAGATAACTGCACTACTCAACAAATCAAGCAAACACACAATCTCAGTCTCACGGCAATATCACACCCACCCCAGAACAGCAAGCTTTCAGACAAAAGTCCGCAAAAACCATGCAACCACCATTTTCTAAACAAACCCTGGTTGCGTCAGTTGAATGGAAAACCTCAACCAGTACCTAGGGCTGGAGAAAAAAAAAACGCCAAACGAAGGGTTGCAAAGTTTCCTGGGTCCACAGAGCAGCCAACTCCAAAACTAACAGTAACCACAGCTTCACTTCAGCTACACAAACAGGGTACTTCTTCAACACCACCAACCCCTGTCAGACTAACACTGCGGCAAAATCTGTTACGTCTACAGCAGCAGCGAGTGAGAGTGAGAAACAAGACAAGTAAAGATACACCAGCACCGAGTGAGAAACAAGACAAGTAAAGATACACCAGCATCGAGTGAGAGCGAGAAACAAGACAAGTAAAGATACACCAGCACTGAGTGAGAGCAAGAAACAAGACAAGTAAAGATACTCCAGCACCGAGTGAGAGCGAGAAACAAGACAAGTAAAGATACACCAGCACTGAGAGCAAGAAACAAGACAAGTAAAGATACTCCAGCACCGAGTGAGAGCGAGAAACAAGACAAGTAAAGATACACCAGCACCGAGTGAGAGTGAGAAACAAGACAAGTAAAGATACAGCAGCACCGAGTGAGAGTGAGAAACAAGACAAGTAAAGATACAGCAGCATCGAGTGAGAGCGAGAAACAAGACAAGTAAAGATACACCAGCACCGAGTGAGTGCGAGAAACAAGACAAGTAAAGATACACCAGCACCGAGTGAGAGCGAGAAACAAAACAAGATACAGCAGCACCGAGTGAGAGCGAGAAACAAGACAAGTAAAGATACACCAGCACCGAGTGAGAGTGAGAAACAAGACAAGTAAAGATACTCCAGCACCGTTTGAGAGCGAGAAACAAGACAAGTAAAGATACAGCAGCACCGAGTGAGAGCAAGAAACAAGACAAGTAAAGATACACCAGCACCGAGTGAGAGCAAGAAACAAGACAAGTAAAGATACACCAGCACCGAGTGAGAGCGAGAAACAAGACAAGTAAAGATAAACCAGCACTGAGTGAGAGTGAGAAACAAGACAAGTAAAGATACACCAGCACAGAGTGAGAGTGAGAAACAAGACAAGTAAAGATACACCAGCACCGAGTGAGAGCGAGTAACAAGACAAGTAAAGATACACCAGCACCGAGTGAGAGCAAGAAACAAGACAAGTAAAGATACACCAGCATCGAGTGAGAGCGAGTAACAAGACAAGTAAAGATACACCAGCACCGAGTGAGAGCGAGAAACAAGACAAGTAAAGATACACCAGCACCGAGTGAGAGTGAGAAACAAGACAAGTAAAGATACACCAGCACAGAGTGAGATTGAGAAACAAGACGAGTAAAGATGCACCAGCACCGAGTGAGAGCGAGTAACAAGACGAGTAAAGATACACCAGCACCGAGTGAGAGCGAGAAACAAGACAAGTAAAGATACACCAGCACCGAGTGAGAGCGAGAAACAAGATGAATAAAGATACACCAGCACCGAGTGAGAGCGAGTAACAAGACAAGTAAAGATACACCAGCACCGAGTGAGAGCGATTAACAAGACAAGTAACGATACACCAGCACCAAGTGAGAGTGAGAAACAAGATGAGTAAAGATACACCAGCACAGAGTGAGTGCGAGAAACAAGACAAGTAAAGATACACCAGCACCGAGGGAGAGTGAGAAACAAGACAAGATACAGCAGCACCGAGTGAGAGCGAGAAACAAGATGAGTAAAGATACACCAGCACAAAGTGAGAGCGAGTAACAAGACAAGTAAAGATACACCAGCACCGAGTGAGAGTGAGAAACAAGACAAGTAGATACACCAGCACCGAGTGAGAGCGAGTAACAAGACAAGTAAAGATACACCAGCACCGAGTGAGAGCAAGAAACAAGACAAGTAAAGATACACCAGCACCGAGTGAGAGCAAGAAACAAGAGAAGTAAAGACGTTCATGTCCCTGCCTGCATGACGGGAAGTCTGAGGCTCCATCCTCTCAAGCACCTTCCCATTTTACTTACGTTGTTTACTTTTTTATATATATAATTTACACCTCAAGACAGAGTCCCAAGGCCCCAGGCTAACACCACAGAGAGAACATAACAACATCGCAGGAAAACACTGTCATGAGGAGGGTAAGTTGTCACTACCTCAAACTGCAATCCATGTAGCAGGAGGCAAACTGTGGGCCTGGACTTAACGGTAGGATGTATCAGAATTGAAATTATGTGGCAAACTGTGACCTGAGAAAGCACAGTTAGTTTGAGTCAATCTGCCCTACTCTTTCCCCATCCAGTACTGAAAACAAGCTCCTGAGCTTCCTACTGACCTGCTGAAAACCGAAACATTTCCGCCTTAATGCAGGCCATGTAAGGGAACATGAAATGGGGGTGGGAGACAAAGGCCTACATAGTGCATTATGCAAAATCCCTATTATTCCGAGCTACATGCCAAAATAAAATGCTGCTCTGACAGAACTATTAATCTGCACTATGAGCATGCTAGCACCAGTGCTGCTCTGACAGAACTATTAATCTGCACTATGAGCATGCTAGCACCAGTGCTGCTCTGACAGAACTATTAATCTGCACTATGAGCATGCTAGCACCAGTGCTGCTCTGACAGAACCATTAATCTGCGCTATGAGCATGCTATCACCAGTGCTGCTCTGACAGAACTATTAATCTGCGCTATGAGCATGCTAGCACCAGTGCTGCTCTGACAGAACTATTAATCTGCGCTATGAGCATGCTAGCGCCAGTGCTGCTCTGACAGAACTATTAATCTGAGGGGTTGGGAGGGTGGCTTAATGGCTAAGGTGTTTGCCTTACAAACACAAGGTGGAGGGTTTGAGTCTCACAAAAGGATAATTGGCTAGGCTTAAAATGGCTCGCAAGGGCATTTAGCTTAATACTAAACTATGAACCTATGAACATGCTGAGCACCAGTGCTGTTCTGACAGAACTATTAATCTGCACTATGAACATGCTGAGCACCAGTGCTGCTCTGACAGAACTATTAATCTGCACTATGAGCATGCTAGCACCAGTGCTGCTCTGACAGAACTATTAATCTGCGCTATGAGCATGCTAGCACCAGTGCTGCTCTGACAGAACTATTAATCTGCGCTATGAGCATGCTAGCACCAGTGCTGCTCTGACAGAACTATTAATCTGCGCTATGAGCATGCTAGCACCAGTGCTGCTCTGACAGAACTATTAATCTGCGCTATGAGCATGCTAGCACCAGTGCTGCTCTGACAGAACTATTAATCTGCGCTATGAGCATGCTGAGCACCAGTGCTGCTCTGACAGAACTATTAATCTGCGCTATGAGCATGCTAGCACCAGTGCTGCTCTGACAGAACTATTAATCTGCACTATGAGCATGCTATCACCAGTGTTGCAAAGTTATATTTTACATTGGTGTGAAGAACTAAGTAGAAACCACCAGAGTTATTACTGCTTAAAAGCTGTTAAACCTCAGCTGGACAACAAAATAGTTAAAGCAACCCAGTTACAAAGCAAAGGGAAATAGCCATCCAACCCAAGCTCTGTACATGAACCATCTAACTGCCATCCAGGAACCCCATGAAACAGTTATCCATGGGGGTGAAAACCACAAAGCCATCACCGATTCTAATGCAACCTGCATCCCTATCCCCGATTCTAAGATACAATTATATCTGTAATTTATAATAATACATACGTCATATAAACCGACCACCTGCCACCAACCAATACTTTGCAGCCTACCTTCCTCCTAAAATACCTACAGGTCGTCTGAGCGTACTTTGCCTTAGCAGGTTCACGCCAAAATGTGACTCCTACTCTCATTACACTTGACAAAACCCTCCAATCCCCCCCCTATTCCTACCTCATGTCCTCCTAACATCCCTCCCCCACATTTAACCCTATCCTACCCTTATCCTTTTAATTCCTCCCATCCCATGTACTGAACAGCACTGAAGATGTCCCAGGACAAACGAGTCTGTCCCAAACCTCACATATCAATCAGAAAAAGGAAGATATGTACAAAAAATGTGAATAAAGGAAAAATAAAGTTTATTGTTACTTGGAGACATAGTATGTGAAGGGAAGGGATTGATTCATATTTCATTTCTCAGCATAAAGATGATCCTTGCATTAATCTGTTTGCGGCATGGCCATGTAATATATAAGGACAAAGAGAGACTTATTATATCATATCTGAATAACTGTGCACATGTGGTGTGATTTGAGTCTAGTGGATATTTTTAATCAGTTGTATGTGTCTTTTAATAATTTCTTTGGAACTTAATTGTATGAAAATTTTGGTTGCTCTTGTCTGCTTATTTTATTTTTCCTACACTCTTTCTTCTGCCATCGGTGTTATCTGCTGCGTATTCATGCAGTCAATGAGTAATTTATGTTTTCTGTTCACCTCCTGCCTCTTGTACTCTAGCTGTGAATTAATGCAGCAGTCTCTTGGCTGGTTTTTCGTCTGCCATTCAATATACTTTATATTCTTGTTTTGCTCTTGTATTGTTTCATAAGTTGTCCTGGATTCTTGTTTCACTCTTGTATTGTTTCATAAGTTGTCCTGGATTCTTGTTTCACTCTTGTATTGTTTCATAAGTTGTCCTGGATTCTTGATGTCGTATTTAAGCTGTTTATTACTTTTCTTTTGTTATCTGCTGAAGGTGCGTTAGCACAGCTGCACATCCCGTTTAGTACTATATAGATTATTTTACGAAAATTATTCTGCACGTACAGTTAAATGGCCCATGTTACAGTAGTGAGGAGTCCATAGCTTATAGCACCATACATATTGTGCATGCGATTTTAGAAAACAGAAGTGCTTATAGCATATGTTTTGGTAACACCAAACTGTGATGAAGAGGTAAGTAATAGTACTCACATGATAAGCAGGGTGCTGCATTACAGAGTTCTTACCAAAAGGTTAACGTACACAAACGAAGTAGAAAATATCTGAATAATGGGAGCGTAAGACTTTGAGTGCATTGTATTATGATGAGACATAATTTTGAAATGAATGTTCATATTGCTGTGTGACTTTCAAGTAATTTAGCAAGAGGGAAGGTGACATATGCTGTGAGCATAAACCAGGAATCCAAGGAAGACATTGAAGAAATGGATACCTTCAGTAGTTACCAAGCAGTATAACATGGGTGTGGAAAATGAAATATGATTTAAACATTACGACTGGGATAGTAATATTTTACTATGTTGACTGCGTTTGGATAACAACTATGCGTAAGTCTTTGTATTACAAGAAAAGGTCAACTAGAAAAATATTAGATCTTCCCATATCTTTTGTACTGCACGTAGTATTTTAAGAATAATTTACTGATAAGAAAGACTTATTTCTTGCTTTTTTAGCCAAAAAGGGTATAGTGTTATATGATGTTGAGACTTTTTTTTGATTTTTATGCAAGGAACTTGCAGCCTGCTGCTATTACTTGGTGATGATGATTTGAACATGTCATGATTAACAAAATAAATATTAAGGTAAAAGGGTACTCTTTTAATTTATGCTTGTGTGTGTGTGTGTGTGTGTGTGTGTGTGTGTGTGTGTGTGTGTGTGTGTGTGTGTGTGTGTGTGTGTGTGTGTGTGTGTGTGTGTGCATGCACCAAATGCATTTGTGTGTGAATGTGTGCACATGTTTATGTGCATGTGTGTGTGTGTGTCTGTGTGTCTGTCTGCATGCATGTTTGTATTTGTGTCCATAAGTGTGTTTGTTTATTTTTGTACTCATGTGTGTGTGTGTGTGTGTGTGTGTGTGAGCATGTTTGTGTGCATGTGTTTTTCTGTGTGTGTATGCATGCACCAAATGCATTTGTGTGTATCTGTGCACATGTTTGTGTGTGTATGCACCCACGTATGTTTATGTGCTTGTGTCTGTGTCCACGTGTGTGTTTTTGTGTGTGTGTGTCTGTCTGTGCACATTTTTGTGTTTGTGTCCACATGTGTGGGTG
Organism: Protopterus annectens; assembly: GCF_019279795.1. Lineage (NCBI taxonomy): Eukaryota > Metazoa > Chordata > Ceratodontiformes > Protopteridae > Protopterus > Protopterus annectens. The sequence continues at coordinate 1,875,212,404 of NC_056732.1, forward strand.
TGTGTGTGCATGCAGGTGTGTGTGTGTGTGTGTGTTTGTTTATATGTTATTAATCAAGAACAGAAAAGAGAGTAAGTGATCTGGCAGTGGGACTAGTGAAGTAATAACTGGTCTGGCAGTGGTACTAGTAGAGTAATAACTAACCTGGCAGTGGTAGTAGTGGAGTAATAACTGATGTGGTAGTGGAACTAGTAGAGTAATAACTGACCTGGAAGTAGTACCAGCAGAGTAATAACTGACCTGACAGTGGTACCAGTGGAGCAATAACTGACCTGCCAGTGGTACTAGTGATGTAATGACCAACATGGCAGTGGTACTAGTGGAGTTAGAAATCCCAATCCCTCCACACCACACGCTCCAGAGACCTCAGCCTCATTACCACAATCAACAAAACATGCTGGATGGACAGGTTCATAACCCAGAGACTGCCCATGCTATGGAATAGACTTCCTATACATGTCAAACAGAGCACCTCACTGGCCCACTTCAAGAGAAATCTTGATGAGTGGATGGGAAATAAGAAATTCACCCCAGGGATCACTTCAGTGGCTCTGCTCGACAGAGGCACTAGGAACTAAGGTTGGGTGGCACGATGCCAGGGTAATCCTATGGGCTAGGCTTGTAAAGGCTCCAGGGCCATTAGCCTAGTATGCATCTATGAACCTATGAGTAATAACTGACCTGGCAGTGGTACTAGTGGAGTAATAACTGACCTGACAATGGTACCAGTGGAGTAATAACTGACCTGACAGTGGTACTAGTAGAGTAATAAGTGATCTGGCAGTGGTACTAGTGGAGTAATAACTGACCTGTCAGTGGTACCAGTGGAGTATTAACTGACCTGGCAGTGGTACTAGTGGAGTAATAACTGATCTGGCAGTGGTAGTAGTGGGGTAATAACTGACCTGACAGTGGTACTAGTGGAGTAATAACTGACCTGGCAGTGGTACTAGTAGAGTAATAACTGACCTGGAAGTGGTACTAATGGAGTAATGACCAACAAGGCAGTGGTACTAGTGGAGTAATAACTGACCTGACAGTGGTACCAGTGGAGTAATAACTGACCTGGCAGAGGTACTAGTGGAGTAATAACTGATTTGGCAGTGGTACTAGTGGAGTAATAACTCACCTGACAGTGGTATCAGTGGAGTAATAACTGACCTGGCAGTGGTACTACTGGAGTAATAACTGATTTGGAAGTGGTACTAGTAGAGTAATGTTCTACATTTTTTTCAGCTAGAAAACACTTTTTAGAATATTCTAAAGGGCACTAGGCCTATCTTGCAGTAGCTGCATTTGTATTATGATAAACATTAGGCTAGGACATAGTAACAGAAGGGATGGCATTGCTGACATGAAAGAAAATAAATGCTTCCTTTTAAATATTTTAAGTGTAGAAGAAAACTGAGTATAAAAGGATGCAAGGCTGTATAATGGTTAGAAACAGGGTAAAAGAACAGTGCTTTCAAAAATGTGAGCTACTGTAAGTGATAGATTCCTAAAGAATTCGTGCTCATGGCTAGGTTATGCTCTGAATTTGTTATTGTAACTATCAAAGTCATAAGTCAAAGAAACAGCTTTTGTGCTTCCCTTTGCAGAGCATGCAAATAAGGAAGTGCAAGGATGGGCCCCATTAACATCAAATTCTACTGCAAATAACATCCCTGTTGCTCCCCTGAGCCAATGAAGGAAGTTGTTTTATATGTATTTGCTATCACAGCGTTCATAGGTAGGGCCTAGGCTGTCTGCCTGAAGGCATTTATAAGCCTAGCTGGAATGTGTTGGCTTTCGCCGCCCCCTTAGATTAGTTCCCTGTGCCTCTGTCCAGCAGAGCCATTGAAGTGATCCCTGGGGTAAACTTTCTGTTTCCCATCCACTCGTCAAGGTTTCTCTTGAAGAGGGTTAGTGAGGAGCTCTGCCTAATGTAGACTGGAATCTTGTTCCAGAGCATGGGAAGTCTCTGGGACAGGAATCTATCCCTCCAGCACATCCTATTTATTCTTGTGGTGAGGTTTAGATCCCTGGAGCGTGTGGCTCGAAGGGATATGGTTTTCTTTAGATGGAGCATGTCCATCAATTCTGGGTTGGACATGGCCTTATATGTCAGGCAGAGATCACCTCTGAGTAGGCGGTATGCAACTGAGTACAGCTGTAGTTTCTTCAGTCGAGCTGCATAGGGCATCTGCTTGAGGCCAGTGGTCCTCTTGGTGAGGTACTTCTGTGGTCTTTCCAGTTGTTGCAGGTGTCTTGTAAGGCACATCCCAAATGGGGCATCATACTCTATGATGGGTCTGATGATTGATGAGTAGAGGGGCCCAATGACCTCTTTCGATCTGGATGCAAACCCTTTTGTGATTAGGTGGGCCACATAGAAGGATTTTCTAACCACTTTGGCAACGTGATTATCAAAGGAGAGGTTACTATCTACTTGGGTCCCCAGATCCCTTATTACGTCTTCCGCATTTAGGGGGCTACTAGCTATGTGGTAGTTTGTGGGTACTTTGTTTTTTCCAAAGGGGATGACTATGCATTTTTTGGCATTTAGCTTGAGGCCATGGCTTTGACACCAGGTATCTGTCTCAGTGAGACCCTTTTGGAGGATGTCTGTGTCAGCTGGAGAGTCAATTATAGCCCCTAGTTTGCAGTCATCTGCAAACTTGGTCAGCCATAGTCCTCCTGTGCTTGCCTGTACCTCTGAGAAGTATATGCCAAGCAGGAGGGGTCCTAGGACTGAGCCCTGGGGAACGCCATTTGGAACCGGTTTAGAGTCAGACCTAGCTCCTGCAACTCTTACCATGTGGGTTCTGTCCATGAGCCAGTTGGCAACCCATCTTGTGATGTAGGGGTTTATGTTCAGGCTGGTGAGCTTGTCTATAATACCTGATTGGGGAATGGTGTTGAAGGCCATTGCGAGGTCTAGGTAGGCTGTGTGGACCACCTTTTCCTCGTCTATAGCTTGGTAACTGTGTCAAAGAAGTCCACCAGGTTTAGGAGGCATGATCTGCCCTTAACAAAGCCCAACTGGGTAGAGTCCAGTGTTTGGAGGTTTCCAATGTTTCTGTTAATGAGATCCATGATAATGCGCTCTATAGCTTTGCAAACCAAGCTAGTCAGGCTTATAGGGTGATAGTTCCCGGGTCCATTGTGGCTACACCTTTGTGGAGTGGAATAACTGTTGCTGTGTGCCACTCTGTGGGCACATAGCCTGTGGAGAGGCTGAGTGTAAACAGTGTGTTTAGGTGAGGGGTTAGTTGATCTTTGAGGTCATGTAGGATGCAGTCTGGGACACCGTCCGGTCCCATTGATGAGTGTTTTTGGCTTTGGAGAGGGCTGTTTTAACCTGAGTGTCTGTGATTTCAGGGGCACTACATTCTTCTGGTATAGTTATGGGCCCTTTTGGGGGTGAGAGGGGAGTGAAGTTTGCAGTGAACCTGTCTACCAGGATGTTGGCTATATCGGTCAGTTCAGTGTATTTTCTGCCATACTGCACTAACTCTGAACAGATCCGAGAATTGCCACTTAGATTCTTGACATAGCTAAAGAATGCCTTGTGGTTATCTTTGGAGTCCATGGCAATTTTTCTTTCGAAGCTAGCCTTGGATGATTTTATGAGGGAACATAGTTTCTTGCTGATACTGATCAGGGATGTCTTCCCTTCTTGGGATTTTACTCTTTTCTGTACTAGTTTCCTCCTTCTATTGTATAGCTTGTTTATGGCAGGGGTCCACCAGTCTGGTTTCCTTTTCTTGGAGGAGTGAGTCTTGGTTTTGTTTGGGATAGCATGATCCATGCATTCTTGTAGGTGCCCGTAGAGTGCATTAGTCAGGGATTTTTCAGCTTGGACAGCGTTATCCTTTAGCATAGGGGCTTTGAAACTTCCCACCTCAGTCTTAAGTAACGTGAAGTTTGCTTTTGCAAAGTTTTTCAGGGTGGTTTCTTTGACCGGGGGTGGTGGCGGAATGTGGATATCCAGAGTGATTAGTTTATGGTCAGATCTAACCAGTGAGGAGTTGACCTCCGGTGTGGAACACCGTCACCCATATTGGTGATGACCAGGTCCAATATGTTGTGACTTCTGGTGGGGGTATTGACCAGTTGATCCAGGGCATTTGAGTTTATAAATTCTAGGAAATGTTGAGCAAGGGAGTTTGCACTTGAGTAATTCTCCCAGTTAATGTTTGGGTAATTGAAATCACCCAATATCAGGGTGTTTGGTAGGACCTTTATGTTTCCCATTGTTTCCAGGAATGCGGAGTGGGGGCCCTGGGACATGGTGGATGATCTGTAGCAAGCTATAATTTGAATAGCAATTTTGCCCGTTGTTAGTTGCATGTGGATGATCTCTGAGGCATTATGCTGTGCCACTAACCTGGAGGTGTGGGTATCCTTGATGAATATGGATACTCCCCCACCTTTTGTATATCGGTCCGGGTTTTGTGGCCGAAATGTATGCTATGAGTTGTAGCCTGGTAGTGCTGGGGTGCTCTCTGGTGCCTTAAATCAGGTTTCTGTTACTGCACATATATCAATTTTCTCCATACTGAGGAGTGCCTTGAGTGCGTGCATTTTGAGGTTTAGAATTCTGGCACTGAGTAGCATTACCCTCAGTTTTTTGTTACTTGTGCTATTTATGACGGTGGGTTTGTCTTTTGAGCCTTGCCTAAAAAAGGCACTATGGGGGTGGCAAGAGCCTTGGCCAGTATTCAAAAGCCTAAGGGTGACAGGTACAAGCCATCTCTAGCGAAGCAGCGTGGCTTGTTGAGCATGTCATCCCAGGCTGACAGACACTGGATCCCCTTTGAATGACACCAGAAGCTTAGCCAATTGTTGAAACTGATAATTTTTTTCTCTATATTGTGGTGTCATTCTTGGTGAGGGCAGGATGCTACTCAGGGTCAAGGTCATACCGGCCTGGGCTATGTGATCAGAAAGCTCCTCCATGTCTCTTTTCATGTAGTCCAGGGAGGTACGGCTCAGGTCATTCACACCAACATGGACAATGACAGAGTCATATTTGTACTTGTTCTAGAGTGACCTGAGTACTTGTATTATGTGGCAGATCCTGGCACCTGGCAGGCAGCTAACAGTAACCTTCTCCTTGTTCAGCCTATTGAGTGGGACGTCAGTGTGCCTGACTATAGAGTCACCTATTACTAGTATGTTACTGGTATGTTATTTTGCCTTAAGGACTGTGATTGTGTGGCACACTGGTTTTGTGAAGTATGTGTTTCATGGTTTGTGCTGGGGATGGAGATTGCTTGGATGTCTGCTTTGGAAGTCTGTTGCTTTTGAAGATTTTTATTTAGAGCCTCTGAGTATGTTTTCATGTATTTATGTGTGTTTTTTGCCGGTGCAGGTTTCATAGGTCTATGTGAGACTGGTGGTGTGATGCAAGTAATTCCCTTCTGCTCTTGACTGCCTGGCCCAGTCTTGGGTTGAGAGAGCTTAGCCTCCAGTTTGGCTGTATAATTGCATCTCTCACATGTATTAGTGTTTGGTGGAAGGAGGAGAGGGTTGTCTGTGTACATGAGGCAATTGTAACATTGCCTCAAAGTGCCCAGATTCACCAGTTGGACCAGAGAGTACACCTGAAACTGCCCTTTGGACATGTCTGGATAGGTACAGTGAACTGTTTTACTGGATGGCTGGTAAGGTCGAATAGAGAGCCTCGTCCTTCTCTACAGTATAGGGGGGCCTAGTGCTAAGGTTTATTAGTGCTTGCTATGAGTTTTGAGCAAGTGCCGGCATGAGAAGTGAATGGTTTGAGTGCTTAAGTTGAAAGTTTGTGTAAAATGTAATAAACAGTATTGAGGTGAGCGATAGACGGACAATGAAAAGCAACAGCCAAGTTGTGTTTGTGTCTCTATTGCAGGATTTTGCATGCAGTGCATTTGTCAGGCAGTGTATAATGTTGGTTCTTGTCTGCATTTCAAAAATGTGTACGGATGTATGCAACGTAATAGCACAAGACATTAATTTCTTAAGTTGCATCAAAAAATAGTAAAATCCAGTGTATTTCTTCAGCTAGTAAGTCCCATATCTTTATGAGTTCTCCTTTGGTATGCTTTGTTTCAATGTGGTCTTTATCATTTATATAAGTTCTTCTTCCCATTTCACTAATGTTATACACATGCGGGGTGTCATCCCTCATCCTCCCTAGTCTGTAAAACATCCAAAAGTGACCTATTGTTCACAAGATTATGTTAACACCATTTGCATGGCTATGCAGATATGTATGATGTACCTTTTCACTGGATCCATATGGTCTTGCCAAAAGTACTGTTGTTTCTAGGTGGTCCTTATGGGTGGGCTCTTCCTCTGGTTAATATGAGATTCAGATATTAAATGGTACTCCTATAACTCATATAAGCTATGTTTATTATGCATCATACATAAAAAAAAATCATATATGGGCAAATAATGTTCATTTGAGCAATGAAATTGTGATAAAGTAGATATAATTACCAAGCTTCGTTGATGTGTTTTTTGTTTTTTATGACTACGGGTGCTTTAAGCCATTTAAAATTAGCATAATTTCATTATAAGCTTTCTTGCTTTACGTGACTTCTTTATGAATTGCTATGCCATGTGATGTTACTTGTTTAAAAGTAGCAGAGTGGTGTATTGAAATCCTTTTGCATTATACTAGGAGGACAGAAATTATGTACTGTTCATTAAGGTGCATTTGTGGTATAGTTGCTGTTTTTATCACCCTGCGTATTTTACTAGTGAATATTTTTTAGTAGAAAAGTATGAGGAAGTGGCTTTTATGATCCTTCAGCTAGTCGTCTTTCATTTTTATTGGTAGTGTACAGCCTATAATGACCAAAGCTTTAGTACCGAGTACCGCTGTAGCGTCACATGTGACCTGTTAACCAGCTGCGCTGCCTAGTTCTGTGCCATAATAATTTTCAAAGTGTGCAGCTACAATTACTGTAAATGCAGTGAATCAGCAATCATAACTAAATTGTGTTTGAGACATGATTGCCAAGAAATTCACTTCTCGAGCTTGAATCTCGGCATCTATGTGGAGAACACACAAGTTACGATAAGCAGTCCTATCATAATTCTTTGCGGTGCATGGAGATGTGTCTTCTCCATGCACTAGTAGTTATAAAATATTAAATATAAAAACACGAAGTGTTGTGTTGGTTTTGAAAGCTGATAATGTACTTGGGAATTGCTTTACATGTTTGTTTACTTATTCCCTGTATAAAGGAAGCAGCTGGTTCCCAAATACATTTTACTAACAGTAATTTAATTCAATTCAGTTTCAGTTCAATTCAATTCAGTTCCATTTATTCATACCCATAGGTAAATTCTTTCTGCAATCAGAAGATTAAGCATTGGTCCAGACATAACATCATTCACATAAATATGGTAATACAGAGAAATCATAATAAACATTTAACATATAACACACATACAAAAAAGAAAAGAAAAAGAAACGTCCGTCTCCAACATATATATTGCACATTGAGTGGGAAATGGTAGCATGTTGAACAGACAGTACTGCCCTCATTTTAAACCAAAATGGATAAAAGTGCCAAAATATATTACACTTTTAAAACAGCTCTTAACATGCAGTGTTCTTATTATTCATATGTGTGATTGCCGCTGGAACAAAGCTATTCTTATATGTTTTTATTTTAAATCTTGGCAACATATACCTCTTTCCTAATGGAAATGGCTGAAATTCATAACAACAGATGTGACATCTTTTACAATTGAATTAGTTATTTCTAACCATTTTAAATATAAAGATGTGAGACACATTTGTTGTTTGCCAGTCAATTTACTGTAATGTAGACAGCAGACAGAAACAGAGTTGAAGTTAACCCATTCCGTGTTCTGCTATTTGCATTCAAGTATAAGTTAAATACTACCCTAGTTCAGTGCTAGTATAAAACCATATGCAATATTAACAGTTTAGGGTGTGCTTAACAATTGCTAAGCATCCTTCTAAGCATTGTTAAGGATAAGCCTCGCACTATAGTAGTGGAGAACCAGGATGTCATTTAACTTTTACTTGAGTGTAATAAAAGCTCACCATGTGCTACAGTAGCATTAATACTTACACTTATTATGTTGTTCACTCCTCAGAAGACTATCTTATTCATTTTTACAGGATTTGACTAAGTGCATTATTGGTCACAATGCTATGCCAATTTACTCTTTAATGTCCATTTTCAGTGCGTTGGTATGTCTAGGAATAATTTGTAGGCTGCAACAAGAAAACTATTGTCATTTTCATATTTGCTGCCTCACCTGAAGTGCATACATAACAAACTCATTCCTACACTTGTAGATGCACAGGGTATGCTCAACTTGTTGATTCCTTTGATAAGTTTCCTGTATTTTCAATTAATCACTTCTGAGTCAGATGGTTCTTCAGGATTTGGGCTCTTGTTACTGAACACTTACTGCTCAATGTATTTTTCTAGGTCCTGTTTCCGCTGAACCCACCAACTATTAACCCCCCATCATCGCAGCTCATTCATTCCCTCATCCTGGGTGTCTCCAGTGAGTGTGAGAGTATGCTGGTCAGAACATCATACATGTAGTCATGCTGGTGTTTGTGTCCTCATTGGTATCCCAACAATGAGAGTATATTTCTGCGGCCCTGAGTCCTGTCTCTGGTGACTGACGTGCACTTATGTCACTACAAGGGTGTCATATCATATGTCCTCACCAAATGTCCGCGTGTGCATTTCCATGCATGTGTGTGTGTGTGTGTGTGTGTGTGTGTGTGTGTGTGTGTGTGTGTGTGTGTGTGTATATACACACCATCATCTGCAGACACCTACAGGGACTACAATAACCAGATTGGAGTGCCATGCCCAAACCCTCTTGGCCTGCAGTGTCTGGAATGTAAAATATCTTACCTGCATGAAAGCAGGTTACTCTGACCAAGAGCACAATCTCCCTTCTCTCAGGATGCACAGGCCACTGTAACACTGATTTCCTTACTCCCCTGTCTAGCTTTTTAGTGCCCAGGGTGCTTTTTAAACTTGGGTCTCATGGGTTGAAGTAAGGGCTTTATTTCTCTATGCCACAGTGTAAAGCACTCATGGACAAATTTAGTTCCATTTTTCTGAATTTTTCTTGGTGGTTCTCCTCACTCTTCTGCATTATCTACCTCACTCTAAAAGCAGTTTTGAAGCAATCTAATCCATATATTCTGTGTGGGTTCTGGCAGTACACCAATTTGTCTTCTGCATAGCACTTAAGGCAGCCTTACTGAAGCCCTCCCCAAACTGTTCAACCTCAGCCCATGGAAAACAGCTGTTTTGAAGTTTGATAAAAAATCTTGTAAACTTCTTTGAAAAAAAAAAACATGGATGCCATAGGCAATGGCCAGTCTGTCTATACTGTTTACCTAGATAAAGCTAAAGCCTTCAACACTGTTCTTTGCTTGGGTATTGCTAATAAGCCACTTACATACACATTACGTCTAGCTGACCAGCTGGATAACAAATTGGCTTTCAAATGGAATTTATTTTCTGAGGGACAGTGGTACATTATTTTCTAATGGACTCATCACTAATTACAGAAGAAGCCAGTGAGAACATTAAAAAATGAAAATACAGTGTAACTTCGAGTCACTATTGTTAATAACCTTTTTATGGTTAAATATAGCATGTGCACTTATAGAAATTATTAGAGTGTTATATATTAGGATTCAATTTTACACGAAGATAAAGGATATACACACCACACATGTATGCCTATATATATATATATATATATATGTATATATATATATATATATATATATATATATATATGTATATATATATATATATATATATATATATATTTATATCTACACACACACACACACACACACACACACACACACACATACACACACACACACATATGTATATACACATACATGGGTCTACTTTACAAGACAAAATGCCAGTAGCCCGGCTTTCAAAATGCTGACATCATAACACCAAATAGTTACAAGGCTGACAATCTAAACTGCCAACTATCACAACAACGACAATATAAAATTCGGACTTTCCACTCTCACGTAATTCAGTATCGAACGTAGCAACATATGCTATCTAAATAGTGCCCTATCACTTTAAATCTCCATAATAGGTACTTACACCACGCCCACCAACCAATATACCCACATACTCATAAAAAATCCCACAGAGAATTCATGAAAATATCTGCCTCTACCTATCTCAATGATGTGGGACTCGATGAAGTGGTAATTTGATGCTATGAAGTAGGCCCATATATACACATATATACAGTGACTATAAAAAGTTTACACACCCCTGTTAAAATGCCAGGTTTTTGTGGTATAAAAAAACGAGACCACAATAAATCATTTCAAAACATTTCCCACCTTTAATGTGACCTATAACCTGCACAATTCAGTTGAAAAACAACAAATCTGTTAGGGGGAAAATATATATATAAAAAAAAAACATACAATAAGCTGGTTGCATAAGTGTGCACACCCTTAAACTAATATTATGTTGAAGCACCTTTTGATTTAATTCCAGCATTCAGTCTTCTTGAGTACACACCTGCCATCAATTAAAGAGACTCTGATTAACCCTAAATGTTGGAGTGAATGACTTGAGACATACCTCCCTGGACTACATGAAAAGAGACATGGAAGAGCTCTTGGATCATGTGGCCCAGGCAGGTATGACCCTAGCCCTGAGTAGCATCATGCCTTCGCCCAGAATGATACCACAGTATAAGGACAAAATTATTGACTTCAGCAATTGGCTAAGCTTCTGGTGTCATTCAAAGGGTATCCGGTATCTGTCTGCCTGGGACGACATGATCAACAAACCATGATGCTTTGCTAGAGATGGTCTGCACCTGTCGCCCCTGGGATTCAGGTTACTGGCTAAGGCTCTTGCCACCCCTATAGTGCCTTTTTTAAGTAAGGTTCAAAGGACAAAACCACCACCGTAACAGATACAAACATGCAAAATCTGAAGGTAATGCTACTGAATGCTAGAAGTCTAAACCTCAAAATGCACGATCTCGAGGCACTCCTAAAAATGGAGAACATTGATATCTGTGCAGTAACTGAGACCTGGTTCAAGACTCCAGAGAGCACCCCTGGAATACCAGGTTACAACTCTTACCACACTTTTCAGCCCCCAAACCATGGCCAAAACATTAAAGGTGGAGGAGTGTCCATATTCACACCTCCAGGCTAGTTGCCCAACACAGTGCATCTGAAATTCTCCAGGTGCAACTAACACTAGGTAAGACTGCAATCCAAATTGTAGCTTGCTACAGATCTCCCACCATGCCCCAAGATTCTCACTACACCTTTCTAAACATACTGGAAAATATTAAGATACAACCAAACACCATAATACTGGGTGATTTCAACTACCCTGCCATTAACTGGGAAAACTACTCAGCTACCAACACCTTTTACCAAAGGTTCTTGGATTTCATAAATTCCAATGCCCTGGATCAACTAATCCATTGTCCCACCAGGGGCTCCAATATCCTAGACCTGGTCATTACCAACATGAGAGATAGATGCTCCACACCAGTGGTCACCCCCTCATTGGTCAGGTCTGACCATAAGCAAATCACCCTTGACATCCACATCCCCCCCGTAAGGAAACCTCCGTAAAAAACTTCTCCAAAGCCAACTTCATGCTACTTATGTCAGAAGTGACAAACTTCATGGCACCCATGCAGATGGGAGCTGAATCCTACACTAAGGCACTGTACGAGCACATCCACTCGTGCATGAATCGTGCCATCCCAAATAGAACCAAAACGCTGTCCTCCAAAAAAATGAAGCCAATCTGGTGGTCCCCTGCCATAAACAAACTATACAACAGAAGGAAGAAACGGTTGCAGAAAAGAGGAAAATCCCAGGATGCAAAAAACTCCCTTACCAGCCTCAGTAAGAAGATGATATCCCTCATAAAATACTTCAGAGCTAGGTACAAAAATAAAATTGCCAAAAATTCAAAGACAACCACAAGACATTCTATAGTTATGTCAAGAATCTAAATGGCAAAGCTCAGATCTGCTCTGAGCTACAACAGAATGGCATTAAATATACTGATCCCAAGGATATTGCCAATATCCTGGCAGATTGATTTAGTGCCAACCTCACCGCCTCTCAAGCCCTAAAGGGCATATCTCAATACCAAAAGATTGCCAAATTCCGGTAATCACGGCCACACAGGTAGAAACTGCATCACACAAAGCTTAGAATACAGCATCATGGGACCAGAAAACATGCCGGGCTGTGTACTACATGAACTCCAAAATTAATTGGCACCTCACCTAAATGTCATGTTTAATCATAGCCTCACCTCAGGTTTCATGTCCACTTAGTGGCGCACAGCTACAGTTATCCTACTCCACAAAGGGGGATCCACTTTGGATCCCGGGAACTACCGTCCCATCAGTCTGACGAACCTGATCTGCAATTGCATAGAACGCATTATCATGGAACTTATTAACAAAGACATTGGCAACCTTCAAACACTGGACCCCACCCAGTTTGAGTTCGTGAAGGACCGATCTTGTCTCCTGAACCTGATTGACTTCTTCAAATCAGTCTCCAGAGCTGTGGACGAGGGTAAGGCAGTCCACACAGCCTATCATGACCTCACCAAGGCCTTTGACACAATCCCCCACTCTGGAATCATAGATAAACTTACTGAGATGGGTATAAATCCCTGTCACTTGATGGGTTGCCAACTGGCTTACTGACAGAACCCAGACTGTAAAAGTAGCCGACTACAAATCCAGCTCCAGACAAGTGACAAGTGGAGTACCTCAGGGTTCAGTCCTGGGACCGCTCTTGTTTGGCATCTACTTCTCTGAAGTACAGGCCAACTCTAAGGGACTCTGGCTAACAAAGTTCGCAGATGACTGCAAACTGGGAGCCATTATTAAATCCCCAGATGATGTGGATATTCTGCAAAAGGACCTTACAGAAACAGATGCTTGGTGCCAGTGCCATGGGCTCAAGTTTAATGCCAAGAAATGTATAGTTATCCCCTTTGGGAAAAAACATGTACCCATGAATTACTACATAGGCAGCAGTACACTAAACACTGAAAGTGTGATGAGAGACTTAGGGACACAGGTGGACATTGGTCTCACCTTCGATAACCACATCGCCACAACAGTCAGGAAATCCTTCTATGTGGCACACCTTATCACTAAGGTATTTTCATCCAGAAAAAAAGGAGGTCATTGTCCCACTGTACTCATCCCTCATTAGAACCATTATAGAGTACAACACCCCATTTGGTACATGCCTCACAAGACATCTGCAACAGCTGGAAAGGCCACAGAAATACCTTAGTAAAAGAATCACAGGCCTAAAGAAGATGCCCTATGCTGACCATCTAAAAAAAACCTCCAGCTATACTCTGTGGCATATCGTCTACTCAGATGCAATCTCTGCTTAACATACAAGGCCATGTCAAACCCTGAGCTGTTGGACATGCTCCACTTTTAAGAAATCTCAATCTCTCAGAGCCACATGCTTCAGGGATCTAAACCTTGTCATCACAATGAACAAAACATGCTGGAGGGATAGGTTCCTGACCCAGAAGACTCCCCATACTCTGGAATAGACTGCCCATACATGTCAAGCAAAGCGCCTCTGTGGCCCTCTTCAAAAGGAACCTTGACGATTGGATGGGAGATAGGAAATTCACCCCAGGGATCATGTCAGTTGCCCTGCTAGACAGGGGTCCAGTGAAGTAAATGTTGTGGGAAGAAACATCTGGGGAATTGTTTGGCTAGGCTTGTATAGGCCCTAGGGCTGATAGCCTAGTACCAACCTGTGAACCTATGAAATAAAGTTCAGCTGTCCTAGTAGGATTTTCCTGACATTTACTTGGTTGCCTGCTACAGCAAAAGCCATGGTTCACAGAGAGCGTACAAAGCATCAAAGGGCTCCCATTGTTGAAAGGCATCAGTCAGGAGAAGGGTACAAAAAAATTCCACAGCATTGGATCTACCATAGAACACAGTGAAGACAGTCATCAAAAAACAAAGAAAACGTGGGACAACAGTGACAGTGCAAAGAACTCAATGTCCCTCCAAAATTGATGAAAAGACAAGATGAAAACTGGTCATGGAGGCTACCAAGAGACCTACAGCAACACTGAAGGAGCTGCAGGAATTTTTGGCAAGTACTGGTTGTGTACTACATGTGACAACAAACTCCTGTATTCTCCATATGTCTGGACTATGGGGTAGGGTTGCAAGATGGAAGCCTTTTCTTACACAGAAAAACATCCAGGCCCAGCTAGTATTCCCTGTGGTGCAGCATAGTACACCCGGACAAAATTGCAGTAAGGGCAGAGCCCCTGGGGGTTAGCATCTTGTACTTCAGAGATTAAGGAACTGCAGAGAGATTGAGATAAGATATCCATGGGTAAGAGACAACTCCAACAAAAAGATATAAAGTCAGAGAGTCACAATGAGATACATAATATGTAAACAGCCATTTATGAAAGTCAGAGAGCCACATACAGATACATAATATGTAAACAGCCATTTACGAAAGTCAGAGAGTCACATACAGATACATAATATGTAAACAGCCATTTACGAAAGTCAGAGAGTCACATACAGATGCATAATATGTAAACAGCCATTTACGAAAGTCAGAGAGTCACATACAGATACATAATATGTAAACAGCCATTTACGAATAGGGTTAAAGCAATATGATAGAATTATGTATCGTTTGAAAAAAAATAAAGCAATAGTTATTGTAAATCTATTATAATTTTTTGTGAGATAAAATAATGATATAATTCAGGGTTGTTCTTTATTTACATGGATGTGTACATTCTGTTTGAATTAGGTAGTTAATGAATAAAATACAAAAGGCAATATATATATGTATGTATGTATGTATGTATAAACAAGGGACCATATACAATGGCCGTTAATGCAAACCTGTCTAGATGATTTGTCAGTCATGGCAAAAAGTAATCACACAAATAAAATGTCAAAAAGGCAATAAACTTAATAAAACATTGAGAAAAAAATTATAAAATAAAATCAAAAGTCACTTGTAGCGATACAAGAAAACTTGACTTTAATAAAAATACCCTCGACTAATCGCTTTCACCAATACAGTCGTTTGGCTTCTCTCTCTCTCTCTCTCTATATATATATATATATATATATATATATATATGTACACAATTCTTTAGTTACTCAATTAAAACAATAAACATTCAATCAATCACAAAAGATATTTTAGTAACCCTTTCCAGCACAGACAAAACACACCAAAATAGTGTTGTAAAAATGTATTGTTGTAAAACCATATATAAATGTCACATACAAAACACTTGCATCATTGTTGAAAACAAATAAGTGTCATTCAAAAACTTTGTTAGTAACTGTTTTGATCCAAGGAAAAAAAAAATCACATAATCATAGCTTTAGATTTAAAATAGGGGCCATCGAAATATAATCGTTTAAACCAGGTATAACACCAACATTCAGTCTCAGTTGCTGTTTAGTTTCTTTTACTTCTAACTCAAGTTTAGAATCACCACCCCTTTCATTAGTATAAAACCTGTCTATAATAAAAAATATAAATCTTTTATAATTGGGACATTCAGGGGTGTGCATGTACAAGGCAGAGTGTGTATTTCTGTTCTTGATGTCCTTAAGCTGCTCAGTAATCCATTCCCGCCAATTTACAGACACTTTTTCCAACATAAAAACTTGAACAAGATAAACAAGTTGCAAGGTATACCGCCATGCTAGTATTGCAACTGCATCTACCAGGGCATCCTATTGTTCGATCGTAGCTACCAATTGCTACACTCGTACCATCATTAATGTTCTTACATACCCTACAATCTCCACATTTGTACATTAAGGATCTGTTTATTTTGTTCCCTCCAGATCCACCTTCTAAAATATTTTTGATGTTCCTACCCCTGCTATATACCACCCTTGGTTTAAACCCCAATGTTTCTTTCATTTCTTCATAGAAATGAATGTCCCATAATTTATTAATACATTATACAAGCCTTGGTGTTTCCTGGTTGTATTGGATAACCAAGACATGTGAATTAAATTTCCCATCAATAATTGATTTGTCAGGAATAGCAGCTTTCAATATTGGTCTAAATGTTGCTCCCCTCTTGGTCATAATCTCCTTTCTAACTTTTAAGAGTAACTTCATGGGGTAGCCCCTATTCCTAAACATGCCTATTACGGTATAAATTTCATCAGAAAACATTTTGTCATCACTAATAAGAGGAGATAGCTTAACCATCTGTCCTTTGACAATGCCCCTTGTTTGGTGTAAAGGATGGCAACTGTTGGAGTGAAGCGTCATGTTAGAATATGTTTCCTTCCTGTGGATGCTGCTAATCAATCTTGTATTAGTGTCATCCTTAATAAGGTGGATGTCCAAGGAATCAATTTCATTTGGGTGCCATTTATGCATAAACTTAAGGAAGGTCGTTGTGCTGTTGAGGTATTCCAAAAATCTCATCACAACGTGTTCCTCCCCTCGCCATAAAATTAGACTGTCATCCAAAAATTGGACAATATAGTATTATGTTGGCCATAAAGGCAAAGGAAAACACGTAACGTTTCTCCCATCCAAGGAGAACCAAGTTTGCAAAAGCTGGGGCACATTTAGCCCCCATTGCATCACCGCTTTTTGGTGAAAATATTCACCTTCGAACATCACAAAGATGCTGGATAAAACCACCTCCATTAATTCCACCGATAAAATAATCGAAGTCTTGTCCATTACCTTACTACCCAATAAACTTTCATGGAAAAATTCCAAACCCACCCTGTGGGGTATCACAGTGAATAAGTTGACAAGATCCACAGTTTAAAGGTAATACTTGAAAGCAGTGGCAGCTGGTGACTTGAAATTTAAGGGGGGCTGCAGGAGACAGCTGAATGGGTGGGGCCAATGAGAAGAGATGTGGCCAAATATAAAGGAGTGGAGCTATGCTTAAAAATACAACACCTGGAACTTTAATTAAATACGCTGCCCTGGGTGCCAAACCGTCATTACGAGAGTCCAATCAAGACAAAATGAAGTGTAGAAGAAAAAATATTAAAATGCATTGGCTGCATGACAGCTTACTTAATATCTAGATGGAAACAAAAAGGTTGTGAGGCATGAAAAAATAAATTACTTTTTAAATACATTACTGGAATACTAGTCAAAATCAAGTATAAAAAACAAGCTTCTCCTTGCACTGCAGTTCTAATTATAACTTATATTCAGCTTTATAAAAGTACCAAGTAACATGCTGAAAGTAGAAATAAATGTTTCTTATCCAAAAAAGACCTGCTGCCTGACAACAGCTGTCTACTTGTTTCATGGGGAAGACATGATCAAAGTAAAAAATGAACTGCAAACAGGAAACAAGCTCAACATATATTGCTTAAAGGGTTACTGCACAGGTTATGGACCACGCATGATAGACTGGCATTCGGTTTAGTTTAAGGGTAAAGCCTACAAAGATGACTGCAAGTCCCCAACAAATGTGCCTCTGAAAATACTGTAATCCTGTCATTTATTACAAATACTGTCATATGCATTTCAGTGCCTAAGGCTTGTACATTATCTAGTTATGTAAATATTCTCTGCATGGCAACAACAAAAAGGCTTTCAGTGCTGGTAATTATTTAACAGAATGCTTATTAAAGATTACTTGCATCTTACAATCTCAGACAAGCTTACCTGATGGTCATTAAATCATTGCTACTTAAACAGAGCAACAGGGCACTGCGACAGCATGCATTTTCTGAATAATAAGAAGCATAAATCAACAGTATAAATATACGACAGAAAACCAGAACATTCTGCAAAATCAAGGACAGATGAAAAGCCACGGCCGTGCTTGTGTCTACCTTGGATGGGGGGATACTCTGCACACTTACACTGCATAACTGCTCCTTGCCTTGCTTGGACACATCCAGAGTCACTACATGGGGGAGTGGGGTGCAACAAGTATGTCATAAGTTGAAATGTCTCAGGCTGATGGTGATGGCTCTGACACTCATACCTCTCAACCTCAGAGCAATAAATCTGGACAAAGCGATACATAGAAGTGGGACACAGGCCCAAAAACAAGGACAAATTTTAAATATTGCTCTTATAAACTTAAGATAATGGAATAGTAGTAGGTCTTGCATTAGTATGAAATTTTTGAAGGGTATGAAATCTGAAACTCAAATGTCTGCCATAATTTTCTAATGTCAATCTTTAATGATTTGCCACTAATTTGGCAGAAAACCACAATTTTATGAAAAACAGACCAAAAATGTGATGCAAAAATATAAAATTGCCACACAATACAGCTGGGAACCATCAAAGAAAGGACACCTTTTTAATATTAGTACTGTTAACTTGAGCAGCTGACAAAAAAAGAGCATCTACATGCATTTATGAAATAAAAGTAATCTATAACTCTGATCATTACAGTTATTTATAAATGTAAACCCTCCATGTTTTCATCCAAAATTGCCATTTTGCAGAGAAGGTTATTAGGGGGAGAGCAACATTTTGAGCCAAAATTGGGGAGAGTTGAGAGGTTTGGATATTCCTAATTCTATAAAGTGATTTATTTGCACGTACCTCTCAACCTCTTCATGCAGGAAATCTGGACAAGGCAGGTCTTGCTTTAGCATGCATTTTTCTGAAGGTTATAATGTCTGAAACTCAATGTCTATCAGTATTTAGTGACTTCATTCCTAAATGATTTGCCAGAAATCCACAAATTTTATGAGGAACAAACCAAAAATAAAAAGCAAAAATCTATTCGTTCTGCAAAAATCTGGACAGTTGAGAGGTATTCAGCTGGGGCTGTCTGCATTTGCAGCCCTTCCCCCCTCACAAAATCATGGTTGAATGGAGCCTCCCCTCTGCAGCCATTCCAATGCCCCATTCCTTGGTTATTTCACCCCATTTACCATAAACACTGTAATGTGCATACTGCTTTACTTCTACAATGATTTGGATTTCATTCGAAAGTTTTATTTTGCATTTTACAGTGCAGATCCTAATAGATATCTGCTAAATAAAGCAATGCAGTCTCACAATGAAAATAGACTTAGTATTAAAACTTCTCTGCTCTTGAAACTCACATTCATTGTAACAGCATTGAAACCAATACATTTTGCCAGTGGCAGATAAAGATTAACTTTGGGCTGTTTTCAAATCATATGCCCCTTGACCATGAAACATACACATGCTCTTTGATACACCTTCCTGATTATATTAAATTATATTCCTTGTACAATACAGTACAGCTGTTAGAGGGCATTTTAAATTTATTGTTTTGAACTTTTTTCCAGCAAACAATGAAACAAAATGCATTCACCAATAATGACAAAACTGCCCAATTCAGAACATTTTCATCATAAAAGTCTACTCAAACTTCTACAGTCCACCAGTATCAGTAGATATGCACAATCTCTGAAGAAGTAAAAGTCAGCTAAATTCCACATTAGAGAAATCTGTAACTAATGAAGAGGTTGCTGCTAGAAACAACTTTATATGTCATTGTTTCATCTACAAATAAAGTGGTTATTGCTCTTGAGGAATAAATTGCCCATGTTGCATTAAAAAGGACTGCAAGGCAGGGAGAAATACTCCAGACACATGTCTTTATAAGATGGGAAGACATGCAGACTCCACACAGAAAGCACCCCAGCCAAGAATCAAACCAGAGAACCTGTAGCTGTCAGTCAACAATGCTACCAGTACACCACTGCACTACTGACTTTGCCAGCAACAACAAACATACAGAAACCACCGATTTTATGAGGAACAGAACAAATATGATGCAAAAATCTGCAAATTTGTTACAAATGGTGGTGGGTAGGGAATTCAGGCCCTTACTACCTGCACCAAAGTTACAGGGTTCAAGCTGAGTATTCTGTACCCACCACCATGTGTTTTCTCTAGCCACCAGCATGTAGCAACTGGGGCATTTCACGCACACACACACACACACACACACACACACACACACACACACACACACACACACACACACACACACACCCTACCGCCATAGCAGCGACTGCGTTCGTCCTCCATAGTTCCTGTAGCAGCCCGTCCAAGCTGTTTCCCCGCGAGACGTCATGAGAGTAGGCTGGAGCTTCCAGCCTGCGGCTGATGCAGTCCGGTGCCGTTCCGGTCTGTGTGGACATCACCGCACAGACTTCTGGGCTGGCAGGGCGGAGAGCCCTTTCTTCTCTATCCGGACTGCCTAACACAGCAGCCTTGTGTTCTGAGTACCAGGAACTCCAGGCATGCATGCGTGGAGTTCCGGAACTCTCAATTTTTTTTTCTTTTTTCTTTCTACAAGTGAGGGGCTGCAGTCCTATATCACGAGCCACCCCTGCTTGAAAGATATGTAAAAATTAAAAAGGAAAAATTAGAAAATATGGGATTGACACTGTATCTGAACAAAGATGCCTGCTATAGACATGAAATAAGAGATACAAGAAAAGAGAACCATTTATAACATTGAGTGGTATGTGGAAAGAAGGAACACAGACAATAAATGAAAAGAGATTTTCCAGAAGTTGGGAAATCATATAGAATTATGGGCAGCAGTCACAATGACCTATAGGAGTAAAGTAAGCATGTTAACATCTATGTTATATAAGGCAGGCTACACGGCAAGGTCTTGTGTATTACCTGAAAAGTCTGAAGTATGCAAGTCAGTATTTTTTTCAAATATATTGGGGTTAAGAGTGAACCCCATGATTTTGGTCATATTGTATAAAGAAGAAAACACAACAAAGATTAAGTTGGTACACTCAACAATGTTTTTGTGATGTATTGTATAAAGATGTTTTGCAAAAATTTAGATAGAAAACATCTAGTGAAAACACGCATGCTTTTGTACAGAAATATGGTACAGGCACAAAAACACTGTATAATGGTGAGAATTAGAATATTGCCATACCGAGATTTTTTTAATTAATAAAAATGTAGAAAATGAAAACTGAATGCTAATTTAGTGGTACTGAACTGAACAATGATTTATATACAAGTCTAATAAGAAAAGGCAATAACGTGAAAAGTTGAGAAATATATGAATGTCAGATAAAGTGGACATTAATGAGGAGAAAGGAGTTTAAACATCCTGCAAACTTTGGAATTGTATGTTTGTCAAAGACAACGCTGAGATTAAATATAAGGAGGAAGAAGCTGTGACAAGGTTAGAAACACAAGAACACATTTTCTGTATTGCAAAATAGTCAAATATTTGAGAAATAGCCAGTAGGTAGAACAAGAAGACATAGAGGTTAGAGATGAATACTGTAATGTTTAATTATTGTGACAAAGTCAATGCTTTAAAAAAAAGAATGGTGACCTTGGCCTAATGGGATCTTAGGAAAGATGGTTGTGAGGTGGTACCTTAAGATAAAATGTGGAATGTGCTAGATACAGCAAAAGAAATGTGTTTTGATTTGTGGAAAAACATCTTAAATTTTTATAAAATAAGTATAAAATGAATAATAAATTTAGTGTTTGTTTGTTGTTTGTCTTTTCGGCTTTTCCTGGTTAGGAGTCGCCACAGCGGAACTCTGGTCTGCTAATGATTGGCAGTCGATTTTTATGGTGCCGAGTTGCCAGCCCAATGCCCAACCTTCAGCGAAGGCACACCCTTTCACACATGTCTTTCGGAGGCCACTCGACTGTGAGGAGGACATGCAGACTCCACACAGAAGGCACTCCAGCCAAGAATCGAACAGGAGAACATCTTGCTGTGAGGCAACAACGGTACCACTGTACCACCGCGGATTTCAATAATAAATTTAGTGTAATTGGATCAAATGTAATTTATGAGAAGAAACAGAAATAAAGAGTAAAAGCCTGTACTCTTTTTGGTTAACTACTGGGAGATGATTTATTTCCACCAAGTCTGGTAGCTGGGGCATTTCTTGAATATTTCACCTGAACGACAACCCGTCAAGAGTACACCCCCCTCTAATGACATACTGTATTATTACTAGTGAAACATAAATCGAAATATCTGCTGAGGGCATAGAACCCACACATTTCTGACTTTCCAGTGTCATAGATGAGTATGGTCTCTGTTGAGTCAAAGATGTTAGCAAGCTCTGTTCATTAAATCATATATGGATTTTTCTCAGGGTATGATACAGTACCCTAAAGTGTTATAAGCTCATATTCTTCTATTAATATTATATATTCTGTGTTGTTATAAAGCAAACTATTCCGCTTTCTGTATATGATTCTGTAATATTAGGCTGCTGTATTCTAACCCTAGAACACCATTTCACCTGATTTAGGTTTAAGAGGCTCCCATTTTTTAGAAGTATATATATTTTTAATTGTTCTATCCACATAATAGCATAAGTAGACATTATCAGATGGCAGTTACATACTTGTAATGTCTCATTTTAGTACGTGAAATCTACCTTACATAATCATCTTCCATATGAAAGGAAATACTTTAGCTCTCTTTTATTTTATCCTGATATTTATTACCATCTACTTCAGTCTATTAACTGTTATATACTAATAGCTGTTGTACTAACAGCATTTTGAGTCTCTTAACCTTGTGGCATTTTCAGCTCCTTTTACTTATTATGATCCATAATCAAACCAGTCATTTAAATTATATTCATTATATTTGACAATAGCTATTGAGACTGCATCACTTTATTCAGCACACATTTGCATCGACTCTTACAGAGCTTTAGATAAATCTAATACACATTGCACACATATTATTTCTGTTCTTTAGTTCAGGTATTTGCAATTATTGTAATATGTTTTACATTTTTCCATATTTAGCAGTTTGTTCCTTTTGACAAAACAAAGATGTCTAGTGCATGTTACTGAATAAATATTGTTGAAGTTACATATAAGTCACAGTTCAAGGTTATCACTTAAGAACATATACCAGCAGAGGATATAACCGATACAGGAGCAGGTACCCTAAATCTGTTCTCCGCCTGTGAATATGTACGTTTATATGCCCATTTCCAATGTAGCCCTTGTCATAAATATCCTGCACATTTTTGTTGTTGTTGTTAACAAGATTTTAGATGGGGAACATATCATTTTATATGGATCCACACCAAAATGTTGAAGGTACAAAATGTTGAAATCGTAAAATGTTGAAACCTATTTTATATAGGGGAAGCCCCCCCCCCTCAACATCCCCACATCCTTTAATTATATATGTCCACTCCAGAAGCACACAACAGTGGGAAAACGTCAGTTTTTGTTTTCAACATTTTATACTTTCAGCATTTTAGCATGGAACCTATTTTATAGAGATTTATAAAAAGATTTATGTAACTTGAGGATTTCTGTACTGTTATGACATTCTATTCCTGCCATTTTATACAGTTATTCATACAATGAATGCCATATTTGCAGCAGTATGTTTACATAGCATCTATATTACATAATCGAACTTTTAAAAGTTCGAATGTCATATGGTCAACACCATATGATCGAACTTTTAAAAGTTCAAAAATGTAATTAAAAAAAAATAAACTAAAGAAGAAACCTACCTGAATGGTTTAAGCAGGAGGGCAAGCACCCCCTGCACCCTCCAAGTGGGGGACTGCACCACCCACCCCCACTCTTTAAATATACCAAATCTGAGATTGCACTACAGTGCAGAAAAGGGAAATCTTCCCATTCCGCACTGTACGGAGATCTCCATTGAAACGTTCGAACTTTTAAAAGTTCGATCAGATGGTGTCGACCATATGATGTTTGAACTTTTAAGAGTTCGATAATGTGATATAGACCCATTTACATAGTATAGCTATCTTTTACTATTAGTTGATGTCCAGTTTATACATCTCACACAGATACACAAAATAACATACTGCAGCAGATATTTACTTGCAGTGTTGACCTTCGTACTGTTATTATTTAAATACCTACAGTATAATGTTGTAGTATGCCTCTGACATATCTTATTGTATATTATTAGGTTATCATTAATTTTCTTATACAGGTCATGACAGGCTGCTAATATATGACTCCAATAATCTTATTAATAACCAGTTATAAGGTGTCATTTTAATACTGTAAAGTATACCCCGTAATATACATTCTTGTATGTAATAAGGTGTTCAGTGCACTGACATTTGTAATTATGTGGCAACATTGCACCTTCCTTAGGCATCTTGGTACTGCTTGGGAATCTTTGATTCACTGTTAAAATGAGCCACCCCACAGTAGACAGGACATCTGTGTAATCCTAACAATAAATCTTTAAGGAGAGGTCACTATGACAGTAATGTTTTCTTTCTTCTTTCGTGCCTGAAAAAGGTCCTCAGACCAGTGTTCTCACCTGGTTAACACATGTATAAATGGTAAATACCTGATACAACTATACTACGTGGTCAGTACCTGACACAGCTATACTGCATGGTAAGTACCTGACACAGCTATACTGCATGGTAAGTACCTGACGCAGCTTTACTGCATCATAAGTACCTGACACAACTATACTGCATGGTAAGTACCAAACACAGCTTTACTGCATGGTAAGTACTTGACACAGCTGTATTGCATGGTAAATACCTGACACAACTATACTGCATGGTCAGTACCTGACACAACTATACTGCATGGTAAGTACCTTATGCAACTATACTGCATGGTAAGTACCCTATACAACTATACTGCATGGTAAGTACTCTACACAGCTGTACTACATGGTAAGTACCTTATATAGCTATACTGCATGGTAAGTACCCGACACAGCTTTACTGCATCATAAGTACCTGACACAACTATACTGCATAGTGAGTAACCAACACAGCTTTACTGCATGGTAAGTACCTTATCCAACTATACTGCATGGTAAATACCTGACACAACTATACTGCATGGTAAGTACCCAACAAAACTATACTGCATGGTCAAGTACCTGACACAGCTGTACTCCATGGTAAGTACCTGACACAACTTTACTGCATGGTCAGTACCTGACACAACTATACTGCATGGTAAGTACCCGACACAGCTTTACTGCATGATAAATACCTGACACAACTATACTGCATGGTAAGTACCCGACAGAACTATAATGCATGGTAAGTACCTGCCACAACTATACTAAATGGTAAGTACCTGATAAGGCTGTGCTGTCTAGTCATACATGCCAAAACTATATTGCACTTCATGTTTTTGACAGCAACCACAGGGCATTGTGTTTCATTGTCCAGAACAACCTGAGCAGTTTCCTGTAAGCCATTTAATGTGCCTCATCTTTAAGGTATAAACTCCCCTTCAGCAGCAATATCTCCACCTCAGTCTATTGTCATGCAGTTTACAAGTACCTATACTTTGCTACTTTGTAACTATTCCTGTGTTTTATGTCCATGTTAACTGAAGTCAGCTGATGAAGATTTCTGCATCCAGTGGCCCAAACAGTGGTTCTTGCTATTTTTGTAACCCCCCCACTGTTCACCTGTTGAATCTAAACGCTTCTCTGTAACTTCAACATATTCCTCTCTGTCTGTTTGTCTGCACTTCACACAGTCTTGGCCTATTTTTCTTCCAAAAATACAGCCGATAAGCTTATAGGTGCCTCAGATTTGCAGTGTTGTATCTTTGCATAGCTATTTGTAGTTACTTTGTATTTTAACCTCTGGTCCTTAATTTGTCACCTTATGTATACTGTATTTTGTTACTTTGTTTTATAATGTGTGCAGTTTCTGTGCACCATTGTGCTTGTAGATCATAGCTGAAAATGCCCATATAGCATAATCTCTCCTTCGAAGTTAAATGAACATATAAAGTAATATCTACTAAATTACAGGTGGACGACACCTGCTGTTCTTGTTTCAGATGACTTAATTGTGCACATGACATGGGGTAGCAGAAAATACAGGGGTACACAAGATGGATAGCTCTCAACTGTCCAGATTAGAATGACCAGTTATTCGTATCATATTTTTGGTTTGTTCCTCATAAAATATGTGATTTTCTCGCAAGTCTCTAAGGTCTGAAGTTACTAAATAATGGTACATATTTGAGTTTAAAACTACATATCCTTCAGAAAATGCATGGTAACACAAATCCTGTTATTCTAGCAACTTTCTAAGACCAATACTTAAAATCTCTCCCTATTTTTGGCCATTTGTCCCCCCCATTATTTTAGGCTTTGTTTTGATTTCTTTCTCTAAGAGGTTGAGAGGTATGTTAGGAAGAGATTTTACCAGCAAAAAGCAGGAACTTATCTTTCTTCTGTATAAATAGCTGTGGTATCCTGCTTCGTATGTTACATTGTGTCCACCTCGTTGAAGGCCAGACTCAGTGATACAAACCCAGTGGCTACTAGAAGGAATTCTAGGAATAACTAAGGAATATAGTCTGTGTGCCTAGGAGGAAAGAGGAAATGATATGGTAAAACACTCAAAGAAACAGCTAAGACTAGCAACAAAAAACACATGGGCAAGAATGGAAGTCAGATAGCTCAGAGGGAATGTGAAGAAAAATGTTTTCATACAAGAAGTTTTAAGTGCAGTGAATAGTTTTCATCAAGATTCTCTGAATTTGAAAACACTGGGAAAATTCAAAACCACATGGCATAGCTATCACAGTAAGAAGCAAATAGCCCAACTAAGGTATATAGCTTTGAAATGCAGCTTATGTATTGGTCCAAGAGAGACAGACTAGGCAGATCATGTGATTATGTTCACCCATCAGTCTGTGCATCTGTGTACCATTATCTGTACACATATACATATGGTCTGCATATAACATTATATGTAAGCATTTTATGTGGAGACATCTGTACATGTTCTGCACACGGAAATAAAATACACGATACATACCACAAAAATGACCCCCCACACACAAAGCAGAGACAGCTTTATCTTTCTTCAAAAGCAGTAGATTCTATCCTGTAGTGATACAGCTTTAGATTATGACAAGGCTGTCGGCACAGAGGTTTAGACAAGTACCCATTGCATTTGATGAGCAGGTCAGACAATGTAGTTGACAGCTTCCCCAGAAACTAACGGTCTTCATTTTATTTTTGTGGAGTGGAAAGGACAAAGCTTTCCTGCAGCAATTATATATCCTCCATGTCATTTCGTCTGCATACCAAGTACAAATGTAAACTAATTTAGTAGCACAAAAAAAGTCTGTGAAGTGCACTCTTTGGTTTGAGGTAGCTTAGCACTCTCATTGTTCCAGGTCATTCGATTTCTATTAAAGCTGTTTAATGATTATTCCTGTAACTAATTCTTCTGGGTTGGTGGTTCTGTTCTGGAGTTATCATTTATCCTTCATCTGAAGCTGTAGGCAATGTTTTAAACTAATTAATCATATTAGCTGTGGGAAATGTTGCATCAATCTAAATAGAGGCTAAAGGAAGAAATCGGCTTTCTTATATCAGTCTCTCTGACTGTGTCCTGTGAACTCTTTGTCCAGTCTTCAGTGCTCTAAATTAACTGAAATTTTTGAAGAATCTTCTCATATGCAGAAGCTTAAAGAGTGTAAACAACTACAAATAGCCACTGAGGTACATTTGTCTTATTTGCAGAGCTTTCTTCTTGAAGGCAACGTAGTGGCAGCCTGATGGAAGAAAGTGCTTAAAACGTTCTCTTCCTTTAGAAAAGAGCCCTTGTACATACTAACCACAATGCCACAGCATTGGCTCTGGCTACACTGCCTGTCCTATAAGCATAGTGGGAGGTTTTGATGACTACTGCAATGTTGGGAACATGTATGTTTTTGTCCACACATTGTGGCAGTCTGCAGTAGGACATTGAGACATCATGACCACAGAGATAAAGAGCATTTGGGATGCCATCATGGTGCCAGATGCAGTGCATATTGTTTAAAATCTTACTTTCAGATACACAGATAACTTACCATTGTAATTCTAGATACAGTATATATTGTATACTATCTTTCTTTCGGATATACAGATGGTATACTTTCTTTGTTTCAGAAAGAAATCATATTGTATACCCCAGTAGTTTCTGATATGGAACATATATAATGCCAGCTTAGGTACAGTGCAAAATAACTTTTTTCACCTTCACTTTTGTAGCTAAGAAGCTGAACAGCTGTTCTTACAACTATGTTGTAGTTCTGTTTTAATAAAAACATGGCTGCAGCATTTTTAATTAGTGGATCCAGTGTTAGCTTTGAATGTAACAGGCTTATCTGCTGTTATCACAGAATTTTGGCACTAACTCCCCCTCAAGGGATACTAGTGAGGCAACAATCCTCCTATAGTTCCCATATCAGTTTGCAATAGAAAAAAATTAACATGAAGAACTTCTAATAGAGCACTGATATCCAGTCATTCTCTTACTTGCTCTGGGGTCTGAAAATGTTACTTATATGCACTTCAAGTCAAGTCAACTTTATTGTCACTCAGACCATACAACAAAAAAGTGCACAGCCTTTGTGAAATTACGTTTCTCCAAGCTCATGTATAAATGTAAACACAGAAATCGTGCAAAAACATAAACGCAGAAACAATGTACACATACACATTCACAGAGTCCAGGCAATCCAAAGGCACAAAAGCATCATCAGCCATGCTTAATTCATTCATAGTGGCGATAACAATGACTTCAGCCATCCTAACCAACATTACTGCCACCATGCCAAGGCCCAGTCATGTTCCCTCTGATCAACACAACTCAAAATTCATATTTAAATCCAGATTCAGATCCGGATTCAGTCGAAAACTGGTAGACAGAAAGTTGGGTTTCTGCCATGTAAAGGCCCGAACAGCCACAAACAAATCAACAGTCACAATCTTCACCATCCACACTGTCATCAGTCCCATCTCCACACCAGCAACAGCATCTCAAATCTCAGTCCAGTTCTCTCTGACCCAATAAAAAACAAATCCAGATCTAGCACACAACACCAGTAGACAATCGGGTCTCCACCATCAGCACATGACACTACTTTCCACCCAAAGGCTGTAACGGTCCCGACCAGACCAACTACTCTAAAAACAAGTAAATCTGAATGATCCAATCAAAACACCATGGCTGCATCCAACCAAACACTCAGCCAAACAAATGGACTTAAACACATGACAATACTTTTACTGTTCTTGAATCCTTTGTGTTAGTTTTATCTGTATTAAGTCCACATGAAGTACATTTACCTATGTAGCTATTTTTGTGTTACTATACATAAACTTTCTTAATTATTGCATTGTATTGATGTCTCTGGACTGGATTAGTAAAAACATATACATATTTATTTATTCATCCTTTGTTGACCAGGCTAGCCCCAGTAGGTTAACAGCCTCGGTATCTATCTACACTACTAGTCAAATATGGCCAGGACATTGGGGAGCTTCTCTGGTCTTTTAAATAGGTGATATAGGATCTTTTACATCCACCTGAGCTACAACCATCTTGAGCAAATGGGACCTCAGTTTAGCATCTCAGGAGTGCAGCATCCCTCTTGTGCTGAACTGCAGTGTCGGCAACTGATCTGTCTGGTGTTGGAATAGATTCCACAGCCTTCTGCACCAAAGGCAAGTGTGCTACCTGTTGCACGAGTGACACTGACTAAAAACATTGGCCCTACCCACTTACCAGTTAGGAAATGAATGACTGAATTAGTAAATAATCACAGTAAATAAAAGTGGCATTTTCACATATGACATGAGTCAGAAAATAAAAAAGAACTTTTGTGTTGTCTGGCACAGGTAGTTGTTGTATTAAAGATAGTTGCACTGGTGGATCTTCCAAGATGGCTGCACACTGATCATCAGCTTAATTTTAGCTCTCCCAGTGTGATAAAAGAAATTCTGAAACAAGGGCTAGTAATTCTTGCAGCCTTAGTAAAATTCAGTTACTGGCTAGCAAATACATTGTAAATACATGTATCTATTATTTATTAAGCCCACCCAACCATTATAATTTACACTACTAACCCAGGTGCAATATGTTTTCTTCAGCTGCTACTGCTATCTGCTTGTTCACCCATAGTGTGGTATATGGTTCATGTGCAATACTATTACCTGAACTTTGCTGCTAGATGTGTGTTTTTAGTATCTTAACAAGTGTGTGTTTCTAGGAATATATGTAGCAATATATTTAAGTATTGAGTTGATTTATAAGATGTGGTAGTATTATTATATGTTGTTTTAAATTATGTCTTTCTATGTATGTGGTTTATTATTTGTCTGTCCCATGATGAGCTAATTGCATGGACTCTCATTTAATCTACACTTATGTAGATCTAAATGACAATAGTTACTTTTGTAATTTGAATTGACATTGCATGAGATGTCAGCAAAGCGCAAACTTAGAGAGCCTGAAATAAAATCAACTAGAAAAGGTGTAGACAAAACAGTGACTGGCAAGAGTCCTGCAGCTGTTCAGCAAAGAGCAGTTCAAGCTCCAGCTTTAGTAGAAGAGATGGCTTCTCGTAATTTAGAGGAAAAAAATAAATCAAATGTACTCTGAGCTGATTTAAATAAATGAATCATTGAAGGACTATAGTAACTCAAATAAAAAAGGCTGGAAAAAATGAAAGAAGCTTTAAGCAGCTATTCAGGTGAACTAATAGAGATGCAAAAACAAGAGGATGAAATGAAGAAAAAGCTGGCTGAGTATGAGACTTCTCAAGAAGAGCTGTTTCAAAAAATGGTAGAATTAGAGGACAGAGCACATAGAAAAAAATGAGATTTTCTGCTGTACTAAACAAACTGGAAGGAACAGACTGTATTAATTTTATGAAAGCACAGATAAGCAACTGGGCTGGTATTCCACAGCAGGATTTGTTAATTGAAAGAGCATAATGAGTGCATGCTCCAAAACTGTCCATGAGAAAGCAGCCAATACCTTTATTAGTAAAGATGCAAACCTACCAGCAGAAAGAGTTGATCCTAACAAAACTATGGCAGAAGGGCAAAATATTAAA
Source organism: Protopterus annectens (assembly GCF_019279795.1). Taxonomy (NCBI): domain Eukaryota; kingdom Metazoa; phylum Chordata; order Ceratodontiformes; family Protopteridae; genus Protopterus; species Protopterus annectens. The sequence goes on from NC_056732.1 coordinate 1,875,243,329, forward strand.
TGTTGGAAACAGTAGACTGCTTGAAAATGATTCATTGTACACTAGGCAGAAGAGAAACAAATTTATCCCAGCAATCAGGGAATGTCAAGATGTAAGAGTAAGATTCAAGCTGCTGTATCTCGCTGTCTTTAGAATATTTTTCCTGGAGGATCAAAGACATTTTTGATTTAGAACAAGCTAAGGAGGAAATACAAAAGTTTGTCCAACAAAAAGTGAACCTCAAACAGAAGGGGATCCTGCTTCTCATTCTTCTGACAATAGAGCTGATAGAGAGACTTTGCCAGTGAAACCTTTTCCAATGTTCTAAAGAAAATGCATGAGAGGAAAAAAGCACAGAAGCTGACTAGTAGAATCAGGAGTACCTTAGAGTTGAACCAGAGTCTTGTGTTGGGAGATGGAGATGAACAGGAAGAAGACTGGCAACACTGAAATTAGTGAATAAATGTGAGACTATAAAGCATTAATCGCTTTTGTGAAATATGGCTTTTCCATAAAAAAATTGGCTGAGAAAGATTTGACGTTTGCTGTCTTTGTTAAACTTGTGGGTGGACTGAAAAACATATACTCCACTTCATTGATGTTTAGAAGGATGCTAAAAGGAAAAAAGTAACGGTAATAAAACAAATTTTGTTCTTAACAGTATTTGTATAAAACAGCTTATCAAATAAATGCATGCTGTACAGTAAATCAGATTTGTGTGGTATGTAGTCAGGGGTATCTAAGATGAGGAGGTGAGGGTGAGTCTTTTCAGTGAAGTAAGCAGTTACCTTTTTAGTTTTAAGACATGTAGGCATTACAATGTAAAAAAAGAAGAAAGGCTGGACAGAAGCATGTTTAAGTTACTGTGTTATAATCCTGGTCCGTTGGGATGGGGAATGGAGTATAAAAGTGCACTGATTATAATATAAAGAGCCAAGATGTTTTCTCTTGCTTTTGCATAGCTGAATGTTTGGATTAATGCCCCTGGCTTAATCTGTAAACAATTTTTTTGTGTAAGCCAGTGGGCTTGAAAAGTAAGAAAACATGTTGAATGAAATGGAAAGGGCTGAGTCTTTTGCATATGTAATATTAGCTTTTTTATCTTTAGCAAATACATTTTTATGATTTGGGAAGTTTACAGTTGAAGGCAGTTGTACATTCTGTTCTTAAGTTTCCATTGAGACAAGCTGACTACAGGTTCAGACAATGAATCTTGAGAGTTCTAGGCATTGTTTTGCTGAGGGAAATATAAAATTAAAAGGTGCAAGGGAAAGCAGAGCATTGAAAAATAAAGATTGAAATTACCAGAAGTGAATTTTCCTAGCACTACATTTATTAGAACAGTGTATAATTTAGTTTTATTTAAAGATAGCCATTGTGCTTTTTCTTCAGGCTAAAATTAATGTTTTCTGAACATATACAAGCTGTTCTGGAAGAGTAACAGAGATAAAAAAGAAGCAATTGCAATCAGTATAAGTGGGAGCACAGGCTGTAACATGGTCTTCAGCATGGATACACTTAAACCTTAAGTTTAGGTTAGGTAATGCCTGTAGGTGCAGCTCTAAATTTGGAACTGTTGTTCCAGACAGGAGTGTTAAACTTCATTATTTGAAGATGTACATAGTTTTGTGTGTTTGTTTTAAGTTAATAGTTTATAGGGGTGTTATGGGTGTGTGTGTATGTTGTTTTGCTTTAGGGTTTTCATTACATTTTTATTTATTTATTTAGTATTTTACATTTGTTGACTGGGATAGTCTGACTGGGATACATGTCCATTTTCAACATAGGCCCGAGGAGAAAAGCTCCAAATTTGCAAACAGATACAAATAAGTAACTTACAGTATATGCACAAACATATTGTATTAACACACAAGTTACAGTCTCACATTTCAAGCCTATGAAGAATACAGTTTATATTCAGAAATATATGCAATTATGTTACAGTTTCTCTTATCAAACCTATAGGTGCAGCTTATATACAGAGTATCTGCAAAGATGTTACAGTTTCTCTTTTCAAACCTTTTAGTGCAAGAGGTTAGTCCCTGTGAATAAAAAATTGCAGGGGTATGGAAGCAGATGAGTCTTTAGTCAGGGTTAGAGTAAGAACATAACCAGCTAGTTTTAAAATGCTGGGTTATATTTTTTTTAACTGATTAAGGGAGGGGTTCAGAGTAAGGTCAGATATGAGCGAATTCCAGGTTTTGCCTACTGAATTTGAAAACAAATATTCTCCAGATAAGTTGTTAACTTTAACAGACTGAACCAAAAGTTTTGTAGTGGAACAAAGTGGCCTAGCATTTTTGTAGGGATGGATAATGTTTTTAAGGGAGGGCGTATTTTCTGGATGGTTAATAACCTTGAATGCTACAGTAAGATGATTATATTGAATTTGCCTGGGGAGTTCTAGCCACCCTCAGAGGTTTATGTTTAGGTTTTGACAATGGTGTGTCCTGTAGGGAGTTCATGTGGCAAACCTGGCAATTTGATTGTAGCAGCTAGAGAGTTTGCTGAGATCAGTTTTGTTCAAGTTAGTGAGTATTGGCGAGGCATAGAGTACAGTTGAAAGCAGATGGAGTGCAGATGGCAGTCCTAGCTAGAGGGGTGAGAAAAAGTTTGTTTTTGTATAGGGAGCCAAGTTTTTTATTAATGGTTTTAATGGTCTGGTTTAAGTGCATATCATATTTGAGGTTGTTGTCTATTATAACACCCAGGAGTTTGGTCTGGTGAGATTATGGTCCCATTGTTAGATGTTATAGTAAATGAAAGTTGAGAGGATTTGTGAGTAGGAGAGAAGAGCAACAGCTTTGTTTTATTATTTGAAAGCAAAAAAGTTACCAATGATGTACCACAAGGCTCAGTTTTGGGCCCTCTCCTATTTGGCATATATTTCTCAGATCTTCAGGCCAGCACTTTAGGCCTATAGTTAATTAACTTTGCAGATGACTGTAAATTGGGTGTTGTTATTTGATCTTCAGCTGACTCAATATTGCTCCAACATTCATTAGATCATGTTAACAAGTGGTTCAAGGACAGTGGTCTCAAATTAAATGTACAAAATGTAGCTTAGTCCATTTTGGTAAATAAAACTATCTCACTTACTGTATAAGAGATGCATTCCTCCAATCAGGCACTGCTGTAACAATCAGAATCACATTTATTGGCCAGGTATGCACACATACAAGGAATTTGACTCCAGTTTTGATGACTCTGCAAGTATAATTTACATAATCGACATGCACACAACTGTTAATCACAGACCTGAGATAAGCAAGACAGATATGTAAATATACATATAGCTACAAAGTGCAACTCAGTGAAAAAATTCGGAAATAAACAGTGAAAAACAAGTAACAATATGCAAACAGGACTGCAAGACCCTAAGAGACATGGGGGTAGGGTACCAAGCCTGATTAAGATGAATTAACCACTTATGAACTTGATGGCTTGTGGGGGAAAAATGTACTTCTATCTACATATTTTGCTGTACATTAATAGGATCATAGGAAGTTACTAGGTTAATGGCCAAGGGGCCCTTACAAGCCTAGTGAAGTGTTTATCCCCCAAAAAAAACTTCAGTCAGCACCTGTTGTCACTGTCAGTGAGGGACACAGGTGGAACCCCTGGGACAAATCTGTGGTTTTCCATTCAGTCATCAAGGTTGTGCTTGAAGAGAATCAGTGAGGTACTCTGATATGTATGGGAAGTCTATTCCAGAGACGGGGCAGCCTCTGGGAGACAAACCTGTCTCTCCAGCAGGTATTGTTAATGTTGCATATTAGATTCAGGCCTTTCGATAGGATAATGTGTGAGGAGGTAGACTTATGGATATGGAGTATCTCTAGCAGGACAGGATGGGCGATTACCTTGTAGATGAGACACAGATCCCCTCTCAGCAACCTGTATGATACCAAGTAGACTGTTAGTGATTTGAACCTGTCTGCATATGACAGTTGGACACCATGGAGTCTGTATGTGAAGTATTTCTGTGGCCTTTCCAGTTGGTACAGATGTTTGAAGAAGTACATACAGTGGCTATAAAAGTGTACACATCACTGATAAAATGCCAGGTTTTTGTGATATAAAAAAATGACACCACAATAAATCATCTGAAAACTTTTCCCGCCTTTAATATCACCTATAACCTGTACAATTCAGTTGAAAAACAAATTTGTTAGGAGAAAAGATATAAAAAAATATAAAAAATGTTCAGTACTCTGGTTATATAAGTGTGCACACCCATAAACTAATACTTTGTTGTGTGTGTACACCCTTAAACTAATACTTTGTTGAAGCACATTTTGATTTAATTACAGCATTCAGTCTTCTTTAGTGGGAGTCTATCAGCATAGCACATCTTGACTTCGCAATATTTGCCCACTCTTTCTTGCAAAAGCACTCTAAATCTGTCAGACTGCGAAGCCATCTCTTGTACACAGCCCTCTTCAGGTCACCCCACAGGTTTTCTATTGGATTTAGGTCTGGGCTCTGGCTGGGCCATTCCAAAACTTGAATTTTCTTCTGCTGAAGACATTCTTTGGTTGATTTGGATGTATGCTTGGGGTCGTTGTCATGTTGAAAGGTGAAATTCCTCTTCATCTTCAGCTTTCTAGCAGACAGCTGAAGGTTTTAGGCCAAAAGTGACCGGCATTTGGAACTGTTCATAATTCCCTCCACCTTGACTAAAGCCCCAGTTCCAGCTGAAGAAAAGCAGCCCCAAAGCACGATACTGCCACCACCATGCTTCACCTTGGGGATGGTGTTTTTTTGGTGATGCGAAGTGTTGTTTTTATGCCAGACATACCTTTTGGAATTGTGGCCAAAATGTTCAACCTAGGTCTCATCAGACTATAACACATTTTCCCACATGCTTTGGGAGACTTGATGTATTGTTTTGCAAATTTTAGCCGGACCTGGATGTTTTTCTGTGTAAGAAAAGTCTTCTGTCTTGCGACCATACCCCATAGCCCAGACGTATGGAGAATATGGGAGATTGTTGCCACATGTAGTACACAACCAGTACTTGCCAGTAATTTCTGCAGCTCCTTCAGTGTTTTGGAGGTCTTTTGGCAGCCTCCCTGACCAGTTTTTGTCTTGTCTTTTCATCAATTTTGGAGGGATGTCCAGTTCTTTGCAACGTCACTGTTGTCCCATATTTTCTCCACTTTTTGATGACTGTCTTCACTGTGTTCCATGGTATAGCCAATGCTGTGGAATTTTTTTTGTACCCTTCTCCTGACTGATACCTTTCAACAATGAGATCCCTTTGATGCCTTGTAAGCTGTATGTGAACCATGGCTTTTGCTGTAGCAGGCAACTGAGTAAATGTCAGGAAAATCAAACTAGGACAGCTGAACTTTTTTGGGGGTTAGTCAGAGTCTCTTTAATTGATGGCAGGTGTGTACTCAAGTAGACTGAATGCTGTAATTAAATCAAAAGGTGTGTCAACAAAGTATTAGTTTAAGGGTGTGCACACTTATGGAACCAGCTTATTGAACACTTTTTATTTTTTATATTTTTTCCCATAATGATCTGTTTGTTTTTCAATTGAGTTGTACAGGTTATAGGTCACATTAAAGGTGGGAAAAGTTTTGAAATGATTTATTGTGGTCTCATTTTTTATATTACAAAAACTTGGCATTTTAACAGGGGTGCGTAAACTTTTTATATCCACTGTACCAAACTGGGCGTTATACTCAATAATTATTGGTGTAATGAAGGAGGAGTATAGAGAGGTAATAACCTCCTTTTTTTCTAGATGCAATCCTTTTACTTATGTGATGAACCAAGTAAAAGGCTTTTCTGACCAATGCCGCTACATGATGGTCGAATGTGAGATTGTTGTCAACCTGAGAACCCAGGTCTCTCACCACAGATTGTGTGCTTAGAGGGTTGCCATTGATATGGCAATCATTAGGAGCCGTGTTTCTGCTGAACAGTAAGATGATACATTTTTTTGCATTTAGCTTGAGGCCATGGCTTGGGCACCAGTCATTAGTTGGTGTGAGACCCTCTTGTAGTATTTTAACATCATTTGGGGAGTTAATGACAGCACCCAACTTACAGTCGTACTCAAACATGGTCAGACACAGGCATTTTGTCTTTGTCTGGACCTCTGAGAAGCAGATGCCAAATAGTAGGGGTCCCATTACAGATCTCTAGGGAACTCCACCAGTGACAGGTCTGCTATCAGAGGTGGAGACACCTATTTTGACCTTGAGGGTCCTGTCGGTGAGCCAGTTGGCCACCCACCTGATGAGAGAGGGATTTACAATTTGTGTTAGCTTTTCGATGATACCCGAGTGGGAGATTGTGTCAAAGGCCTTGGCCAAGTTAAGGTAAGCTGTATGTACTGACTTTCTCTCATCCAGGGCCTTGGTGACAGTCTCAAAGAAGTCAACCAGGTTCAGCAAGCAAGATCTGCCCTTGACGTATCCGAACTGGGTGGTGGACAAGTGCTTGGAGATTGCTTCTGTCCTTGTTTATGAGATCAATAATAATACCCTCAGACTTGTCAAGCTAATGGGGCAATGTTTCCAGGGTCAGTAGTGGCATCACCTTTGTGCAAGGGGATGACAGTGGCAGTTCTCTACTCTTCTGGAATGAAGCCTGTACTTAGGCTGTGGTTGAATAGGGTGCTGAGTGGCGAAGCCAGTTCTTGATGTAGATAGTGCAGAATATAGCCTGGGATACTCTCAGGTCCCATGGAAGCTGTGTTCTTGTCCTTGGGTAGGGCCTTTAACACTTGATCTATGGAGATGTGAGGTGCGGGACAAATATCAGGGATGTTGAAAGGGTCTTTGGGAGGACCAGGGGGATGAGGTTTACACTGAACCTATCTGCTAGTAGGTTGCCTAAGTCAACAGAATCAGTGTAAGTGGTAACATTAAGAACTAATTCAGAACAAACCTGGCTTTGCCATGGAGGTTCCTGATGTAACTGAAGAAGGCTTTGTGGTTTCCCTTTGTTTTGGAGGCTAGTTTTGAGTCATAATAGGCTGTGGAGATTTTCACTAGTGATCTAATTTGCTTGTTGTGGCTAATGAGGAAGTTTTTCCAATTTGGAATTTGTTCCTTTTTACCCTTGGACAACAGTTTCTTCCTTTTGCTGTAAAGCCTGTTGATAGAGGATGTCCACCAAACAGGTCTGTGTTTCCTTGAGGAGCAGGTTTTAGTTCTGTTGTGTATGGCTGAATCCATGCACTTGTACAGGTGCTTGTATACTGCATTGGTGTACTCTTCGGCATGGTTGTCTGCATCCTCTGAGGGGGGCGGTGGTGCTAAGCTACAGATTCCCTCCCTTAGGGGGTTGTAGTCTGCTTTTGAGAAGTGTTTTAGTTTGATTACGATGGAGGGGGTGGGGGTTGGTAGGTTAGAAACTTCAAACAAGACAGTCCGATGATCTGATCTCACCAAGGAAGAACATACTATGGGAGTGGTGCCTGGCCAATGGAAGAAGTTCTAAAGGGTTGTGGCCTGGATATGAGGGGTCGGTGATGATTTTCCCTGCCCATTTCATGACTCTGGAGTAGTACAGATACTGTAAGTTGGACAGACCAGCACCACTGATATATTCAGCAGGCCTGACTATTTGGTGTAGCTTGTTTTTGTACAGTTTAGTCACTGATCCAAATGACACTGTTATGGATGAGGTAAAAACAGACTCAATGACTGCTGTGTAGAACTGAATCATCAGCTCCTGCAGAAGTTTGAACTTCCTCAGTTGTCACAGGAAGTACATTCACTGTTGTGTCTTTTTTATAATGGAACCTACATTGGTTTCCCATTTCAAGTCCCGGGAGATTATGGATCTCAGAAACGTGAAGGTTTTCATTACTGACACAGCAGTATTAAATATAAAGAGGTGCAATAATATTGTGGGACCCCTCCTAAAGTCCACTATCATCTTCACAGTTTTAAGAGTGTTTAGCTCCAAATTGTTCTGACTACAGCAAATGACCAGCTGTTCAGCCTCTCTTCTATATGCAGGCTCATCACCATTCCTGATGAGCCCAATGATGGTTGTGTCATCCACATATTTGATAAGTTTAACAGGGGGGGGGGTTCTTACAGGTGCATTCATTTGTGTACATTGAGAAGAGCAGAGGGGAGAGCACACATCCCTGGTGGGGCACCCATGCTAATCATGCAGCACACATTTCTGGGGGATGTCCATGCTGATTGTGCAGCATACATTCCTGGGGGCAACTGTGCTGATCAGGCAGCACACATTTTTACAGGACAGCCGTGCTGATCATGCAGCATACATTCCTGAGGGGCACCCATGCTGATCATACAGCACACATCCCTGGGGGAACGCCCTTGCTGATCATGCAGCACATATTCCTGAGGGATGTCTGAGCTGATTGTGCAGCATACATTCCTTGGGGGCACCCATGCTGATCATGCAGCAGACATTCCTGGGGGGCACCAGTGATAACTGTGCAGCATACATTCCTGGGGGGCACCCATGCTGATCATACAGCACACATCCCTGGGTGTGCCTGTGTTGATCATGCAGCATACATCCCTGGGGTGTGCCTGTGCTGGTCGTACAGCACACATCCCTGGGGTGTGCCTGTGCTGGTTGTGCCGCACACATCCCTGGGGTGTGCCTGTGCTGATCATACAGTATACATCCCTGGAGTGTGCCTGTGCTGATCATACAGCATACATCCCTGGAGTGTGCCTGTGCTGATCATACAGCATACATTCCTGGGGTGTGCCTGTGCTGATCATGCAGCACACATCCCTGGGGTGTGCCTGTGCTGGTCGTGCAGCACACATCCCTGGGGTGTGCCTGTGCTGATCATACAGCATACATCCCTGGGGTGTGCCTGTGCTGATCATACAGCATACATCCCTGGGGTGTGCCTGTGCTGATCATACAGCATACATCCCTGGGGTGTGCCTATGCTGATCATGCAGCATACATCCCTGGGGTGTGCCTATGCTGATCATGCAGCATACATCCCTGGGGTGTGCCTGTGCTGGTTGTGCCGCACACATCCCTGGGGTGTGCCTGTGCTGATCATACAGCATATATCCCTGGGGTGTGCCTGTGCTGATCATACAGCACACATCCCTGGGGTGTGCCTGTGCTGATCGTGCAGCATACATCCCTGGGGTGTGCCTGTGCTGATCATGCAGCACACATCCCTGGGGTGTGCCTATGCTGATCATGCAGCACACATCCCTGGGGTGTGCCTATGCTGATCATGCAGCACACATCCCTGGGGTGTGCCTGTGCTGATCATACAGCATACATCCCTGGGGTGTGCCTGTGCTGATCATACAGCACACATCCCTGGGGTGTGCCTGTGCTGATCGTGCAGCATACATCCCTGGGTGTGCCTGTGCTGATCATACAACATACATCCCTGGGGTGTGCCTGTGCTGATCATACAGCATACATCCCTGGGGTGTGCCTGTGCTGATCATACAGCATATATCCCTGGGGTGTGCCTATGCTGATCATGCAGCACACATCCCTGGGGTGTGCCTGTGCTGGTCGTGCAGCACACATCCCTGGGGTGTGCCTGTGCTGATCATGCAGCACACATCCCTGGGGTGTGCCTATGCTGATCATGCAGCATACATCCCTGGGATGTGCCTGTGCTGATCATACAGCACACATCCCTGGGGTGTGCCTGTGCTGATCATACAGCATACATCCCTGGGGTGTGCCTGTGCTGGTCGTACAGCACACATCCCTGGGGTGTGCCTATGCTGATCATGCAGCATACATCCCTGGGGTGTGCCTGTGCTGATCATACAGCATACATCCCTGGGGTGTGCCTGTGCTGATCGTGCAGCATACATCCCTGGGGTGTGCCTATGCTGATCATGCAGCACACATCCCTGGGGTGTGCCTGTGCTGATCATACAGCATACATCCCTGGGGTGTGCCTATGCTGATCATGCAGCACACATCCCTGGGGTGTGCCTATGCTGATCATGCAGCATACATCCCTGGGGTGTGCCTATGCTGATCGTGCAGCACACATCCCTGGGGTGTGCCTGTGCTGATCATACAGCATACATCCCTGGGGTGTGCCTGTGCTGATCATACAGCACACATCCCTGGGGTGTGCCTGTGCTGATCATACAGCATACATCCCTGGGGTGTGCCTGTGCTGATCATACAGCATACATCCCTGGGGTGTGCCTATGCTGATCATACAGCATACATCCCTGGGGTGTGCCTATGCTGATCATACAGCATACATCCCTGGGGTGTGCCTTTGCTGATCATGCAGTGGCTAGATGTAAACTTTCCTAGTTTCATTTGCTGTTTCCTATTATTCAGAAAATTTGTAGCGGTTATTAATAACTTAGATTTTTATGGACTCTAATGCAGATGGATGGATATTTACTAGATATTATTAGACAAATGTATATTTATATTTATAGTGTTTTGTGGGTTATTTCTTGATTTCACTTCTTGTCACAGACCTGATAAAGGCATTATTGCATTAGTTAGCTGAAAGTGATTTTCGTTAAAAGTCTTTTTATGAATGTCTATTTATGTATATGTTATGTGTTTTTTAATACCTGATCTTGGAATGTCGGTTGTAAATAGGTAGATAGTGTTTTACTTAACTAGGATTAAGTTTGATCTAATCAGTAGTAGTGTGTGGGGGTGGGTACTTGTAAAATGTTTGCCATGTTTTACATTGTTTGCCATGAATAGGCTGGTTTAAAATTAAACAATACGTATATCTTCCACACCTACTTCTAACTGTATAAAAGCTGATATGTTTAACATTGTTAAAATATTTCTGATTTTTTTGTTACTGAGGATTGCTTGTCTGTGATGAATAAAGGCTTGTTGCTTTGAAACACTACTTGGGTTTCATGATTTTTGGAAATTATTGTGACTGAGCTCATCAACGAAGTTTTAAGACCACTAATTTCTTTGTTTTTTTTTTTTTAAATTGGTAATCCATTGACAGGGGGAAGCAGGGACAAAAAAGTGAATGAGTTTCAAGTTAAGAAGTTCCAGGATTATTGTATTGAATGCAGAACTCAAGTCCACAAACAAAATCCTTGCATATGTCCCTGAGTTGTCAAGATGTTGCAGGATGTAGTGCAGGCCCATATTAACTGCATCGTCCACCGACCACGTCCCTCAATAAGCAAACTGAAGATGGTCCAAGAAGGGAGCTGTGATGTCCTTCAGGTGAGCTAACACTAGTCTCTCAGAGGTCTTCATGACCACAGATGTCAGAGCAACAGGCCTGTAGTCATTTAGTCCTGTTGTACTGGATTTTTGGGGAACTGGAATGAATGTGGCTTGTTTGAAGTATAAAGGAACTTCACACAGCACTAATGATTTGTTGAAAATCCAAGTAAGGACAGGGACCAGTTGATCAGCACAGATTTTTGAGCAATAGAGTGAAACCCCATCTAGACCTGTTGCTTTCTTAGTGTACTGTCCTTTAAAAAGCCGACACACATCCTCTTCAGAGATATTTAATGCAGGTTGAAGAGGAGAATGTGTGGAAGGAGAGTCGTATAAGTCTGTACACTGAAGGAACTGGCGACATTGTCGTTTGTTTACTGAGGCTTAGCAAACCTGCAATAAAATGCATTCAAGTCATCAGCCAGCTGATAATGTACTGCAGGGTGGGGGGATGGTTTCCTGTAATTTTGTAATATTTTGTAGTCCTTTGCATGGATCATTGACTAAAAACTGATTTTTCAGCTTTTCCGAGTAACTGTTTTTAGGTTCATAGGTTGGTACTAGGCTATTGGCCCTAGGGCCTATACAAGCCTAGCCATAACAATTCTGGCTATTTCTTCCCACACTATTTACTTCCTTGGACCTGTGTCTAGCAGGGTGACTGACGTGATCCATGGGGTGAATTTCCTTTCTCCCATCCAATCATCAAGGTTCCATTTGAAAAAGGCCAAAGAGGTGCTCTGCTTGACATGTATGGGCAGTCTATTCCAGAGTCTGGGGAGTCTCTGGGTCAGGAACCCATCCCTCCAGCATGTTTTGTTTATTGTGATGACAAGATTTAGATCCCTGGAGCGTGTGGCTCTGAGGGATTGGGATTTCTTTAAGTGCAGCATGTCCGACAGCTCTGGGTTTGACATGGCCTTGTATGTTAAGCAGTGATCGGCTTGGAGTAGATGATATGCGACAGAGTATAGCTGGAGTTTTTTAAGGCGGTCAGCATAGGGCATCTGCTTTAGGCCTGTGATTCTTTTAGTGGGGTATTTATGTGGCCTTTCCAGTTGTTGCAGATGTCTTGAGCGGTACATACCAAATGGGGCGTTGTATTCTATAATGGGTCTAATGAGGGATGACTACAGTGGGACAATGACATCCTTTTTTCTGGATGAAAAGCCCTTAGTGATGAGGTGTGCTACATAGAAGGATTTCCTGACTGTTGTGGTGATGTGGGTATTGAAGGTGAGACCACTGTCCACCTGTGTCCCTAAGTCTCTTATCACACTTTCGGTGTTTAGTGTACTGCTACCTATGTGATAATTCACGGGTACATGTTTTTTCCCAAAGGAGATAACTATACATTTCTTGGCATTGAGCTTGAGCCCATGGCTGTGGCACCAAGCATCTGTTTCTGTAAGGCCCTTTTGTAGAGTATCCACATAATTTGGGGATTCAATAATGACTCCCGGTTTGCAGTCATCTGCGAACTTTGTTAGCCAGAGTCCCTTAGTGTTGGCCTGTACTTCAGAGAAGTAGATACCAAACAAGAGAGGTCCCAGGACTGAACCCTGAGGTACTCCACTTGTCACTTGTCTGGAGCTGGGTTCGGAGTCGGCTACTTTTACAGTGTGGGTTTTGTCAGTAAGCCAGTTGGCAACCCATCAAGTGACGTAGGGATTAATGCCCAACTTAGTAAGTTTATCTATGATTCCAGAGTGGGGGATGGTGTCAGAGGCCTTGGCGAGGTCCAGATAGGCTGTGCGGACTGCCTTACCCTCATCCATGGCTCTGGAGACTGATTCAAAGAAGTCAGTAAGGTTCAGGAGACAAGATCGGCCCTTCATGAACCCAAACTGGGTGGGGTCCAGTGTTTTAAGGTTGCCAATGTCTTTGTTTATAAGTTCCATGATAATGAGTTCCATGGCCTTGCAGATAAGGCTCGTCAGACTGATGGGGTGGTAGTTCCCAGGATCCAAGGTGGATCCCCCCTTGTGGAGTGGGATAACTGTAGCTGTGCACCACTCAGTGGGCACGAAGCCTGAGGTGAAGGTATGATTAAACATGACACTTAGGTGAGGTGCCAGTTCATTTTGTAGTTCATGTAGTATGCAGCCTGGGATGTCATCTGGTCCCATGGATGCTGTATTCTTAGCTTTGGAGAGTGCGTTTTTTACCTGTGTGGCCGTTATTATCGTAATTTGGCAATCTTCCAGTATTGAGATGGGCCATTTAGGGGGTGAGAGGGGGTGAAGTTGATTTCTTTTGTCATTGTGTTCCTTGCCTGTCTAAAAAGTGTTCTCTCCCCACTTCTATAGGCAGCTTCCTTGGCTGGATGAACCCCTTAAGTTTTGCAGTGAACCATGGTTTGCTGCTGTTAAATTTTAACCAGGTCTTGGTGGATACACACATACCTTCACAAAAGCTAACATAAGATGTTACTTTGCCAGTTTATGTAAGTTAGCAGCAGTATCTTCAAAGACATCTGAGTCCGTACAGTCAAAGCAGGCTTGGACCTTCAACTTTGACTCAGTAGTCTACCTTCTGACTGTATTAATCACAAGTTTAGCAGATTTTTAACTTACCCAATAAATTGAGAGCAAATGAATCAAACAGTGTTCAGAGATCCCTAAAGCTGTACGGGGGACAGTGTGGTAGGCATGTTTAATGCTGTATAATAATGATCCAGTGTACTTCTGTCTCTGATAGGGCACTTTATGTGCTGTATAAATTTGGAAGTTTGTGGCTGAGAATTGCCTTATTAAAATCCCCTAAAATAATCGGAAGGGGGTTTGGATAATTTAGCTCCATGCTCATTATCTGAGCCACTTTTTGTAGTGCCACACTCATGCAGGCTTGAGGACTCTAGACACCAACCAAAATAAATGAAGAAAACTCTAGTGGTGAATAAAAAGGCCTGCAATTAACAAAGAGCAATTTTAAGTCAGGGCAGCACATTTTACTTAACACCGTGACAACATTGCACCAACCTTCACTGATATAAAAGCAGATTCTGCCTCCCTTTCTTTTCCCTGATGTCTCAGATGAGGGGTACACTCTATAAAGTTGAAAGTCAGGCAGGTATAATGCAAAGTCCAGGATGGACTGGTTTTAACCAGGTTTCCATGAAACACAGAGTAGAAGAAATTGAAAATTCTGTGTGAGTTCTATTGAGGAGTAGCAGTTTATCCATTTTATTGCCTAGAGAACGAGGTTCACTAGATGTAAACTTGGGAGTGCCGTTTGAAAACTTCACTGTCTCAGCCTGAGTGCACCAGCCTGTTTCCTCCCTTTACGATATCTGTGTCTACATCTGCTGCACCACCAGCTAATATATGCAGAAAAGTTCTTAATTATGAAAAACCCAGTGTCAAATCACATGAAGCAAATTGCTGAATATTCAATAATTCTTAATGGGTGTACTTGTGTAACTCAGTGGAGTGAAATTTGCATCCACAATTTCAGCATTATGTTTATTATACTGAAGGGGTGAAGGACATCACCAGTGCTTGCTGTGCCTCCCATCCTGCTCAACATTTTCATGGACAAGATAACCAGGGTCGGCCTTAGGTCAAGTAGTGCCCTAGGCAAAAAGGCTCCACAGTGCCCACCCACACCACATGGTGCCCCCATCCTGGTCTGTTTACACCATCCAGTTTACTGGAAAAGTGCCCCTGCTAGAGCGGCACCCTAGGCAGCTGCCTTGTTGGCCTATGCTTAAGGCCAGCTATGAAGATAACAAGACAAAAGTGAGGTTTGGAGAACATGCAGTCCAGGGTTATGAGGGCAGCACTTTTGCTGTCTGCAGATTATGATGTGTTTTTGGTTGTAATTAAAGAAGGTCTGCATCCTGCACTGGAGCAGTAAAAAAGGTCTGCATCCTGCACTGGAGCATAAAAAAGGTCTGCATCCTGCACTGTAGTAGTAAGAGTTCTGCATCCTGCACTGGAGCAGTAAAAAAGGTCTGCACCCTGCACTGTAGTAGTAAGAGTTCTGTATCCTGCACTGGAGCAGTAAAAAAGGTCTGCATCCTGCACTGGAGCAGTAAAAAAGGTCTGCATCCTGCACTGGAGCAGTAAAAAAGGTCTGCATCCTGCACTGGAGCAGTAAAAAAGGTCTGCATCATGCACTGGAGCAGTAAAAAAGGTCTGCATCCTGAACTGGAGCAGTAAAAAAGGTCTGCATCCTGTACTGGAGCAGTAAGAATTCTGCATCCTGCACTGGAGCAGTAAAAAAGGTCTGCATCCTGCACTGGCGCAGTAAGAGTTCTGCATCCTACACTGGGGCAGTATAAAAGGTCTGCATTCTGCACTGGAGCAGTAAAAAAAAGATCATTATCCTGCACTGGAGCAGTAAAAAAGGTCTGCATCCTGCACTGGAGCAGTAAAAAAGGTCTGCATCCTGCATTGACGCAGTAAAAAAGGTCTGCATCCTGCAGTGGAGCAGTAAAAGAGTTCTGCATCCTGCACTGGAGCAGGAAAAAAGGTCTGCATCCTGCACTGGACCAGCAAAAAAGGTCTGCATCCTGCACTGGAGCATAAAAAAAGGTCTGCATCCTGCACTGTAGTAGTAAGAGTTCTGCATCCTGCACTGGAGCAGTAAAAAAGGTCTGCATCCTGCACTGTAGTAGTAAGAGTTCTGTATCCTGCACTGGAGCAGTAAAAAAAGTCTGCATCCTGCACTGGAGCAGTAAGAGTTCTGAATCCTGCACTGGAGCAGTAAAAAAAGGTCTGCATCATGCACTGGAGCAGTAAAAAAGGTCTGCATCCTGAACTGGAGCAATAAAAAAGGTCTGCATCCTGCACTGGAGCAGTAAGAGTTCTGCATCCTGCACTGGAGCAGTAAAAAAGGTCTGCATCCTGCACTGGCGCAGTAAGAGTTCTGCATCCTACACTGGGGCAGTATAAAAGGTCTGCATTCTGCACTGGAGCAGTAAAAAAAAAGATCATTATCCTGCACTGGAGCAGTAAAAAAGGTCTGCATCCTGCATTGACGCAGTAAAAAAGGTCTGCATCCTGCAGTGGAGCAGTAAAAGAGTTCTGCATCCTGCACTGGAGCAGGAAAAAAGGTCTGCATCCTGCACTGGAGCAGGAAAAAAGGTCTGCATCCTGCACTGGACCAGCAAAAAAGGTCTGCATCCTGCACTGGAGCAGTTTCCTGCAGAGTGTGAGGTGAGCATGAAGAAAACAGCACCTGAATATCATATGTCACTGTTCTTTTCTGGAAAAGGGGAGTGGCTTACTGTTTGCAAGTGGGGGGTTGGGGCATTTATTTGCGATGTGAGATCTTGTTCACAGCTGAAGGATGAAGGTAAAGAGAAAATTATCAGTTTAGAGGTGATGGTTTCATGCAGGCATTGCTTTGCTCTGTTCTGTTGAGCCATGGGATGACACTGTCAGTTAACCTGGCAGTGTACATCCCCATCCACTTCTATGACCACAAACTTTGAAGAGCGACTGAAACTGAGATTGCAAGTACAGACATCAGAATTACTGCAAAGACTTACAGATTTAATATGCAGCTTAGCCATCCAGAAGGATCTGGGTTTGGAGTCATTCTTCCTCTTTGTAGAGAGAACACAGAAAAGGTGTTTTTGATACCTAGTTAAGATCCCCCTGGGTGGCCCCAGTGGAATGTGTATCAAGCAAAGCCCACCATGAGAGTATGTCAGGGGAGATCTCCTTGGCAGTTGTCTGGTCTACTATACTCAGCTTAACTCCTCAGCCTTTACTAGGGTGAATGCATGATAAAATAGATTACTAGATCTTTTGTGTACAATGAACTGAGGTTGTAGAAGGGTTGCTTTTCTGGCAAATCTGTGTTTATATTTGGCTAGGTTGTATATATGTTGTGGTTTCTCTATCCATCTGTCTATGTCTGTATGTCTGCCTGTCTGCATGTCTGTCTTTTGCTGAATTAGTTAGCATGGTTAGTCCCATTAAGCCACTGTCCTATTTTCAGAGGGAGACTCGAGGTAGTTTCCATACTGACCAGGGGAAATTTGACCAGAGCACTGGGGAACATCCTCTACTTTTTTTAATAAATACCCTGGAATCTTTAAGATCCACCTGACCTACCACAGCTTGGTAGGTGGGGCCTCAACTTAACATTTCATCCAAAGGATGATGCACTCCGGAGTGTAGCAACCCCCCCCCCCCCATGCTGCACTGCAGTGTCAGTACTGGAAAATCAATCCAAGCGTCTGGGCTTCTCTTTGAAGTGGGCTTTGTTGCAGATCCACCATTCTTTTGATGACCCTTTAGGTACCCTGGTCTGGGTTGTAAAAAAGGATGTGCTGTTGAGAATCGTTGTACTTCTGAGGTTGAAATGTGAGACTGTTGCTTTTCTTGTTATTATCTGTTTTGAGCTGGATTGTAAGTGTTGTTTTTCTGTCCACTCTTTGCTTGCACTGGTTGAGTAGTGAAGGACTTGTGTTTCTGTTCAGATGTTTATATAATCTAGGGTGCGTTTCAGAAGGATTTTTTTCTGGTGAAGCTGTGCACTTTGAGATGTAGAAGAGCTTTTTTTAAATCAGTTGAATCACTGTGTGCTCCCTGGGTGGGATGCTTATGGGGTGTTCTCCTCATTCTTTGTATTCAGTGGGCTACTGGGCTATTATGAAGAATGTAGTTAATAACAAACTCGAACCCTCATCAGGAGGACTCTGTATCTGTATTCTAAATGTCTCACCTTTAGGTCCCTGCACATACTATCTAATAAATGATAGTTTCACTTCTAAGATTGACCGTTTACAATTAATGCACTAAAATTCTAATGAAAAGTCTAACCTTGTCCAAGTTTTAGGTTTATACTTTATATTCTATTTAAAATACATTCGTTCTTATTTTGCGTTTTACAATTATGAGCATCTGTAAATTCACTATCATCACATTTTTGCCTTACGTTTGTCACCATCTCCTTGTTACTACATTCTTTATTTTGTTGTTATAGCAGTTTGAGTCTCTTTCTATCAACTTAAACTTGATGTCCACTGGTTTATAATTTTGTTGCTGTTTCTCACAGTGTAATTTTGTCTTTTGTGTAGGTCTTGTCTGTAAACGCTAGTTTGACCAGTCCACCTAGATGGTTAATAAATAAATAAATTAATGAATGAATGGATGAAAAAGTAAAATAGATCAATAAATAATGACATAAAATTATTAATGAAATCAGCAGATGAGAGTTGCAGTAGATGTCTATTCTATAAAGTAGGTGGAAATTTCTGAAAATATGTGAATTTACAGAAATGGTCCATAACATCAGCATGTAAAAAAAACCTGAATTTTTTTGTTGCCATGTGATGGCTATTAATACTGTCATAAAAAATGTTTTAATGTCTTTTCTATTAATTATTTTAAGGGTCAAATTCCCTCAGCTTATAATAAACAGAGTAACGTATCAGATCATTTCACGTATTTTGACAATGCATTCTGTAAATAGTCCCCCAAATCTTTCTAAGCTTTTAAGATCATTAGAAAGGTAATCAGAAAAACAACGAGTATATTCTCAGAGAGAGATTGGGATGAAAGATATATAACGCTCTTCAAAAGTACAGAAAACTGTCTTGATCTTACAGTGCTGAAAATCATTTGCCTCCCCTGCTGACCATGTACATGGAATGCCTATGGAACATAATTTTTGTATGTCACAATATTTATTTTACACAAGATGGGACTCCCTGTCAAAAGTGAAAGGCATGAAATTGCAGGTCCCAGTACTCCAAAAAGTAAAGTGTGTTTAGAAAAACAATAACAATTTAGGGTGTTTTTTCTGCAGGACACTTCATGTCCTGCACTGCTATTGCATCTGTGCTGAACATATACTGCAACTCTGAAGTTACTGTACCTCCAAGAAGGACCGCTGTGAGGTATTCCAACCTTAGACATTAATATTTTCCCTTTCACTTCTGTAGTTCCAAGAATCCCAGCTATGGTCTTCAGAATTACAACAGGCTGCTGTCCGAATATTTATTTCAGTTTCTGGAGCTGGTAAATTGCCGGGTATGCTTTGTACAGGTTACAGGAGTTAGCCAGCTAATATCTATTTCAAGCATGTAAACAGAAAACAAATTATGTTTAATTGCAAAGTTATTTGCATGTAAACTGCAAAAATACAGTTGTGTTGAACTGCAAAGGTATCTGCAGTTTCAGGAGTGGTGCCATGAAGCCAGAATGTATTCATTAGAAACCTTTGTTTTGAAGAGGTGTACAAAACAGAATCCAGGCATCTGAAGTTTTAAAAGGCAGAACAGTTCTGAATTTATTCTTTAACCTCTGTTGTTACAGAGGCATTTTGACTTGCAAAAACCTCCCTACAGATCTTTTCAAGTTTAATATTACCTTCTGCTGGTGCTGAGGTGTTGACTGTAAGAATCAGGACATTTATTTCAAAGAGATAATAGTCCATCACATACAAACTACTTATGTATTTATCTCTGATTGAACAAGTGAGCAGGCTGGGACACAGCATTTGTTTGGAGGACTGAGGTGCTAAGACGTCAAGAGATATGAAATTAATTAATAATAAATGTAAGCTGTTAACTGATGCAGATGACAATGATTTAAAACTCAACATGCCCAGCAGTCCGCTCTGCTTTAACCTTAATACATGGGATTTGTTTTTGCAGTTTTTGAGCTATTAATCAATTTTGGGAAGCTTACAACTGTTGCAGTTGATTTAGTACGTCTGTGAGAAAACTCATCTGTTAAAATGTTCTGTTTTAAGGGTACAGACTGAAGTTATCAGGAGAGACCTTTTGTGTTTAAGAAACACAATTTTGCCAAATTTTAAGAGGTTAAAGTACACAAGGAAGAGTTGATATTTTTCACATCTTTTTGAAGCTTCAGAGAACACGAACATCAGAAGTTTGGATGTTAACATCAATGAAATGTGTTTGAAACAGCTGCGCACTTTTGTAAGTGTATTTGATGTTTGGACTGAAGTTTCTTGATACTTTCAAAAAAAAAAAAAGAGTTGATTTCTCTGAAGTTGTTTAAAAAAGGGACTTATTTAACAAAGAAAAGTTATTTATATATATATATATATATATATATATATATATATATATATTGTGGTACCTATGTGTGTTTCATATGAACATCCCTTTTACTCATTCAGTAATCCATTTTTGTACACTTATTTTATTCTGTTATAAATCTCAAGGGGGCCAGAGCCTTTACCAACAAGCAATGTTTGTGAGGAAGAGAATCAGTCCTGGCTAGGATGACATTCCATCAGAGGATAGACGTACACACACAGACACACACACGCACACACACGCACACACACGCACACACACACACTCACACGCACACACACACACGCACACACACGCACACACACACACTCACACGCACACACACACACTCACACGCACACACACACACACACACACACACACACACACACACACACACACACACACACACACACACACTCACACGCACACACACACACACACACACACACACACACACACACACACACACACACACACATACCACACAGACCTGTTGGCATTTAGAGGATATCGAGTGAACTTATCATTTAATTGGAATATAGGAGAAAACTGGAGAATCCATTGAAAACCTACAGGAACTGGAGATTCAGACTTCACAGTGAAGACACCTTAGCTGGGCTAGAACCTGAGAACCAAGAGTTATGATGTAGCAGAATTTATTGGAATAAACATCAGGGTATCTGAGTATTACTATCACAGTGTGTATTTGCCACTGTTCCAAGCTATTTGTTTGGCAGTCTTTTATGTTTAGATGTGATATCACGCGGTTGCAATATACTGTATGAAAGTAACTAGCTTTGTTTTGTTGACTTAGGAAAGAAGGCAAAATCCTACTGCATATTTTCTGCCATAACCCATATACAGGATTGAGGAATAGCAGATCTATGTGTTCTTGCATATCTGTTGATGGTAGTTAACTATGTATGTGGGACACCAGGGGGTCACTTTTCGGTAGGAAGGAGGGGGAGACCAGTGAATGTGTTATTAAAAATCTGTCTAATTTTAAACTACCTTGTATAGTAGATATTTTACAGATTCTATGCAACTTTCCACAGTTAACAAAAAAGGGGTCCGTGAAATATTATGTCATGTCGACTGAATTTGGGGGTGGTGTGATGGTTGTAACTTGTAGTATGCATTGTTGCATCTTAACATCTGAAATCAGAATTTCCCGGTTAACAAATGTTAAACAAATAAATAAATAAAAATAAATAAATCTTTGCTTGCTGAATGCTTCAAGTGTTGTTTGTCATGAGATCACCATGCTAGTCATTTGCAGAATTCTAGGAGCTCTTGAAAACTGATCCAGTGGAAAAAACTATTAATTCAATGTGCAACCTGATTTTAGATCTTGCGAAGTCCTGTCTGACCCATTCCATAAATAGTGTCACTTCCTAGAATAGCCTGCCTGCCGCTGTAAGTTCACAGTGATGGTGTTATTACTTGTAGACTTATCTTTAGAAGGAATTGTAGAGTAAAAACCTTGTTTACTCTGGGAACTAAAAGTAAGTGGTCTGATGCCTCATGATTTAAAATCATTTCTCGTTTTATACTTTTTTTAATTAGACGGGATTGTGACCACAATAACTGTAGAAGCAAGCTGTTTTTTTTTAAATAATAAACATTCCTATGAAGTACTGCCTTAAGAATGAATGCAATTTTTTGAAGAAAAAGCTTCTGTTGCCAGGTAAAGTGACTATTGAAACATAAAAGCACTGTAGCAGTAGTGTGTAATATAGAATGGCCCTAGTTGGAAGAGACTTGTCACAAAGATCCTCATAAAAACTTCACTGTACTAAGAGCCTGAAAATGTACCCTGTGTTCATTTCCAAAAAAAAAACCTAAGATTCATTACTTCAGTTGTCATTTGTCCTCCTAAATGTTTCCCCAGTAACAAATGAGGACTTGTGCAATAGAGAAAAACACAGCATCAACCCATAATACTTTTTGCTATAAATTTCTCTTTTTGTAGCAAATTGTGCTGGTCACTAACAATATGACCACAATGCTGCAGACTGCTGGCTGTAATGATCCTTTCTTCATGTAGTTAGCAGTAATGTCTTTAGCATTTCAGAAAACAGTCTTAAGTCTGATCATATGCTGAATCCATCTTAGTCAAACAAATCTGCAGCTCATTATGTTTATTTTTATTTTATTTTACTTTCTTTCATTTTTTTCACAAATATGACCCTAGTTCCAGCTAGTTGTGGTACTGCAAGCTACAGCTGGATGGCTTTCCCAAAGTACATGCTTGACCCAGTACTGATCATTGGACATCTTCTCATAGAAGGAGAGCAGTGTGGAACATATTCGACAAGTCGGTATCCGACAGGATGCGGTTGCCATGGTAACATCACATACTGGTTTAGTCTCCGTTCTGACTGGAGGACAATCATCAGAGGATTTTTTTTCTTGTTTCTCAGCTGTCACTTATTTTCAGGCATGTCCCTGATTTTTGCTTTTCAGTTTTGCTTTGCCTCAGCACAGCCACCTAATGTTTAGTTTATTTATGATTTATGATGAAAAGATGAGGAACACTGTCAAATATATTTGCTCACTTCTTGGGCTTTGGAAACTACATGCTAGCAATAGTCTGTATTTTAGCAGATTTTTAAATGAGTAAGACAAATATATAATAAGAATCCTGATATGAAGCCTTTATCCCTCATTTTTTGGCTTTGTCCCTGATTTATAACACACAATGCGGACACCTGCGAGTTTAATCAGTAAAAAAAACGTTTTCAGTTCTATAGTGATGAAAGGTCTGACCATGGGCAGACTAAGCTAAGCAGCTGTAGTGATGTATTTAGACTGCCGAGATACTGAAAACTCATATTACAAGTGTTCATACAACTTTCATCTGCGTTAGCATCATAATCATGTAACCATATATTCTTTGAGTTCCTGTTTATCCTGATGCACTGATGTAAAGTGCGCTCTGCGCATTCCTTCCAGGCCCATCTCACAGAGACCTTGACGTTCCGTATTTTTCTCTGAAAGGCCATTCTTGGTTTTAAACTTTGAGAAATCTCATAATTCTCACCTGGCAAGGTCTCTATTTTTAAAGCTACATTGCCAACCATTTTATTTATTTGTTTTTGTTCACTGGTTGAGTCATTGAATGAGTGATTAATTGTTAACCTGATAAACCCACTAGACACAAATGTCACTTTTCAAGGAAAGTTCAGGAAAAAATCATGGCCTTGACCAAACAGTAAATGCATTAAAGTTATTTATTTTGTCCACTGAGGAAGATTCCAGAAATAACAGCTTGCAATGATGTGTAACATTAACAAAGGCTTTTGATGAGGCAGTTTAGCACAGAGAATTAAGTCTATGATGTGTTACAGAGCTTAATTTTGCAGTCTTAGGTTTGATTCCCCCATTTGCCTTGAAAATTGTGCAACTATAAGTAAAGGTCATAACCATATAGCACTCTCATCTCACATTTGCAAATGGTCGTGGTGTGTATGTGTGTGTGTCAGTCATATGTGCTTACGTGATTAACAAATGAGCAGAATATATTACAAGAAATCCAAAAACATACCGAGTGCCTACTTTCTGGGCGTTTTAGGTGCAGAATGAAAGCTTAGTGTTTATAATGGTGATATATTAGCCTGTAGAACCTGAGGGCTATATACAGTGTATAATGCTTAAAAGACTAGGTGTGTGTGTGTGTGTGTGTGTGTGTGTGTGTGTGTGTTACGCTGGGAGCAGCGGGTGTTAACACGGTGTCATTATGTCGAGATTCATGTACCTGCGCTGAGAGCAGAGGGTGTTAACACGGTGTCATTATGTCGAGATTCATGTACCTGCACTGAGAGCAGAGGGTGTTAACACGGTGTCATTATGTTGAGATTCATGTACCTGCACTGAGAGCAGAGGGTGTTAACATGGTGTCATTATGTCAAGATTCATGTACCTGCGCTGACAGCAGCGGGTGTTAACACGGTGTCATTATGTTGAGATTCATGTACCTGCGCTGAGAGCAGCGGGTGTTAACGCGGTGTCATTATGTCGAGATTCATGTACCTGCACTGAGAGCAGCGGGTGTTAACACGGTGCCATTCTGTCGAGATTCATGTACCTGCGCTGAGAGCAGTGGGTGTTAACACAGTGTCATTATGTCGAGATTCATGTACCTGCGCTGAGAGCAGAGGGTGTTAACACGGTGTCATTATGTCGATATTCATGTACCTGCACTGAGAGCAGCAGGTGTTAACACGGTGTCATTATGTCGAGATTCATGTACCTGTGCTGAGAGCAGCGGGTGTTAACACGGTGTCATTATGTCGAGATTCATGTACCTGCGCTGAGAGCAGCGGGTGTTAACATGGTGTCATTATGTCGAGATTCATGTACCTGCGCTGAGAGCAGTGGGTGTTAACATGGTGTCATTATGTCGAGATTCATGTACCTGCGCTGAGAGCAGCGGGTGTTAACACTGTGTCATTATGTCGAGATTCATGTACCTGCGCTGAGAGCAGAGGGTGTTAACACGGTGTCATTATGTCGAGATTCATGTACCTGATCTCATTTTCTCAGCTTCTTTCTTAGTCGGTAGCTCATACTCTGTTAGCAAATAAATGATATGATAATGTGATACCTTCACGTATGTACATAAATGTAAAACCTGAAGGTCTGTGGGGGAAACAACGGCACCACGATGGGTATGTGGAGAACCCCTATATAATTACTTGTAGTAGTAGTCATGTTAGTTGCAAACAACACCCAAATCCATCAGTTGTAGCAGCTTTATTCACAGTGAACAACTCAGACTTCTGATTGTGTTAATAAAAAAGACACAGTAAAGTATTACATTTGACTTCACACAAATGCACACTAGTTCTGCAAATCCAGAATAATGACTTCTAAAACTAACCAAAAGACAACAGGGTCACTGACTTTTATTCAATGACATCTTCGGTACCCAGCAATTAAAACCAAATGCATTGACTCTTTACATCTTAACACCTTAGGTATGAGATTGTAATACAATAAAAAATAACAATTGGCCATAATTATTTATTTTTACATACCTGTGAACAGACACATACACATGGCCATCGACTACAGTCACTTATGTGACTGTGATGGTAAACCTCAGAAGTTTGATTATGATCAAATGAATGAAAAAAATACATAAATAACTGCATCTCATAATATATCTTCTCAGCTCAGTGTTGTCACAGTGCAATGCAGCACCCCGTTTACACACATCATAAGTTAAGAATCAAAGAGAAATCTATAAAAGTCATGGAGAACAAAGGACCAAAATCAGGATTAGATATTGCCTTTATCTAAGTAAAACACTGCTACAATAAAAGGCTTTGCTTTAGCATGCTTTTTCCTGAAAGCTATTAAATCTGCAACTCGGTTATTATTCCCAGTGACTTCCTAAAAAAAAAAAACATATACATTAATAGGAATAGATCAGATATGAGACAAAATCAGAGACATTTTGTGAAGTTAAGGACTACTGTGTGCTTCTGTGCCCTCACACAAATACACACAACAAACACACAAATACACAGACACACGCAGACAACACACACACACATACACACACACACACACAAATAACAAACACACGCAGACACACACACACACACAAACACACACAAAAAACACGCACATGCAAACATGCACAAACATGCACACACACAAACACACAAACAACAAATGCACACACGCAATTGATGCACACATACAAAGACACACACACACACACACACACACACACACACACACACAGACACACAAATGACACAGGCACACACACACAAACAACTTCACACACACACACACACACACACACACACACACACACACACACACACACACACACACAGACAAACAAACACACACACAGAAATAACAAACACAGGCACACACACATATACACACAAACGCACATAAATGACAAACACACACATGCACACAATTGACAAGAAAACACACATGCACACACACACAAACACACAGAAATGACAAACACACACATAAGCTTGCGCGCATGCACAGACACATGCATGCACAAACATGTGCACGCACACACACATGCAGACACAGACACACACAACACACACATGCACATGCACACACACACACACAAAAGACAAGCAAACACACACACACATGCATGCACAATTATACACATACACGCACATGCACACACACACACAGACACACACACACACAAACACACACACGCACGCGTGCATGCACGCACATACACATGCACGCGCACACACACAAACACAAACACACACGTACACACACATGCACGAGCGCACACACACATGGGCACACATGCACACACACATGCGTGCGCACATTCACACATACTTATTTATATGGCTGCTGCACTCATACTGCAGCAGTAATCCATTACTTGTATCATTTACTTTCATTCTCAGGATGCCTTAGTCTGAATCAGTCACCTGATGCAGTTTGTGCCAATAGAAATGCCTCCTCACTGCCTCATACTTCATCAAAATGAGCCACTTTTTCTGATGTTTCTGCCTTCTGCAGAGGGCAAGAAGAACTGTAGTAATGCATGATCACCTCATTCTTAGTGCAGAATGAGCGTAGTGTTGGACTGTTTTGAAAACAGCCCAGAAAACAGAGTAAGCTAACTTTTTTGTTTCATGATGGTCTCAGAAATCTGCTCATGTGGATATTGAGGAAGTGGTAATACTAAAATTACTGTTTTGCAGTATATGACAAAGTAAATAAAAAATACATTTTATTGGGGGGGGCTGTTGCCCAGCAGCCAGTACTACAAACCACCCCTGCCTAAATCTATCCCCTTAGCTTATCCTTACTCTAATCTTAATATGGGAATACTCACAAACTCATTTTTCTGCACATTACTACCTATCTGCATGGTATACTACCTTAGTTCATCCTTATTAGATTATCATACATGTGCAGGCAGTCATTTGTTCAGTAGTTTTTATATATATATATATATATATATATATATATATATATATATATATATATATATGAGCACTACAGAATCCTGAAAGCCCAAAATCCTAAAGACCAGAATCTCGAAAAGTTCAAAATGCTGAAAACTCAAAATACTGAAAACACATAAGATACCAACACGTACTATATTTTAGCACAAGTACATACAAAAACATATTACTCTTCAACTATACACAGGGCGGCAAGCTCTGCACCCCCCATGTTGGGGGACTGCACCCCCTACACCCCCTGCTACTTAAATATATCAACTCCGAGATTGCACTTCCCTACGTCAAGTGCAATCTCAGAGTAGATATATTTAAGTAGCAGGGTGTTTGTGTGGGGGGGAACGCAGCCCCCCACATGGGGGGGTGCAGGATGGCTTGCCCCCCCTGCTTATACTTGGAGAAGAGTAATGTGGTTTGTGTTTTGTTTCTGTATGTACTTGTGCTGGAATATAATAAGTGTTGGTATCCTGTGTGTTTTCAGTGTTTTGAGTTTTCAGTATTTTGAACTTTCAATATTTTGGTCTTTAGGATTTTGGGCTTTCAGGATACTGTAGGGCTCATAGAGGTGTATAAACCAATTATAAAGGTCAAAACACAAAAAGAAAAACTAAAAATAATCAAAGTATGTGTCAGCACCTACATTTGCAAGCTCTGAGGCAACATCTTGGAGAATGCAAATAAATGAGAACCTTTTTCACATTGTTTTATTGCTATAATAAGAGTGTTGGGGAATATATCCTCTCCACTGTATTTTGAGATCTTGCAGTTGGTGTATTAAATTAGTGGGGGTGTGGGAAGTACAGCTTCCACATGCATGGGTCCCCCCCCAAATTATCTATGGTATGATCCCAGTTATTCTTATTAGGGCTAATATATAATTATTGACCATGGGATGGGTAAGGCCAATCTGTAGACTAATGGTATAGATTCATTTGGGCACCAAGAGTGAAACTGCCTGGGTTAAACTGTTCCTCAAGTGCAGCTAGCCTAGTACTTACCTATTATCCGATAAACCCTTATATGTATGTATATGTACATGTCTGTGTGAGTGTGTATATCTATATCTCTCTCGCTCTATATGTATATATATATATATATATATATATATATATATATATATATCACATGAATCTCTTCCAAACATAATAACCACACCAAAGTTTGCAGTGTGAACTCTTTCTAATAAAAGAACTGTGATATAAGTGGAACAAATGCTACATACCAGCAATATAACAACTGACCAGCATGTGTAATTCATCTGGGATAACAATTGACCAGCATGTGTAGTTCATCTGGGGAGTGGTCCCATACCAGCAATATAATAACAACTGACCAGCATGTGTAGTTCATCTGGGGAGTGGTCCTATACCAGCAATTCAATAACAACTGACCAGCATGTGTAGTTCATCTGGGGAGTGGTCCCATACCAGCAATATAATAACAACTGACCAGCATGTGTAGTTCCTCTGGGCAGTGGTCCCATTCTCATACCACTCAGCCTCCCCACCAGTGTAGCTGACCACTGACTTTATTACGATGTTACAGCCATACACTCCACAGAGCAGACACTTTCATCCACGAGTGGACACTTCCCAGTCACACCATCAATGCACCTGCCAATGCCAAAGTAGGGGGAGACACATGACCAAACAGCCTCCCATCCTTCTAGTACCTAAACTAGGGATGGATGGTAGGCAGGCAAGAGCTGTGATGTGCTTTTGGCTGAGATTGTAATGTCGGCTAAGAGCTCTTTCAGGTTCAGGAGAAGCTATTCTCACGGTTTAGGTTCTGTAATTATTAATAATGGAGCTGATGGGGACAGGCTGTTCCTCATACATTTCTTTCTGTGTTGAATAATTTTGAAATGGCGACATTTATGGTATAGTTGTTGGAAATGTCAGTTTCATTCTGTTTCTATTCCTGAATGTATTTGGTTGGTTGTTTATTGTGTTGTCAAATTTAAGACCTACTGATGTTGTTGAGACAATCTTACTTCTACAAACAAGCTACTTTACTGAATTTTATCACACAAAAACTATAGATTAAACTCCTCCTTACAAACACTACATATACTCTGCACAAACTGTCATGTAACCTCATGAGTTTAATGTACACCGTTGTATAACACAGAGACAATGTAGCTATTAATGTACTTCCCACTCTGCAGTAACATTTGTAACATCCATTAAATTGTCAGCCTTTGTGCTTCAGTAATAAACATACCCTGAAAAGAGCTTAAAAAAATGCTATAATTCAGGTAAGTAAATGTGACAAGAATGACCTTTCTTGCTTCCAGTATTTTTCTGGCCAGACGAGCTTTCTCAGGCCTTCTTAGTTCTAGACAATATTTGAAGTCCAGGAATGAGATATATTTCCATTTCATTGGCATGAAATATTGCAGTTGCTTCCCTGAGTGCATAGTACCTTTCTTATTTAAGACAGATTTGGTTTACCCATCTGTTAACTAGTACTTTAAAGCTCATTCAGACTCAGCCAGAAAACTGAACGGTTAACTTGTTGACATTTTTCATGTGCACCTTTCCCCTTACAACAGCTCCATGCTCTTGCATATTTTAACTAACACAAGTAACTCCCAGTTTACCCAACCTCAGGGTAAGTTGTGTCAGGCATAAGGGGTAAGGTGTTTACCTTATAAAGAAAAGGTGCAGGGATTGATTCTCCCATGAGGTAATTGGCTAGGCTTAAACTTGTCCCAAGGGGCAGTTAGCTTAGTACCAATCTATAAACCTATAAACCTATTTGTAGGTGCATTGTCTGTTTGATCTGTTAGTTTCTATTGAATGGTATTTGATGCATCTGGCCTTCACAAAGTACCCAGACACCTGTAAGCCCAAACAACATGACTTGCAGACTCTCCCAGGCCCTGCACCTGTAATGTGCAGCATTACACATCATCTGCCCATGCTAACTAGCCTGTGATGTGGGTTACACATTACCCTGCCCATGCTAACTAGCCTGTGATGTGGGTTACACATTACCCTGCCCATGCTAACTAGCCTGTGATGTGGGTTACACATTACCCTGCCCATGCTAACTAGCCTGTGATGTGGGGTTACGTATTACCCTGTCCATGCTAACTAGCCTGTGATGTGGGGTTACACATTACCCCGCCCATGCTAACTAGCCTGTGATGTGGGGTTACGTATTACCCTGTCCATGCTAACTAGCCTGTGATGTGGAGTTACACATTACCCTGCCCATGCTAACTAGCCTGTGATGTGGAGTTACACATCACCCTGCCCATGCTAACTAGCCTGTGATGTGGGGTTACACATTACCCTGCCCATGCTAACTAGCCTGTGATGCGGGGTTACGTATTACCCTACCCATGCTAACTAGCCTGTGATGTGGGGTTACGTATTTCCCTGCCCATGCTAACTAGCCTGTGATGTGGGTTACACATTACCCTGCCCATGCTAACTAGCCTGTGATGTGGAGTTACACATCACCCTGCCCATGCTAACTAGCCTGTGATGTGGGGTTACACATCACCCTGCCCATGCTAACTAGCTGTGATGTGGGGTTACACATTACCCTGCCCATGCTAACTAGCCTGTGATGTGGGGTTACGTATTACCCTGGCCATGCTAACTAGCCTGTGATGTGGGGTTACACATTACCCTGCCCATGCTAACTAGCCTGTGATGTGGGGTTACGTATTACCCTGCCCATGCTAACTAGCCTGTGATGTGGGTTACACATTACCCTGCCCATGCTAACTAGCCTGTGATGTGGGGTTACACATTACCCTGCCCATGCTAACTAGCCTGTGATGTGGGGTTACACATTACCCTGCCCATGCTAACTAGCCTGTGATGCGGGGTTATGTATTACCCTACCCATGCTAACTAGCCTGTGATGTGGGGTTACACATCACCCTGCCCATGCTAACTAGCCTGTGATGTGGGGTTACACATTACCCTGCCCATGCTAACTAGCCTGTGATGTGGGGTTACGTATTACCCTGTCCATGCTAACTAGCCTGTGATGTGGGGTTACACATTACCCTGCCCATGCTAACTAGCCTGTGATGTGGGGTTACGTATTACCCTGCCCATGCTAACTAGCCTGTGATGTGGGTTACACATTACCCTGCCCATGCTAACTAGCCTGTGATGTGGGGTTACACATTACCCTGCCCATGCTAACTAGCCTGTGATGTGGGGTTACACATTACCCTGCCCATGCTAACTAGCCTGTGATGTGTGGTTACACACTACCTTGCCCATGCTAACTAGCCTGTGATGCGGGGTTATGTATTACCCTACCCATGCTAACTAGCCTGTGATGTGGGGTTACACATCACCCTGCCCATGCTAACTAGCCTGTGATGTGGGGTTACACATTACCCTATCCATGCTAACTAGCCTGTGATGTGGGTTACACATTGCCATTCCCATGCTAACTAGCCTGTGATGTGGGTTACACATTGCCATTCCCATGCTAACTAGCCTGTGATGTGGGGTTACACATCACCCTGCCCATGCTAACTAGCCTGTGATGTGGGGTTACACATTACCCTGCCCATGCTAACTAGCCTGTGATGTGGGGTTACACATTACCCTACCCATGCTAACTAGCCTGTGATGTGGGGTTACACATTACCCTACCCATGCTAACTAGCCTGTGATGTGGGTTACACATTACCCTGCCCATGCTAACTAGCCTGTGATGTGGGTTACATATTACCCTGCCCATGCTAACTAGCCTGTGATGTGTGTTGCACATCACCATTCCCATGCTAACTAGCCAGTGATATGGGGTTACACATTACCCTGCCCATGCTAACTAGCCTGTGATGTGGGGTTACACATCACCCTGTCCATGCTAACTAGCCTGTGATGTGGAGTTACACATCACCCTGCCCATGCTAACTAGCCTGTGATGCGGGGTTATGTATTACCCTACCCATGCTAACTAGCCTGTGATGTGGGGTTACACATCACCCTGTCCATGCTAACTAGCCTGTGATGTGGGGTTACACATTACCCTGCCCATGCTAACTGGCCTGTGATGTGGGGTTACGTATTACCCTGCCCATGCTAACTAGCCTGTGATGTGGGGTTACACATTACCCTGCCCATGCTAACTAGCCTGTGATGTGGGGTTACGTATTACCCTGTCCATGCTAACTAGCCTGTGATGTGGGTTACACATCACCCTGCCCATGCTAACTAGCCTGTGATGTGGGGTTACACATCACCCTGCCCATGCTAACTAGCCTGTGATGTGGGGTTACGTATTACCCTGCCCATGCTAACTGGCCTGTGATGTGGAGTTACACATTACCCTGCCCATGCTAACTAGCCTGTGATGTGGGTTACACATCACCCTGCCCATGCTAACTAGCCTGTGATGTGGGGTTACACATCACCCTGCCCATGCTAACTAGCCTGTGATGTGGGGTTACGTATTACCCTGCCCATGCTAACTAGCCTGTGATGTGGGGTTACGTATTACCCTGCCCATGCTAACTAGCCTGTGATGTGGGTTACACATTACCCTGCCCATGCTAACTAGCCTGTGATGTGGGGTTACACATTACCCTGCCCATGCTAACTAGCCTGTGATGTGGGGTTACACATTACCCTGCCCATGCTAACTAGCCTGTGATGTGGGTTACACATTACCCTGCCCATGCTAACTAGCCTGTGATGTGGGGTTACACATTACCCTGCCCATGCTAACTAGCCTGTGATGTGGGGTTACACATTACCCTGCCCATGCTAACTAGCCTGTGATGTGGGGTTACACATTACCCTGCCCATGCTAACTAGCCTGTGATGTGGGGTTACACATTATCTCGCCCATGCTAACTAGCCTGTGATGTGGGGTTACGTATTACCCTACCCATGCTAACTAGCCTGTGATGTGGGGTTACGTATTTCCCTGCCCATGCTAACTAGCCTGTGATGTGGGGTTACACATTACCCTGTCCATGCTAACTAGCCTGTGATGTGGAGTTACACATCACCCTGCCCATGCTAACTAGCCTGTGATGTGGGGTTACACATTACCCTGCCCATGCTAACTAGCCTGTGATGCGGGGTTATGTATTACCCTACCCATGCTAACTAGCCTGTGATGTGGGGTTACATACTACCCTGCCCATGCTAACTAGCCTGTGATGTGGGGTTACACATCACCCTGCCCATGCTAACTAGCCTGTGATGTGGGGTTACACATCACCCTGCCCATGCTAACTAGCCTGTGATGTGGGGTTACACATCACCCTGCCCATGCTAACTAGCCTGTGATGTGGGGTTACACATCACCCTGCCCATGCTAACTAGCCTGTGATGTGGGGTTACACATTACCTTGCCCATGCTAACTAGCCTGTGATGTGGGGTTACACATTACCCTGCCCATGCTAACTAGCCTGTGATGTGGGGTTACACATTACCCTGCCCATGCTAACTAGCCTGTGATGTGGGGTTACGTATTAGTATGCCCATGCTAACTAGCCTGTGATGTGGGGTTACGTATTACCCTGCCCATGCTAACTAGCCTGTGATGTGGGGTTACGTATTACCCTGCCCATGCTAACTAGCCTGTGATGTGGAGTTACACATTACCCTGCCCATGCTAACTAGCCTGTGATGTGGGGTTACACATTATCCCGCCCATGCTAACTAGCCTGTGATGTGGGGTTGCACACTACCTTGCCCATGCTAACTAGCCTGTGATGTGGGGTTACACATTA
The DNA here is from genome assembly GCF_019279795.1 of Protopterus annectens. Classification (NCBI taxonomy): domain Eukaryota; kingdom Metazoa; phylum Chordata; order Ceratodontiformes; family Protopteridae; genus Protopterus; species Protopterus annectens. Next base: position 1,875,277,207 of record NC_056732.1, read on the forward strand.
TCCCGCCCATGCTAACTAGCCTGTGATGTGGGGTTACACATTATCCCGCCCATGCTAACTAGCCTGTGATGTGGGGTTACACATTATCCCGCCCATGCTAACTAGCCTGTGATGTGGGGTTGCACACTACCTTGCCCATGCTAACTAGCCTGTGATGTGGGGTTACACATTATCCCGCCCATGCTAACTAGCCTGTGATGTGGGGTTGCACACTACCTTGCCCATGCTAACTAGCCTGTGATGTGGGTTTGGGGGGGGGGGTTGTTTCAGTACATACTTTTGAAAGCTCTGAGTTTGACCTTTAAACCTGGAGCATGATCTTTAGAGTCCCTCATCTGCTGCTTCAGATTGTGTTTTGCCCCTCCTTTTTTTTTTTTTGCTTCTCTCCACGTTGCTACCGGATGCCCCCCATCCCCACACTTTCCTTGTTTGGCTCTTTCATTACACAGGGTGGGAGCCAGGCATCCTCTGGCTATGTGATATCTTTATCACCTATTTTTTCCTGTTTGGGTTGCCTAATCAGCACATCTGTTCCCCAACCATGAGAGTTACCTAAAATCTGGGTCTCCGTCATGTCCCTTGGCTGTTCACTGAGCTCCATTGCTTGTGCTTTCCATGCACTTTGACTTCTATGGCTAATGCATTAGATTACTTTATCTGTACAGAAATATTATAAAACTAGGTGACAAAAATGCAAAAGATGACACATTTTACTGTCATTGTCCTCATTGCAGTGATAAAAGTGAACAGTGTATAATAAAGCACGGATCTTTAAAAGAGAGTTCCAAAAAGTCTGTCCTCAGGTAGTATAAAATCATATGCATATACTGAATGCATTGTTTCCTGACCGACTGGTGACCTGGGCCAGGAACTGATCAGATTTACTCAGATGCTGATAAAAATTGAGATGGCAAAGTCTACATTACCCTTGCCCATGCTAACGGGCCTGTGATGTGGGGTTACACATTACCCCTGCCCTACTATTATGCTTCTGGGCAGAAGTTTATCTGAATTTCTTGGTTCTTCTTGTTTGTCTCACATGCAGCATTTTTACAAAACTTGCCTATATACCATTCACAAACCAGTTGCATTTATGGAATTAGGTTAAATTTTTAAATATCTAAAAGAAGTATTTAATCTACACAGCCTGGGGTGCATCAGTCTCTAAAATTACCAATATATGGCATCCAAGTTGCAACATCATGGTCAGATATTATTATTGTTAAGGGGGATAGCAGGATCTAAGTATGGGAGGTACCTCATTTTGGAATTGTGGTTTGATTAAGTATTGATGTATATTTTGCTAATATGCTAATGTAAACTCTTTTTTTTTGTCAGGTAGATGACTGCTGAGAGACTTGAAGCCCAAGACTGCACATACACCATATGGTAAGGTTTGCATATTTCAAGTCTTGATTGACATATTAGTAAAGAGATAAGCAGTGTCTTTACAGATACAGAGACGGAGTTGTACCACAGAGTGGCAATCTTACAAAAGCTATTAGGTTTTTGTATAACTGTATTTCTCGCTGTCAGTAACAAATATGATGTAATTTTTATATTCTAAGCCATTATTATCAATGCTCAAAGTGTAATATTATTAATTATATCAGTTTCACAAAAGTAACGTTAAAAGAGCAATCTTGTGAAAAATAAATGTGTAGTGTAGCTTAGGTGGCAGAAGGCAGACTGAAATAAAGTTTCATTCAAAGAAATACGTCTGGAGGCAAAATGTTTCAAAGCAGTTTTCTGTAGGAGTGGTGCTGAAGCCATAGACTCCTACATCCCCCACTTAGTATAATCAACTCTAATATCATTTCTCATTGAGGTGAGAGAGGAAAAACTTTCTGCCTTTGGAGAGCATTTTTTCCACCTGAAACCACAATTCAGGTGGTTTCTCATCTGTTAATTAGGCCAGCTCTCAGAGCATATTACAAAACTATAGATCTCAGTGTAACACATTTCTTATTTTACTACAGATGTGTCCTGCACTGCTGAAATTACTCTTTTCATGATGTTAGTTTTAATAATGATAAATTGTACCCATTTTTGATCATGACCATAAATATTTGTCTGTGTTTGCGAATAATTTTAACACATTTTCTGTAAATGTGTTCTACAGCTGTTGTTCCCTATTCATTTTAAGTTTTAACCCTTAAAAAAACATCTCCCGTTTTACATGTGTAGGTACAATATTAGTACATTACAAGCTCCAGATATGTAGAGTCTTCAGATTTATATTGTATGTTTTTCCTTTTGGTTTTACATTCGTTATATATAAGCAGAAACCTATAGCTCCTTCCTTGAGTATCAGACCCGCCTGCTCATTAGAGCAGCTAAGCCTGCATTGTAATGTTTAAAATGAAAAGTAGAACCATTTGTTCTGCTGGCTCGTACAGATATGCCAGCACTTTTCAGTACAATTTCCCTTTGCAGTTTAATAATTTAAAGTGAAAACTCAAGAGGGCACTTTAAGTTATTGAAATTACATTTGTGAATAGTACTCAAAGTACAGAGATATCACTCACATGAAATGCAGAAAAATGTGTTCAGGCTTGGGCTGCCAATACCAGTATGGTGTGTGTGTGTGTGTGTGTGTGTGTGTGTGTGTGTGTGTGTGTGTGTATGTGTGTGTGTGTGTGTGTGTGTGTGTGTGTGTGTGTGTGTGTGTGTGTGTATGTGTGGGTGGGGGGGGGTGAAGTTTTAGGAACGGCTCCATTTATTGTAGAGATAAGATTCGTCACAGAGAATTCATATACACAAGTGGGATATTTTATGTGATCATCTGGATTTGAATAATTGTTATGCATGCCACCCAGGCTAATTACACCATCAATGACACCCCTAAGAACTGACCCAGTAGTCAGGGATCTGGGAATGTATGTAGACAGTAATCTGGCATTTGACCAACATGTGGCCAAGGTAATAAGAAAATCATTCCATGTTGCTCAATTTATAAATAAGGGCATGCCATCCAGATCCAGGGAAGTCATGTACCACTTTATATGGGCCTTATCAGACCCATCATTCAGTATAATGCTCCCTTTGATAAGTACCTAACCAGATATATGCAATTGTTGGAATGCCTGAAAAGGTTCCTTACAAGGAGAATCCAGAGTATAAACACATTGTTCTGTATGGATTGCCTTAAAGCCCTGCATCTGAATCCTAAAGGTTACTGAGAAGCAATCTATGCCTGGCATACAAGGTATTCTTGGATCCAGCTCTGATGGACTTTTTGCACATCTGCAAGATGAACAGCATCAGAACCGTTAGATCCAAGGATTTAAATTTTGCTTGTGACATAAATAAGACATGTTGGTGAGACAGATGTGTGTCTTGGAGTATCCCCATGCTCTGGAACAGGCTCCCCATCCATGTGAAGCAGAGTCCATCTGTTATGATGGGAAACTGGACATTTACCATGTCTGTGATAGAAGCAGACAGTAATATCCAGAGTGACACCCCCCCCGACATAACTTCTAGAAACTTCCTAACATATTCCCCTCCTAATAAACACTATATGATACATGGGGACAGTTGGGTTTAGGCTTATAAATCCTATGGTGGTCATTAGCTCAGTATCTGTCACTGAACCTGAGTGTGTTTTGTTTGTGTGCATGTGCAGGTAGGTATGTATGTAAGGTTTGTAGCAGGTAATAGCAGAATTTCCAAAAACTAAAGCCGGATCAGTTTGTAATACAGATAATTACAAGCTGCTAACAGTCCTTCAGACCTGTAATACAGCTGTCTCCTTCATATTATATTTATATTCATGTTATATTTATATTCATGTTATATTTGTATTCATGTTATATTTATATTCATATTATATTTATATTTATTATGCCCAGTATTATGCCCAGTATATATACCCGCGGTGGTGGTGCTGCGGTAGCATTGTCGCCTCACAGTAAGATGCTGTCCGGTTCGATTCTCAGCTAGAGCGTCTTCTGCGTGGAGACATGCGTGAATGGGCATACCTTCATCGAAGGTTGTGCATCAGGTCTGGCAAGCCGGTACGTAAAAATCAACTGCCAATCATTAGCAGACCGGAGTTCCGCTTTGGCGACCCCTAACCGGGAAAAGCCGAAAGACACAAAAATGCCCAGTATATGCCCAGGATTAGGAATAAGTATATTAGAAGGTCAGCCCAGGTTGGAAGGTTTGGAGACAAAGCCAGAGAGGCAAGATTATGTTGGTTTGGACATGTGCTGAGGAGGGATTGGGAAAAAGATGTTAAGGATGAAGCTACCAGAAAACAGGAAAAGAGGAAGGCCTAAGATAAGGTTTGTGGATGTGGTGAGAGAGGACATGCAGGTGGTTGGTGTGACAGAGCAAGATGCAGAGGACAGGAAGAAATGGAAACAGATGATCCACTGTGGTGACCCCTAATGGGAGCAGCCGAAAGAAGATGATGATGCCCAGTATAATCATGAAGCTGCTTCCTAAATGTATCCAATGAGTTAGATTCCCTAACCCACAATGGAAGCTCAGTCCACAACCTCAAAACACATTGAGTATATATCGGTTTTCTGACAGTTCTATTTTTATATAGTTTAAATATGGTTCCTCTGAATCATATTCCATGATATTGTTCTTTCAAATTTAAACCTAAATTAGCCCTCAGAATTTGCATCGATAACCGGCATGCTTATGTGAAACTAATGTAATGTACTAATGTTCTCTATTCAGCTAATGTAATGTACTAATGTTAAATATTCAGGTAATGTAATGTACTAATGTTCAATATTCAGGTAATGTAATGTACTAATGTTCAATATTCAGGTAATGTAATGTACAAATGTTCAATATTCAGGTAATGTAATGTACTAATGTTCAATATTCAGGTAATGAAATGTACTAATGTTCAATATTCAGGTAATGTACTGCACTAATGTTTAATATTCAGGTAATGTAATGTACTAATGTTTAATATTCAGGTAATATAATGTACTAATGTTTAATATTCAGGTAATGTAATGTACTAATGTTCAATATTCAGGTAATGTAATGTACTAATGTTCAATATTCAGGTAATGTAATGTACTAATGTTCAATATTCAGGTAATGTAATGTACTAATGTTTAATATTCAGGTAATGTAATGTACTAATGTTCAATATTCAGGTAATGTAATGTACTAATGTTCAATATTCAGGTAATGTAATGTACTAATGTTCAATATTCAGGTAATGTAATGTACTAATGTTCAATATTCAGGTAATGTAATGTACTAATGTTTAATATTCAGGTAATGTAATGTACTAATGTTCAATATTCAGGTAATGTAATGTACTAATGTTCAATATTCAGGTAATGTAATGTACTAATGTTCAATATTCAGGTAATGTAATGTACAAATGTACAATATTCAGGTAATGTAATGTACTAATGTTCAATATTCAGGTAATGTAATATACTAATGTTCAATATTCAGGTAATGTAATGTACTAATGTTCAATATTCAGGTAATGTAATGTACTAATGTTCAATATTCAGGTAATGTAATGTACTAATGTTCAATATTCAGGTAATGTAATGTACTAATGTTTAATATTCAGGTAATGTAATGTACTAATGTTCAATATTCAGGTAATGTAATGTACTAATGTTCAATATTCAGGTAATGTAATGTACTAATGTTCAATATTCAGGTAATGTAATGTACTAATGTTCAATATTCAGGTAATGTAATGTACTAATGTTCAATATTCAGGTAATGTAATGTACTAATGTTCAATATTCAGGTAATGTAATGTACTAATGTTCAATATTCAGGTAATGTAATGTACTAATGTTCAATATTCAGGTAATGTAATATACAACTGTTCAATATTCAGATAATGTAATGTACTAATGTTCAATATTCAGGTAATATAATGTACTAATGTTCAATATTCAGGTAATGTAATGTACTAATGTTCAATATTCAGGTAATGTAATGTACTAATGTTTAATATTCAGGTAATGTAATGTACTAATGTTCAATATTCAGGTAATGTAATGTACAACTGTTCAATATTCAGGTAATGTAATGTACTAATGCTCAATATTCAGATAATGTAATGTACTAATGTTCAATATTCAGGTAATGTAATGTACTAATGTTCAATATTCAGGTAATGTAATGTACTAATGTTCAATATTCAGGTAATGTAATGTACTAATGCTCAATATTCAGATAATGTAATGTACTAATGTTCAATATTCAGGTAATGTAATGTACTAATGTTCAATATTCAGGTAATGTAATGTACTAATGTTTAATATTCAGGTAATGTAATGTACTAATGTTCAATATTCAGGTAATGTAATGTACTAATGTTCAATATTCAGGTAATGTAATGTACTAATGTTCAATATTCAGGTAATGTAATGTACTAATATTTAATATTCAGGTAATGTAATGTACTAATGTTCAATATTCAGGTAATGTAATGTACTAATGTTCAATATTCAGGTAATGTAATGTACTAATGTGCAATATTCAGGTAATGTAATGTACTAATGTTCAATATTCAGGTAATGTAATGTACTAATGTTCAATATTCAGGTAATGTAATGTACTAATGTTCAATATTCAGGTAATGTAATGTACTAATGTTCAATATTCAGGTAATGTAATGTACTAATGTTCAATATTCAGGTAATGTAATGTACTAATGTTCAATATTCAGGTAATGTAATGTACTAATGTTCAATATTCAGGTAATGTAATGTACTAATGTTCAATATTCAGGTAATGTAATGTACTAATGTTCAATATTCAGGTAATGTAATGTACTAATGTTCAATATTCAGGTAATGTAATGTACTAATGTTCAATATTCAGGTAATGTAATGTACTAATGTTCAATATTCAGGTAATGTAATGTACTAATGTTCAATATTCAGGTAATGTAATGTACTAATGTTCAATATTCAGGTAATGTAATGTACTAATGTTCAATATTCAGGTAATGTAATGTACTAATGTTCAATATTCAGGTAATGTAATGTACTAATGTTCAATATTCAGGTAATGTAATGTACTAATGTTCAATATTCAGGTAATGTAATGTACTAATGTTCAATATTCAGGTAATGTAATGTACTAATGTTCAATATTCAGGTAATGTAATGTACTAATGTTCAATATTCAGGTAATGTAATGTACTAATGTTCAATATTCAGGTAATGTAATGTACAAATGTTCAATATTCAGGTAATGTAATGTACTAATGTTCAATATTCAGGTAATGTAATGTACTAATGTTCAATATTCAGGTAATGTAATGTACTAATGTTCAATATTCAGGTAATGTAATGTACAAATGTTCAATATTCAGGTAATGTAATGTACTAATGTTCAATATTCAGGTAATGTAATGTACTAATGTTCAATATTCAGGTAATGTAATGTACAAATGTTCAATATTCAGGTAATGTAATGTACAACTGTTCAATATTCAGGTAATGTAATGTACTAATGTTCAATATTCAGGTAATGTAATGTACTAATGTTCAATATTCAGGTAATGTAATGTACAAATGTTCAATATTCAGGTAATGTAATGTACTAATGTTCAATATTCAGGTAATGTAATGTACTAATGTTCAATATTCAGGTAATGTAATGTACTAATGTTCAATATTCAGGTAATGTAATGTACTAATGTTCAATATTCAGGTAATGTAATGTACTAATGTTCAATATTCAGGTAATGTAATGTACTAATGTTCAATATTCAGGTAATGTAATGTACTAATGTTCAATATTCAGGTAATGTAATGTACAACTGTTCAATATTCAGGTAATGTAATGTACTAATGTTCAATATTCAGGTAATGTAATGTACTAATGTTCAATATTCAGGTAATGTAATGTACTAATGTTCAATATTCAGGTAATGTAATGTACTAATGTTCAATATTCAGGTAATGTAATGTACTAATGTTCAATATTCAGGTAATGTAATGTACTAATGTTCAATATTCAGGTAATGTAATGTACTAATGTTCAATATTCAGGTAATGTAATGTACTAATGTTCAATATTCAGGTAATGTAATGTACTAATGTTCAATATTCAGGTAATGTAATGTACTAATGTTCAATATTCAGGTAATGTAATGTACTAATGTTCAATATTCAGGTAATGTAATGTACTAATGTTCAATATTCAGGTAATGTACTGTACTAATGTTCAATATTCAGGTAATGTACTAATGTTCCTTATTCAGGTAATGTAATGTACTAATGTTCAATATTCAGGTAATGTAATGTACTAATGTTCAATATTCAGGTAATGTAATGTACTAATGTTCAATATTCAGGTAATGTACTGTACTAATGTTCAATATTCAGGTAATGTAATGTACTAATGTTCAATATTCAGGTAATGTAATGTACTAATGTTCAATATTCAGGTAATGTAATGTACTAATGTGCAATATTCATGTAATGTAATGTACTAATGTTCAATATTCAGGTAATGTAATGTACTAATGTTCAATATTCAGGTAATGTAATGTACTAATGTTCAATATTCAGGTAATGTAATGTACAAATGTTCAATATTCAGGTAATGTAATGTACTAATGTTCAATATTCAGGTAATGTAATGTACTAATGTTCAATATTCAGGTAATGTAATGTACTAATGTTCAATATTCAGGTAATGTAATGTACTAATGTTCAATATTCAGGTAATGTAATGTACTAATGTTCAATATTCAGGTAATGTAATGTACTAATGTTCAATATTCAGGTAATGTAATGTACTAATGTTCAATATTCAGGTAATGTAATGTACTAATGTTCAATATTCAGGTAATGTAATGTACTAATGTTCAATATTCAGGTAATGTAATGTACTAATGTTCAATATTCAGGTAATGTAATGTACTAATGTTCAATATTCAGGTAATGTAATGTACTAATGTTCAATATTCAGGTAATGTAATGTACTAATGTTCAATATTCAGGTAATGTAATGTACTAATGTTCAATATTCAGGTAATGTAATGTACTAATGTTCAATATTCAGGTAATGTAATGTACTAATGTTCAATATTCAGGTAATGTAATGTACTAATGTTCAATATTCAGGTAATGTAATGTACTAATGTTCAATATTCAGGTAATGTAATGTACTAATGTTCAATATTCAGGTAATGTACTGTACGAATGTTCAATATTCAGGTAATGTAATGTACTAATGTTCAATATTCAGGTAATGTAATGTACTAATGTTCAATATTCAGGTAATGTAATGTACTAATGTTCAATATTCAGGTAATGTAATGTACTAATGTTCAATATTCAGGTAATGTAATATACTAATGTTTAATATTCAGGTAATGTAATGTACTAATGTTCAATATTCAGGTAATGTAATGTACTAATGTTCAATATTCAGGTAATGTAATGTACTAATGTTCAATATTCAGGTAATGTAATGTACAAATGTTTAATATTCAGGTAATGTAATGTACTAATGTTCAATATTCAGGTAATGTAATGTACTAATGTTTAATATTCAGGTAATGTAATGTACTAATGTTCAATATTCAGGTAATGTAATGTACTAATGTTCAATATTCAGGTAATGTAATGTACTAATGTTCAATATTCAGGTAATGTAATGTACTACTGTTCAATATTCAGGTAATGTAATGTACTAATGCTCAATATTCAGATAATGTAATGTACTAATGTTCAATATTCAGGTAATGTAATGTACTAATGTTCAATATTCAGGTAATGTAATGTACTAATGTTCAATATTCAGGTAATGTAATGTACTAATGTTTAATATTCAGGTAATGTAATGTACTAATGTTCAATATTCAGGTAATGTAATGTACTAATGTTCAATATTCAGGTAATGTAATGTACTAATGTTCAATATTCAGGTAATGTAATGTACTAATGTTCAATATTCATGTAATGTAATGTACTAATGTTCAATATTCAGGTAATGTAATGTACTAATGTTCAATATTCAGGTAATGTAATGTACTAATGTTCAATATTCAGGTAATGTAATGTACTAATGTTCAATATTCAGGTAATGTGATGTACTAATGTTCAATATTCAGGTAATGTACTGTACTAATGTTCAATATTCAGGTAATGTAATGTACTAATGTCTAATATTCAGGTAATATAATGTACTAATGTTCAATATTCAGGTAATGTACTGTACTAATGTTCAATATTCAGGTAATGTAATGTACTAATGTTCAATATTCAGGTAATGTAATGTACTACTGTTCAATATTCAGGTAATGTAATGTACTAATGTTCAATATTCAGGTAATGTAATGTACTAATGTTCAATATTCAGGTAATGTAATGTACTAATGTTCAATATTCAGGTAATGTAATGTACTAATGTTCAATATTCAGGTAATGTAATGTACTAATGTTCAATATTCAGGTAATGTAATGTACTAATGTTCAATATTCAGGTAATGTAATGTACTAATGTTCAATATTCAGGTAATGTAATGTACTAATGTTCAATATTCAGGTAATGTAATGTACTAATGTTCAATATTCAGGTAATGTAATGTACTAATGTTCAATATTCAGGTAATGTAATGTACTAATGTTCAATATTCAGGTAATGTAATGTACTAATGTTCAATATTCAGGTAATGTAATGTACTAATGTTCAATATTCAGGTAATGTAATGTACTAATGTTCAATATTCAGGTAATGTAATGTACTAATGTTCAATATTCAGGTAATGTAATGTACTAATGTTCAATATTCAGGTAATGTAATGTACTAATGTTCAATATTCAGGTAATGTAATGTACTAATGTTCAATATTCAGGTAATGTAATGTACTAATGTTCAATATTCAGGTAATGTAATGTACTAATGTTCAATATTCAGGTAATGTAATGTACTAATGTTCAATATTCAGGTAATGTAATGTACTAATGTTTAATATTCAGGTAATATAATGTACTAATGTTCAATATTCAGGTAATGTAATGTACTAATGTTCAATATTCAGGTAATGTAATGTACTAATGTTCAATATTCAGGTAATGTAATGTACTAATGTTTAATATTCAGGTAATGTAATGTACTAATGTTCAATATTCAGGTAATGTAATGTACTAATGTTCAATATTCAGGTAATGTAATGTACTAATGTTCAATATTCAGGTAATGTAATGTACTAATGTTCAATATTCAGGTAATGTAATGTACTAATGTTCAATATTCAGGTAATGTAATGTACTAATGTTCAATATTCAGGTAATGTAATGTACTAATGTTCAATATTCAGGTAATGTAATGTACAAATGTTCAATATTCAGGTAATGTAATGTACTAATGTTCAATATTCAGGTAATGTAATGTACTAATGTTCAATATTCAGGTAATGTAATGTACTAATGTTCAATATTCAGGTAATGTAATGTACTAATGTTCAATATTCAGGTAATGTAATGTACTAATGTTCAATATTCAGGTAATGTAATGTACTAATGTTCAATATTCAGGTAATGTAATGTACTAATGTTCAATATTCAGGTAATGTACTGTACTAATGTTCAATATTCAGGTAATGTAATGTACTAATGTTCAATATTCAGGTAATGTAATGTACTAATGTTCAATATTCAGGTAATGTAATGTACTAATGTTCAATATTCAGGTAATGTAATGTACTAATGTTCAATATTCAGGTAATGTAATGTACTAATGTTCAATATTCAGGTAATGTAATGTACTAATGTTCAATATTCAGGTAATGTAATGTACTAATGTTCAATATTCAGGTAATGTAATGTACTAATGTTCAATATTCAGGTAATGTAATGTACTAATGTTCAATATTCAGGTAATGTAATGTACTAATGTTCAATATTCAGGTAATGTAATGTACTAATGTTCAATATTCAGGTAATGTAATGTACTAATGTTCAATATTCAGGTAATGTAATGTACTAATGTTCAATATTCAGGTAATGTAATGTACTAATGTTCAATATTCAGGTAATGTAATGTACTAATGTTCAATATTCAGGTAATGTAATGTACTAATGTTCAATATTCAGGTAATGTAATGTACTAATGTTCAATATTCAGGTAATGTAATGTACTAATGTTCAATATTCAGGTAATGTAATGTACTAATGTTCAATATTCAGGTAATGTAATGTACTAATGTTCAATATTCAGGTAATGTAATGTACTAATGTTCAATATTCAGGTAATGTAATGTACTAATGTTTAATATTCAGGTAATGTAATGTACTAATGTTCAATATTCAGGTAATATAATGTACTAATGTTCAATATTCAGGTAATGTAATGTACTAATGTTCAATATCCAGGTAATATAATGTACTAATGTTCAATATTCAGGTAATGTGATGTACTAATGTCCAATATCCAGGTAATGTAATGTACTAATGTTCAATATTCAGGTAATGTAATGTACTAATGTTCAATATTCAGGTAATGTAATGTACTAATGTTCAATATTCAGGTAATGTAATGTACTAATGTTCAATATTCAGGTAATGTAATGTACTAATGTTCAATATTCAGGTAATGTAATGTACTAATGTTCAATATTCAGGTAATGTAATGTACTAATGTTCAATATTCAGGTAATGTAATGTACAACTGTTCAATATTCAGGTAATGTAATGTACTAATGTTTAATATTCAGGTAATGTAATGTACTAATGTTCAATATTCAGGTAATGTAATGTACTAATGTTCAATATTCAGGTAATGTAATGTACTAATGTTCAATATTCAGGTAATGTAATGTACTAATGTTCAATATTCAGGTAATGTAATGTACTAATGTTCAATATTCAGGTAATGTAATGTACTAATGTTCAATATTCAGGTAATGTAATGTACTAATGTTCAATATTCAGGTAATGTAATGTACTAATGTTCAATATTCAGGTAATGTAATGTACTAATGTTCAATATTCAGGTAATGTAATGTACTAATGTTCAATATTCAGGTAATGTAATGTACAAATGTTCAATATTCAGGTAATGTAATGTACTAATGTTCAATATTCAGGTAATGTAATGTACTAATGTTCAATATTCAGGTAATGTAATGTACTAATGTTCAATATTCAGGTAATGTAATGTACTAATGTTCAATATTCAGGTAATGTAATGTACTAATGTTCAATATTCAGGTAATGTAATGTACTAATGTTCAATATTCAGGTAATGTACTGTACTAATGTTCAATATTCAGGTAATGTAATGTACTAATGTTCAATATTCAGGTAATGTAATGTACTAATGTTCAATATTCAGGTAATGTAATGTACTAATGTTCAATATTCAGGTAATGTAATGTACTAATGTTCAATATTCAGGTAATGTAATGTACTAATGTTCAATATTCAGGTAATGTAATGTACTAATGTTCAATATTCAGGTAATGTAATGTACTAATGTTCAATATTCAGGTAATGTAATGTACAAATGTTCAATATTCAGGTAATGTAATGTACTAATGTTCAATATTCAGGTAATGTACTGTACTAATGTTCAATATTCAGGTAATGTAATGTACTAATGTTCAATATTCAGGTAATGTAATGTACTAATGTTCAATATTCAGGTAATGTAATGTACTAATGTTCAATATTCAGGTAATGTAATGTACTAATGTTCAATATTCAGGTAATGTAATGTACTAATGTTCAATATTCAGGTAATGTAATGTACTAATGTTCAATATTCAGGTAATGTAATGTACTAATGTTCAATATTCAGGTAATGTAATGTACTAATGTTCAATATTCAGGTAATGTAATGTACTAATGTTCAATATTCAGGTAATGTAATGTACTAATGTTCAATATTCAGGTAATGTAATGTACTAATGTTCAATATTCAGGTAATGTAATGTACTAATGTTCAATATTCAGGTAATGTAATGTACTAATGTTCAATATTCAGGTAATGTAATGTACTAATGTTCAATATTCAGGTAATGTAATGTACTAATGTTCAATATTCAGGTAATGTAATGTACTAATGTTCAATATTCAGGTAATGTAATGTACTAATGTTCAATATTCAGGTAATGTAATGTACTAATGTTCAATATTCAGGTAATGTAATGTACTAATGTTCAATATTCAGGTAATGTAATGTACTAATGTTCAATATTCAGGTAATGTAATGTACTAATGTTCAATATTCAGGTAATGTAATGTACTAATGTTCAATATTCAGGTAATGTAATGTACTAATGTTCAATATTCAGGTAATGTAATGTACTAATGTTCAATATTCAGGTAATGTAATGTACTAATGTTCAATATTCAGGTAATGTAATGTACTAATGTTCAATATTCAGGTAATGTAATGTACTAATGTTCAATATTCAGGTAATGTAATGTACTAATGTTCAATATTCAGGTAATGTAATGTACTAATGTTCAATATTCAGGTAATGTAATGTACTAATGTTCAATATTCAGGTAATGTAATGTACTAATGTTCAATATTCAGGTAATGTAATGTACTAATGTTCAATATTCAGGTAATGTAATGTACTAATGTTCAATATTCAGGTAATGTAATGTACTAATGTTCAATATTCAGGTAATGTAATGTACTAATGTTCAATATTCAGGTAATGTAATGTACTAATGTTCAATATTCAGGTAATGTAATGTACTAATGTTCAATATTCAGGTAATGTAATGTACTAATGTTCAATATTCAGGTAATGTAATGTACTAATGTTCAATATTCAGGTAATGTAATGTACTAATGTTCAATATTCAGGTAATGTAATGTACTAATGTTCAATATTCAGGTAATGTAATGTACTAATGTTCAATATTCAGGTAATGTAATGTACTAATGTTCAATATTCAGGTAATGTAATGTACTAATGTTCAATATTCAGGTAATGTAATGTACTAATGTTCAATATTCAGGTAATGTAATGTACTAATGTTCAATATTCAGGTAATGTAATGTACTAATGTTCAATATTCAGGTAATGTAATGTACTAATGTTCAATATTCAGGTAATGTAATGTACTAATGTTCAATATTCAGGTAATGTAATGTACTAATGTTCAATATTCAGGTAATGTAATGTACTAATGTTCAATATTCAGGTAATGTAATGTACTAATGTTCAATATTCAGGTAATGTAATGTACTAATGTTCAATATTCAGGTAATGTAATGTACTAATGTTCAATATTCAGGTAATGTAATGTACTAATGTTCAATATTCAGGTAATGTAATGTACTAATGTTCAATATTCAGGTAATGTAATGTACTAATGTTCAATATTCAGGTAATGTAATGTACTAATGTTCAATATTCAGGTAATGTAATGTACTAATGTTCAATATTCAGGTAATGTAATGTACTAATGTTCAATATTCAGGTAATGTAATGTACTAATGTTCAATATTCAGGTAATGTAATGTACTAATGTTCAATATTCAGGTAATGTAATGTACTAATGTTCAATATTCAGGTAATGTAATGTACTAATGTTCAATATTCAGGTAATGTAATGTACTAATGTTCAATATTCAGGTAATGTAATGTACTAATGTTCAATATTCAGGTAATGTAATGTACTAATGTTCAATATTCAGGTAATGTAATGTACTAATGTTCAATATTCAGGTAATGTAATGTACTAATGTTCAATATTCAGGTAATGTAATGTACTAATGTTCAATATTCAGGTAATGTAATGTACAAATGTTCAATATTCAGGTAATGTAATGTACTAATGTTCAATATTCAGGTAATGTAATGTACTAATGTTCAATATTCAGGTAATGTAATGTACTAATGTTCAATATTCAGGTAATGTAATGTACTAATGTTCAATATTCAGGTAATGTAATGTACTAATGTTCAATATTCAGGTAATGTAATGTACTAATGTTTAATATTCAGGTAATGTAATGTACTAATGTTCAATATTCAGGTAATGTAATGTACAACTGTTCAATATTCAGGTAATGTAATGTACTAATGTTCAATATTCAGGTAATGTAATGTACAAATGTTCAATATTCAGGTAATGTAATGTACTAATGTTCAATATTCAGGTAATGTAATGTACTAATGTTCAATATTCAGGTAATGTAATGTACTAATGTTTAATATTCAGGTAATGTAATGTACTAATGTTCAATATTCAGGTAATGTAATGTACTAATGTTCAATATTCAGGTAATGTAATGTACTAATGTTTAATATTCAGGTAATGTAATGTACTAATGTTTAATATTCAGGTAATGTAATGTACTAATGTTCAATATTCAGGTAATGTAATGTACTAATGTTTAATATTCAGGTAATGTAATGTACTAATGTTCAATATTCAGGTAATGTAATGTACTAATGTTCAATATTCAGGTAATGTACTGTACTAATGTTCAATATTCAGGTAATGTAATGTACTAATGTTCAATATTCAGGTAATGTACTGTACTAATGTTCAATATTCAGGTAATGTAATGTACTAATGTTCAATATTCAGGTAATGTAATGTACAAATGTTTAATATTCAGGTAATGTACTGTACTAATGTTCAATATTCAGGTAATGTACTGTACTAATGTTCAATATTCAGGTAATGTAATGTACTAATGTTCAATATTCAGGTAATGTAATGTACTAATGTTCAATATTCAGGTAATGTACTGTACTAATGTTCAATATTCAGGTAATGTAATGTACTAATGTTTAATATTCAGGTAATGTAATGTACTAATGTTTAATATTCAGGTAATGTAATGTACTAATGTTCAATATTCAGGTAATGTAATGTACTAATGTTCAATATTCAGGTAATGTAATGTACAAATGTTTAATATTCAGGTAATGTAATGTACTAATGTTCAATATTCAGGTAATGTAATGTACAAATGTTTAATATTCAGGTAATGTAATGTACTAATGTTCAATATTCAGGTAATGTACTGTACTAATGTTCCTTATTCAGGTAATGTAATGTACAAATGTTCAATATTCAGGTAATGTAATGTACAAATGTTCAATATTCAGGTAATGTAATGTACTAATGTTCAATATTCAGGTAATGTAATGTACTAATGTTCAATATTCAGGTAATGTAATGTACTAATGTTCAATATTCCGGTAATGTAATGTACTAATGTTCCTTATTCAGGTAATGTAATGTACAAATGTTCAATATTCAGGTAATGTAATGTACTAATGTTCAATATTCAGGTAATGTAATGTACTAATGTTCAATATTCAGGTAATATAATGTACTAACGTTCAATATTCAGGTAATGTAATGTACTAATGTTTAATATTCAGGTAATGTAATGTACTAATGTTCAATATTCAGGTAATGTAATGTACAAATGTTCAATATTCATTATATTATTATATTCATATATTAATGTAATGTACTACTATAGCAATAACCCATGCCTGGGTGTGGGTAATGCTGGATTTACCCACGTTTGGTGTGGTTCGGTCATGAGGGTGAAGCCCGAGTGGCCAAACAAAGACAACTGTGGGTAAATCCAGCATTACCCACACCCAGAAGTGGGTTATTGCTATTATAGAATGACATTATTTATGAAAAAAAATAATTACTTTTTTTAAATAGTGGCATTGTATAATGCCTCCTTGCTGCCCTTCTGCAGCTGTCTGGTATTCTGCGGCAGTTCTGATGTACTGTGCATGCATATGCTTACGCAGTACATCAGAGCTGTGGGCAAAAGCAATGGAGAAAGCAAGATCTCCGTTGCTTTTTACAAACTGTCTCACTATGTTAAAGGAGTTTAACATAGCGAGACAGTTTGAAAGCAGAAAGCAAGATCTCCGTTGCTTTTTACAAAGTGTCTCGCTATGTTAATGGAGTTTAACATAGAGAGACAGCTTTTAAAAAAGCAACAGAGAATTTCCTTTGCTTTTTTTAAAGCTGTTTCGCTATGTTAAACTCGTTTAGCATAGTGAGACAGTGTGTAAAAAGCAACGGAGATCTTGCATTCTCCATTGCTTTAAAAAAAGAGTTATACTAATGGAAAAAGTCCGGGTGACCTGACCTTTTTTCCATTAGTATAACTCTGATTTACAACGTGCACACTGACCAATCAGCGTGCACGTTTTAGAATATTAATGGGGGGTCATTGTATAATGTTCAATATTCAGCTAATGTAATGTACAAATGTTCAATATTCAGGTAATGTAATGTACTTGTTGTTGTTGTGTCTTTTGGCTTATCCCAGTTAGGGGTCGCCACAGTGGAACTCCGGTCTGCTAATGTTTGGTAGTGGATTTTTACATGCCGAGTTACCAGCCCTGATGCACAACCTTCAATGAAGGCACACCCATTCACGCATGCCTCCACACAGAAGACGCTCTAGCTGAGAATCGAACGGGACAACGTCTTGCTGTGAGGCGACAACGCTACCGCAGCACCACTACCGCGGGTATTAATATTCAGCTAATGTAATGTACTAATGTTCAATATTCAGGTAAGCAAAATCCAGGAAAATGCCAGTTTCCATTTTCTGTTCATGTGTTGCTCAGTATCTTTTCTGTATTTATTATCCAGATTACTGCACACATGATTTTGCCCCTAAAGGTTGAAACAGGTCCATGGTCAGTCCACTTATCTGTTTGACAAATAATTAATAAAAAAATTAAACCGCTTGTCAACTTTTCTCCGAAAGTACAGTTAAAAAAATAAACAAAGCCATTTTAAGTCTGGTCATTGTATGACCAGAGAGTCACTCCTTTGGTTTTGTTTGACTGAGACAGTGACAGGTGTAGCTGTGCCATACCTCACAATTTAATAATCTCCCATAAGCCTCTTACTTCTATTTCCAAAGTCACCTTTCGTAGTAAGTAGTATTGGGTCAAAGATGAAAGAACCATTTCTAAGAAATGTCTAGCAAATGTTTCAACCTTGTTCATTGTCGTACCATTTCTTTTGGAGTTTATATATTTATAAATAGGGCCAGATTCCAAAGGATTTGCTCTCTGTGTAAGTCTGCCCGGATTTTGAAATACCTGATGTTGGTGTAAGTGACTTACTACAGTGTGAGGCCTATCCATAAACAGGCTTACAGCAGGGGCCAGATTCCAAGATTCCTGTCCCAGAGACTTCCCATCCTCTGGAACAGACTTCCTATCTATGTCAAACAAAGCTCCTCATTAGCACTCTTCAAGAAAAAATCTTGATGATTGGATGGGTAATAGGAAATTCACCCCGGGGATCACTTCTGTGGTCCTGCTCAACAGGGACACAGGAAAATAATTTTCTTTGGTGGCAAAAGCCAGGGTACATTTTTGGCTAGGGTTATATAGGCCCTAGGGGCAATAGCTTAGTACCTACCTATGAACCTGCTCTAACTGTAAGTGGTTGCATACACTGAAAGTGAGTCTTTTGGAGCTGGGCACATAGTCTAGCAATTAGGGTGGAGGGTTAAGGCTGTCAGCTGTAGTTTCTGTGGTACTGGGTTTGATTCCCTTAGTCCTCATATGCCTACAGTGTTAACTTGAGCTTAACCAGACATTGCTTCTGGGTCTCCCCTGAAAAGGAACTCTTTGTCCAGTGGACCTACTGATTTAACAAATGGGTATTATTGTTATTGTTATTATTATTATTAGTGTTGTTGCTGTTTTGTTATTGCTATTGTTGCTGCTATTATTAGTAGTATTATTGTTGTTAGTGTGATTATTGCTGTTATTGTCATTCTTAATATTATTGTTATATTATTATTACCTTTATTGTTATTATTATTGCTGCTATTAGTGTCATTATTATTCATTGTAGTATTATTATATTATTGTTTTTATTATTACTATTATTACCTTTATTATTATTATTACTATTATTGTTTTTGTTTCTGTTTTGTTATTATTGCTGTTATTAATATATTATATTTTATTATTATTATTGCTATTATTATTACTATTGTTTTTGTTTCTGTTTTATTATTGCTGTTATTAATATATTATATATTATTATTATTGTTATTATTATTGCTGCTGTTAGTCATTATTATTCAGTGTAGTAGTATTATATTGTTTTTATTACTATTATTATTATTACTATTATTATTATTGTTATTATTATTATTATTATTGTTGCTATTAGTGCCATTATTATTCATTGTAGTATTATTATTATATTATTGTTTTTATTACTACTATTATTATTACTATTATTGTTATTATTATTATTATTGTTGTGATTATTGCTTTTTTTGTCATTCTTAATATTATTATTGTTATATTATTATTACCTTTATTGTTATTATTACTATTGTTTCTGTTTTTGTTTTATTATTGCTGTTATCAATATATTATATTTATTATTATTATTATTACTATTATTGTTATTGTTATCATTATCATTATTATTACTATTATTATTTTTGTTTTGTTATTATTGCTGTTATTAATATATTATATTTTATTATTATTACTATTGCTATTATTATTACTATTATTTTTGTTTCTGTTTTATTATTGCTGTTATTAATATATTATATTTTATTATTATTATTACTATTATTATTGTTATTGTTATTATTGCTGCTATTAGTGTCATTATTATTCATTGTAGTAGTATTATTATATTATTGTTTTTATTATTACTATTATTGTTATTATTATTACTATTATTGTTATTGTTATTGTGATTATTGCTGTTGTCATTCTTAATATGATTATTGTTATAGGTTCATAGGTTCATAGGTTCATACTAGGCTATCTGCCCGAGGGCATTTACAAGCCTAGCCCATCGTTTTGTGGCTTACGCCACCCCTTTAGTATGGGGAACTATACCCATTATTTTTCTGTGCCTCTGTCGAGCAGTGACACTGAGGTAATCCCTGGGGTATATCTGCGATCTCCCATCCATTGGTCAAGATTTCTCTTGAACAAGGCCAGCGAGGTGCTCTGCCTCACATGTACTGGGATTTTGTTCCACAGCATAGGGAGTCTTTGGGTGATGAATCTATCCCTCCAGCACGTCCTATTAATAGCCAAGTCAAGGTTTAAGTCTCCCGCCCTTGTGGCTCTGATGGATCTAGATTTTTTGAGGTGAAGCATATTCATCAAATCTGGGTTTGACATGGCCTTGTATGTTAGGCAGAGGTCACCTCTGAGCAGCGGTGTTTACTGAATAGAGCTGGAGTTCTTTCAGTCGGGCAGCATAGGACAGATTTTTGAGACCCTTTATCCTTTTGGTGAGGAACTTTTGTGGCCTCTCCAGCTGCTGCAAGTGTCGGGTCAGATACATTCCGAATGGGGCATTGTACTCAATCATTGGTCTGATGAGTGATGAGTAAAGGGAGACTATGACCTCCCTTGATCTAGATGAGAATCCCTTCATGATAAGGTGGGCAATGTAGAAGGTCTTCCTAACTACTTTAGCTACATGGGTGTCGAATGACAGTCTACTATCAACCTGGGTCCCCAGGTCCCTGATAACTTCTTCTGTGCTCAGTGGATTGCCACCTATTTGGTAGCTAGGGGTAACCTTGTTTTTCCCGAAGGGTATGACTATGCATTTTTTGGCATTTAATTTTAGGCCGTGGCTCTGGCACCAGTTATCCGTTTCTGTGAGACCCTTCTGAAGGATATCTGTGTCAGATGTGTTTTCTACTATGGCGCCCAGTTTGCAGTCATCTGCAAACTTTGTCAGCCATAACCCTCCTGTGTTTGCTTGTACTTCGGAAAAGTAGATGCCAAACAAGAGTGGGCCCAGGACTGAGCCCTGTGGGACACCACTTGTGACAGGCTTTGAGTCTGACATGGCGCCAACAGCTCTGACCCTGTGGGTTCTGTCACTCAGCCAGTTTGCAACCCATCTTGTGATGTATGGGTTGACATTTAAGCTGATGAGTTTTTCAATGATACCCGAATGGGGTATTGTATCGAAGGCCTTAGCCAGATCGAGGTAGGCTGTATGGACTGCCTTTCCCTCATCAATGGCTTTGGTGACTGTTTCGAAAAAGTCAACCAAGTTTAAAAGGCATGATCTGCCTTTGACAAAGCCAAACTGGGTTGGATCCAAAGTCTGCAAATTCCCTGTCTTTATTTATGAGGTTCATTATGATCCTCTCCATGGCTTTGCAGATAAGGCTTGTCAAGCTAATGGGCCAGTAATTTCCAGGGTCGGTGGAGGCACCGCCTTTGTGAAGTGGTACCACAGTTGCAGTGCGCCACTCCCTGGGTACGTATCCAGAGGTAAGACTTTGATTAAACAGCTGTCCTAGCTGTGGGTTTAATTCCTCATTGAGTTCATGGAGCACACAGCCGGGGACACCATCAGGTCCCATGGATGCTGTGTTTTTTGCTTTGGAGAGAGCAGTTCTCACTTGGGCGCTGGAGATGTTTGGGGGCTGCAATCGCTTGGTATAGATATCTCTCCTTTGGGGAGAAGTTTGCACTGAACCTGTCAGCCAGTATGTTGGCAATGTCTGTAGGATCAGTAATCTTCACATCATTTTGAACTAGCTCTGAGCATATCTGGGAGTTTCCTCCCAGGTTTCTAACATAGCTAAAGAAGGCCTTATGATTGTCTTTTGAGTCTTTAGCTATTTTTCTCTCGAAATTTGCTTTGGATGATTTTATGAGAGCTCTTAGTTTTTACTTATAGTGATCAAGGGTGTCTTACCTTTTAAGGATTTTGCTCTATCTTGTAGTAGCTTCCTCCTTTTGTTGTAGAGTTTGTTTATGGCTGGGGTCCACCAGACTGGACGCTTGCCTTTGGTACAAAGAGTCTTTGTTTTGCTTGGGATTGCCTTATCCATGCAGTCCTGCAGGTGCTGGTAGAAGGCATTTGTAAGTGATTCAGCGGCTTGAGTACTGTTTTCGGCCCGCTCGGGGGGCTTAAAGGAGAGCACACTAGTGTTTAGAAGTGTGAAGTCGGCTTTTGAGAAGTTCTTTACTGTGGTCTTTTTATTTCAGGTGGGGTGGGATGAGGACCTCCAGCGAGATTAGTTTGTGGTCTGATCTCACCAGTGAGGGGTACACCTCCGTGTTGAACATTGTGCTCCCATGTTCGTGATGATGAGATCAAGTATGTTATCTCCTCTTGTGGGGATGGTGACTAGTTGTTCCATGGCATTTGAGTTTATGAATTCCATGAACTTTTGGGCTAGGGTGTTTGGGCTTGAGTAGTGTTCCCAGTCTATATTAGGGTAATTGAAGTCACCTAGTATGATGGTGTTTGGTGATACATTTATCCTCTAGTGTTTTCAGGAAGGCCATGTGAGGTTCCTGAGTTTGTGAGGGTGGCCTGTAACATGCTACAATTTGCAGAGCAGTCTTGCCTATGGTTAATTGCACCTGGATGGTCTCCGATGCATCGTGCGTTGCCACCAGTCTTGAGGTGTGGGTGTCCTTGATGAATATGGATACCCTCCTTTCTTGGTATTGTCCAGATTTTGGGGCCGGAACGCATGATATGAGGTAAAACCTGATAGCGCTGGGGTGCTCTCAGGAGCCTTGAACCAGGTTTCTGTCACAGCACAGACATCGATGTTCTCCATACTGAGAAGGGCCTCGAGTGCGTGCATTTTGAGATTTAGACTTCTGGCATTGAGCAGCATTACCCTTAGTTTTTTTCCTTTTTGTGTTCTAGGGTGGTAGGTTTAGAATTTGAGCCTTGCCTAAAAAGGCACTATGGGGTGGCAAGAGCCTTTGCCAATATCCGAATCCCAGGGTGACAGGTGCAAGCCGCCCTTGAAGCAGCGTGGCTTGTCCAGCATGTCATCCCAGGCAGACAGACACTGGATCCCCTTTGAATGACACCAGTGTTTAAGCCAATTGTTAAAGCTGATCATCTTATCTCTGTATTGTGGCATCATTCTTGGTGAAGGTAGGATACTGCTCAAGGTCAGGGTCATACCTGTCTGGGCTACATAATCAGAGAGCTCCTTAATGTCTCTTTTCATGTAGTCCAAGGAGGTACGTCTCAGGTCGTTTACACCAGCGTGGACAATGACTGAATCATATTTGTACCTGCTGTTGAGAGACCTGAGTGCTTGCTTTATGTGGCGGATTCTAGCGCCCCACAGGCAGCTTACTGTGACCTTCTCCTTACTCAGTCTGGTGAGCGGGACGTCAGTGTGTCTGACTATGGAGTCACCAATGACTAGTGTGTCTGGCATTGTGTTTGGCCTTAAGGGCTGTGACTGTTTGACACTCTGACTGTGAGGTCTATGTGTTGCAGGTGTTGTGTTCTGAGGTGGTGGTTGTTTGGGTGTCTGCTTTGGTGGCCTCTGCTGTTTTGGTAGATTTTTGATCAGAGCCTCCGAGTATGTCTTTGTGTGTTTATGTGTATGATTTGAGGTTGTAATGGTAATATGTGAGACTGGGTCTATAGTGTGTGTGGTAACCTTCTCCTCCTGACTGGTCTTGCCAGTCCTATGTTGAGAGAGCTCAGCCTCCAGTTTGGCCGTATAGTTGCATCTCTCGCATTATTATTATTACATTTATTATTATTATTATTACTGTTATTGTTTTTGTTTCTGTTTTATTATTGTTGTTATTAATATATTATATTATTATTATTATTATTACTGTTATTGTTATTATTGTTATTATTATTATTGTTATTATTATTATTACTATTATTGTTTTTGTTTCTGTTTTATTATTGCTGTTATTAATATATTATATTATTATTATTACTATTATTATTGTTATTACTATTGTTTTTGTTTCTGTTTTATTGCTGTTATTAATATATTATATTTTATTATTATTATTATTACTATTGTTATTGTTATTATTATTGCTGCCATTAGTGTCATTATTATTTATTGTAGTATTATTATTATTATTATATTATTGCTTTTATTACTATTATTGTTATTATTACTATTATTGTTATTATTATTGTTGTGATTATTGCTGTTATTGTCATTCTTAATATGATTATTGTTATATTATTATTATTACCTTTATTGTTATTATTATTACTATTATTGTTTTTGTTTCTGTTTTATTATTGCTGTTATTAATATATTATATTTTTATTATCATTATTATTACAATTATTATTATTGTTATTATTACTGTTGTTTTTGTTTCTGATTTATTATTGCTGTTATTAATATATTATATTATTATTATTACTATTATTATTGTTATTGTTATTATTATTATTACTATTGTTTTTGTTTCTGTTTTATTATTGCTGTTATTAATATATTATATTTTAGTATTATATTATTATTACTATTATTATTATTACTATTATTGTTATTGTTATTATTGCTGCTATTCGTGTCATTATTATTCATTGTAGTTTTATTATATTGTTTTTATTAGTTATTGTTATTATTATTACTATTATCATTGTTATTTTTATTATTATTACTATTATTGTTATAATTATTGTTGTTATTACTATTGTTATTAATATTATATAATCTGATATGCATAACAAGTACATTGATTTTTCTTGCATTTAATATAACAAAATACATTTTAAACATACAAAAGAACAGTATGGTGAACAGCTGTGAAAAGTGTAGCAGGGTACGTGGTGAGAAATTAGCCACATGTCTTGTGTCCAGGACACTTGGAATCTTCTACCATTCAATGTTGTGTTGTCAATGTTTGATAAAGATTTCTTGGTAACAAACATGTTACATAAATTAAGTGGTTATCTGAAATATTGTGAATGCAGTTCCTAGAAAACATATTCTGTGTACAGAATACTTAATAAAGCAGTCAGACAATATTATTGTTAAGTTTGTGATAAATGAGTGCTCTTCCATAAAGTGCCAGTTTTCATGAATAGCCCTCATTTTTCAATATAAATACACTCCAAATTTCCCAGGAAAAGGGGCAGTCAGTGTCCGTAATCATATTTACTGAAATCTGGGTAACTTTGTGGAGATGGCCACACCATGACCAAGGCATTGGTGATTTATCTGTGCACTGAAATAGTTCATGCTTTGGCTATCCTTCTTGTAGCAGATGCTTGAGCTGAATAGGTTTATAGGTTGTAGATTGGTTCATAGGTCATAGAGCTGAATGCATGATAGAAATGCGGCACACCAAAGACTGACATTTAGAAGACTGATTATAATTTGTGACTTCAAAACCTCACAGCAGAAATGGAAAGAAACTTTCTATAAATTTCACAAATGTGGACATCCCTCATGTGTTGGCTACACCTCACACTCCTGCTACTTAGCTAGCTCATTCCCTCCAGTACAGCTCTGGAAGTTTATAATTTAACTTCCAGTGGTTGAACCCAGAGCCTTTTGAGAAAACCAAGTTATACCACCAAACAAGTCCTCCTGCACGAAAGGCAATTGCACGGCTCCACAAAGCAAGGTACATCCAAAAAGACAATGAGCCAGCAAACTGTGACCTGAAAAGAATTTATTGATTAAAGCAGCATAAAAAACAAATAACCAGACCGGTTTCGGCTGGTAAGAAACACAGCCTTCATCAGTGTCTGATGTCTATATGTTGTATGTTGTATGGTTTACTGTCAAAATGTGGAACGGCACTTACGCATACCTGGGGTGGTCGAATGCATGTTTTCCAGTTTCTGTAATGCTGATATGAAAATGTTCAAATCTGAATTAGCAAATGTTAGTGTTTATTTGCTAATATTAGGTCAACATTCTGATTAGAGATTGCACTACAGCAGGGATTGGGAAATTTACCCTTTTCCTCACTGTAGTGCGATCTTAGAGTTGGTATATATAAAATGTAGGAGGTGTAGGGGTGCAGGGGGGGCTTGGCCCCCTGTAAAACCGTAAAAACCTGTGCTTTAGGCTTACAATTCCCCCAGCAGCTTCACAGCAACAGCTTTAGGGTCTAACATCACCTCCTGATATTTTGAATAATTTCAAATGCAGACTTCAAGGTGATGATTTCTGACATTCTGTACAATGGACATTATCAAATTCAACAAGTAAATTCAACCAAGTGAATAAATTTTGTTGTGACATTCAACATTTGGTTAGTAAACCTATATGCATACATATAGATATATATAGATATATATACAAATGTGTGTGTGTGTGTGTGTGTGTGTGTGTGTGTGTGTGTGTGTGTGTGTGTGTGTGTGTGTGTGTGTGTGTATATATATATGTATATATATATAGATATATATATATATATATATATATATATATATATACACACACACACATACATACATACACACACACACACACACACACATATATATATACATATATATATATATATATATATATGTATATATATGGGTCTACTGCTCTACATCAAAAGAACATTTCTTCGAAATAGAGCAGGAGACCCACACTTCAGTGAAAGTGCACTTTCGCTGAAGTCTAGTTCCCCGGGCGACCCAAAAAACCCCCCCACTAAAACATGTTTTTGCAGGGGGGAAAGCCCCCCCTGCACCCCCCCATGTGGAGGGCTGTGCCACCCACACACCCCTACTTAAATATACCAACTCCAAGATCGCACTACAGCGGGGAAAAAGGAATATTCCAATTCCGCACTGTAGTGTAACTGCCAAAGTCAATGTTCTAAGTTTCACTTCTTCGAACAAATGGACTCGGTGAAGTGGGTTCGAAGAAGTGAAACTTCGAACATATGCACAGATCCTATATATATATGTATGTATATATGTATATATATCTACACATACATATGCATATTTGTGTGTGTGTGTATGTATATGTGTGTGTGTGTGTGTATTATGAGAATAGATGCATGTGCCACTCTATCGCTAAGCGGTAACATATGTGCTACTAAAGAACTAGCTATGTATAACTGATTTTTTTACTGTACTTAGGGTCCTTTCTGTTTCAGACAAGTATCACTAGCTCTGGTGTGTTTTGCTGTAAATACAGGACTGCGAGTTTCTCTCTCTGAGGGCAGTTGTGATGTTTAGGAAAGTTAACAGTTGTGTCAGTGTACAGCATGGAATGATGAATGGATGGGTGAACACTGATATTATCTCCCTGCTGGAATTCAGTAAAATAAGCAGATTGCCTGTGTTCAGATATTAACTGAGCATCCGTTTCTGGAAGTAAGTAATTTATATAGGGATCACTGTTCTTTCCAAAAGCTTGACACGTAAAGAATGCTGTCCTACTATATTGCCCTGATAGTCATTGCTTTTTCCATAGTTTGCAAAAATGTAATTGCCATTAAAACTGTAACATTCTTGTAAATTTAAATAAGTTCTGTAAGTCTTGCAATGGATTTTGGATGAACATTATAGCTGCTTCATCAGTTTTGTGTATATACAAGACAGAAATAGAAAATTCAATTGTCTTGTGGAATATTGGTACAAAGAGAGGTCTCCTCCATATTGGTTAATTTGGTATTAATAAATATACACTTATTTTAGTATTTTTAAGTTTTGCTAGAAAAATATGCAGACTGTTGAAGATACTTAACTTTTCCCTACAAGGTCATTCTAGAGATTTTCCTTTGCGGTTTCAAAAGTTCCTTCTGCCCTTTAAACGGTACCCATCAAAAAATCCTCTGTGACATGGATCATGTCTGACAAGTCTGAGGCTTTGGAAAATATAACACCTGCCTTGTGATATTTAAATTTCTGAATGGGTGTATTGAAACTACTCATTCAGTTTTCCTTTAAATTGATCACATTGCATTTTAATGCTTTTGAAATGAATTTCACTTTGACAGTGTTCATTGGCTGCATTTAAGATTTGTTATTATTACTTTTCATCTTTATAGTACAAGTTAATAATCTTACAGACTAATGTAAAATGTTATCTTACTTCAGTTTGTTATACACTGCCACCACTGTCCTATTAGTCATTCAATTCACTTCCTATAACCTATAGATACCTTACTGACTGTCTAGGATTCCAAGCCTGCTACCACCCTTCGATCTAATGAAGATTTTTTTTTTGTTGTTCACTAACCTTTTGCTCCAAGTAGTTTTCTGTATTTCCATCTTCTGTAGAAGTATTGAAAGACCCGAGAGATATGACGCTGATTAACAAGTATAATGTGGGATAATACTTGCATAATTTTGGAGTTGCACTGTATCTAATGAATCTCTTCACAAATGTAGCCACTTGTTTAGAAGTGATATTTGCAGTAATATGCAAACATTCTGATGCAATGTTTATCCTTCTCCAATGGAGTTTTCTTTATTTCTGCCTGCAGATTTCTAACATATGACATAAATAGCTCATTTTGGTTATTTGTAGGAGCAGGATACTGATTGCTGGTTAATTGTGAGGAATTAGCCAACCCAATTCGGCTTTGATAAAGGCAGGTCATGCCTACTAAATATGGTCGACTTCTTTAAGAAAGTCACTAAGGCCATGGATGAGGGCAAACTATGGTATACTGCCTACCGTAAGCTTCACTTGGCCAAGGCATTTCAGACACCTCCTCAATTAAGTATTGTAAGTAGACTCACAAAACTGGGCATGAATCCTTATGTCTCCAGATGGATAGCCAATTGGCTCAAGGACAGGACACGTAGTTAAAGTGGGTGATTCTAGTTCCAGCAAGAGGTCATTTACTAGTGGTGTGCCACAGGGATCAGTGCAGGGACCACTCCTGTTTTGAATATACTTCTTGGATGCCAAAGCCAATATGGAAGGCCTCTGGATGACAATATTTTCAGATGACTGCAAACTGGGGTCAATCATTGAATACCCCACTTTTGTAGATATCCTTAAGGAGTGTCTAAATCAGGCAAATGATTGGTGTCATAACCACAGCCTGAAACTAAATGCCAAGAAATGCATTATTATACCTATTGGGAAATCAAATATCCCTGCTAAATCTAACATTAACAACACAACCTTAAGAGAATATTCAGAGGTGAAGGATCTAGGTACACTGATAGATAGTAGCCTGAACTTTGACCATCGTGTCCACAGTGGTGATGAACTTCTTCTACTTAGCAGAACTTATAAGTATAGGTTTGGCATCCAGATCCAGGGAAATTATAGCCCCACTCTGCCCATCCCTCATTAGACTAACAATGCGCCATACAGAATGTAGCCGATTAGGCACTTACTACAGCTGGAGCGACCTCACTAAGAAAATACAGGGTATTAACAACATGTCCTGTGTGAATAGACTGAAAGCCTTTCCCAATTACTCTGTCTCCTATCGACTGTTAAGGGGTGACCTATGCCGGATGTACAAGGCACCCACAAATTCAGCCTTGATGGAGCTGCTGTATATCTGCAAGACAAGCAGTACGAGGGTCACCCATTCTAGGTATCTACATTTAGTCAATGAATAAAACAGAACATGCTGGAGAGACAGGTATGTGTCCCAGAGATTGCCCCTTCTGTGGAATAGGCTTCCTATTCACATTAATCTGGACTGATGGATGGGGAATCATAAATTCACACTTGGGGCAGTGCTATGCCCCTTTTTGATAAGGGTAATCTGTGAAATCTGTAAAATACTCAAGGTATATTCACAATCCCATATACTGGGCAAAATCATGTGATATTGTCTAGACTTGTAAAGGCTTCTGAGCTGTTAGCCTATCCTTTGAACCTATGAACCTATGGAACTACTTATACCTTGGCCAAATAGTAGGTTAATGCTGCTGGTTAAGTCAGGAATATCAGAACATTTAGCCGTGATAATATAGGCATTGAGAGGTTTTATGCCATGGCAATAATACCCTTCTAGAAAGATACAGTATACGTGATGTTTGATGCACTTGGAAGTATCTAACTTTTGTTTTAGTGCTGTTGAGCGTGTAAATATTTGTTAGTGTTGTAAAGACTGCCGAGTACAGGTAATACTCTCTCATTCTGTCTTAATTTTATTTTTATGATTATCATTTTTCTATTTATAATCACATGTTGTTTTTCTTTCACTTGTTATCTTTAAAACATCTTAAATGTCAGCAGCTAACAGTAGATGACAGATAAAATGCTGTTAAATCTGGTGACGGCAAAATCCAGCCACTTCAAGGGTGAGGGACAATGGAAGAGTAGTTACCCATATATGCAGTATGGTATACCAAACTCCATGTGTCTCTTGTGAAGGGCTCTTAGGTGACATTATAAGATCATTTGCTGAACAGTTACAAAACAGTTTCTTTACTTGATTATGACCTACAACCTTTTAGCTAGCAAATGCATTTTTCTGACTGCTCACTGTATCTGATAAGTGACTTGTGAAAAAGATGAGAAACTCCAGTCTTTAGTAATTAGGTTTATTGGCTATGATTCGACTAAATCAAATCAGTGATGGCCAATTAAGATGACCTTTAAAGTACCTTGTCACCACACTGCTCTGACTTGTTTTGAGCTATATAAAATTTCAGCCGCAGGAATAAATTGACTGTTTTAAGCAGTTTCAGTAAAACTGTGCCATTCTTGCTAAAAGGCTTACTTCTAAAGAAAGAAGTAACAGTAGTGTAGTATGTGTATTTGTAATTTCTGTGACGTCTGCACAGTTTATTATGAATAAAGAATAGTGTATGTGCTTATGAACTAAAATGATTTGCTGTCCTCATGTGTACTAATGTCTGTCCTCCAAGTCCATCTAGAAAAATAATATTTTCTGTTGTGTTAATGTAGTCTCAGTAGCAATACAGGTAGAACACTTACCTTTGGTCCTGAAAGATCAGAAGGTTGTGGCTTCTATTTCCACACTTTGTAGCTGGATTCAATTTCAAATACCTACACTGCAGTATTGTATAAGGGTATGCTGCACTCCCAAGTGTGCCATCCTTTGGATGAGATGTTAAATCAAGGCCCTATCTACCTGAGTTGGTTGAACAAAAAGATTTTTTTCAACCTGTTTTATAATTTAACAAGGCAAATGGACACATTTTTGATTTTTATTTTGAGATCTTCCGACAATTTTTTAAGACAATATTCAATATAAAAAAGGCTTAATGCCATTTGAAAAATCCATTACCTTTTGCAAATATTTAATTATTAATAGAGAATAATTCCGTGTTGTGATATTTCCAAGCCACTTTTATTCTTGCTGGTACTGTACTTTTCACTTCCTGTTTAGGAAACCAGATGCCAGTGCCAGCCACACACGATTGTTCAGACAACTAAAGCCAGTGTTGGCCATAACAGCAGATTCTTTAATCCCAGCGAACATGCAGATATATTAAATATAGTAGCATCGTAACTCAGAAAGACAAAGCAAGAGATGATATGGATGAGAGGTGCATAAATTCAGCAGTAAGTGATGGTTTCAACACTGTCATAAATAGATAAAGCATTGGCATTATTTGGTTAATAGAGATGACTCTAAGCTCAGACATAATTTATTTTAGCTGGAGAGCCAGACCAAGGTAGAACAGAAGGAAGAAATCTATATGGGCACCTCTAAGGTGTAGATGAATTCATGTCTGGTAGTTAGTGCAGGTTATTAAGGCTATGTGCTGTTATTGAGCTGCTCCTTGTAGTCAGTGGTTTAATTCCCACAGTCTCCTTTTTCCTACTGTGGGACTCTGAGCAATCAGTTATCCAGACAGTGCTCTTGGGTAACTTGACAATGAGGCTAGACTCCTCAGTGGTCTTCTGTATGACTGTATGATGACAGCTCAAGTTGGGTAATGAGTTTTTTCTTTAACTCTGCTTAATCACGAAATTCCACCACACTCAAGGGTAGATTACTTCAGAGTGTGGGATGGTAAATAAAAAAAGGCTGCCACTAGTTTGCAATGTGACCCTGGGTTCGGTTAGACTAAGTGAGACAGTGAGAAGAAGGTAGTGACCAACTGGTACATCAGAAAGAGGGTTAAGGCTGTGAACTGTAGTTCCTGGGGTTTGATACCCTCAACCATTGTTTGCCTACCTTGATGAAATCACTTAACCAGATATTTCTCCCAGGGTCACCCCCTAAAATGAAATAGTGTGTCTAGTTGGCCTACCTTCTTAGCAAATAGGTGTTATTATTATTATTATTATTATTATTATATTAGAAAATGCTATTGAGAAGGAGACTGATAGGCCTTTCCCTCGCTATGGACATGGAAACCTGCTGTAGGTTATCACAGGGATACCAACAAAATTAATGAAAACAGGCTTGGAGAATAAACTTGCAGAATGTTTTTACTGCTATGTTTTACATATAGTAAACTAGCTGAGAAAAGAAAATATTGTGACCCACTGGCAATTTTTGTCTTGAATAGAATCCAAGCTTTTCAGTAGTATAACTGTGTGTGTGTTTGTGTGTGTTAGGGGGAGGTGTGGGAGTGTATGTGTGTGTTTTCTTGAGTTCAACTATTCGTATGCCGAGATGGACTTGTACTCAGATACCCAGATGATTGGAGGCAGGAGAGACCCTACTTAGCTGACATTTTGGGGATATCCTACTGTATACATACCTCTCAACTGTCCCTGATTTTAACTCGAATTTTAGTTCTGTCTCTCTTAATCCCTCCTAAAACATGTGACTCTTGGAGGGGAAGTGGTGATTTAAACTTATTTTTCTTCAGAAAATGTATATTAATTCATATTCTGTTATGCTGTTGATGTCTCAACTTAATAGTACTAAGATTTTAAGTGTCCCTGATTGTCCCTGATTTTGTCTGGATGTGTTCCTGATTCTATTGAAATTTGTCCATGATTGGTTGAGAGCTATGATCACATATTATTTTGTATTTCGCTGAGTTTTGATACCTTTGCATATCATTAATTTGCCAAATGGCCCCTACACACACTTTCTGGTATCTCCCACCCTCAGCCAAGCTCTCATATTCAGTGATGAAGTAATAGGCAAACTGGGCTGGAAGGAGGTCTTTGGATTCTTGAGGTCAGCTGGGCTTGGCGCTGGGAGGGAGTGGAGACAAAATGGTGTGGAAATATCTTTTAGTACAAAGAGCCTCTGCAGCTGTATTAGTGTTCAGGTTGGGCCTGAAGCTATGCAGAAATGACAGCTGACTCACAATTGCTTCTTGTGTGTGTGCCATGTGCATGTGTATGTGTGTGTCTGCATGTGTGCATGTGAGACATAAGTGTACCTGGTTCAACCAGGACCCAGGATCCCCACCCCCAATCCGCACTTCAACTGAAGAGCAAAAAAAAAAAGCTCTTCACTGTAATAAGAGAATCCATGCATTTTATGTTAACGGCTTATTATAGTTTGATCTGTGCCCCCCCCAGCTCTTCCATTGAAGAGAAAAAAAAAACAGATGTTTCTTCTACTAGCAGACCAAACAGGTGGCCAGATGTATAACACATCCCCTTACCTACTGCCCAACTTATTTAGGTCGCATTTCTGTGGCCTGCCCTCAACACTCCCTCAATATAATTTGTTTTAAACTGCAGCAACTAGCAAACTGTTTGTTACAGTTTATATCTGCCTACATGGAGCACTACAGTCATTCTGCTTTAGTTAAAAAAAAGATTTTCCTTTTGGAACTCTAGCAAACTGCTAGCTACAAATATAGCAAACTGTTGCTTCCATTCATACCCTGCCTGCACAGAGCACTATAGTTAAAAATATATATTTTTTAAATTGTAGCAAACTGCTTGTTACAGATGTAGCAAACAGTTGCTACAGTTTAAAACTCTGTCTGCACATGGTGTTATAGCACTCAGGTTTTAGTTAAAACAAAAAAAATATTTTTTTTACTTTTAAACTGCAGCAAGCAGTTGCTAAAGTTTTAACCACACACTACTGTACTCAGGTTTGAGTGCAAATGCAAAAGCCAGTATTGCATTAACAAAAGATCGGGATCAGCAGGTTGTGCCCCCCCCCCAACTCTTTTCATCTGGGGAAGTTGCCATTCTTGCTCTGCCCTAGCTATGTTACTGGTGTGTGTGTGTGTGTGTGTGTGTGTGTGTGTGTGTGTGTGTGTGTGTGTGTGTGTGTGTGTGTCTGTTACACAGAATCAAAATGGCTAGTGCTGTTGTGAAGACTCACTTTTGGTAAGTTTGAGAGTAGAGTTGTTGCAAGCCAGCTGTTGTCCATTGTCGGTATGATGGTGTGGAGCAGTAGAGAATAGTTGTCTCTGCAAAGCTGGATAATGATTCCCAGATTCTGAGAGGCTCCCCCTAAGAACTTGGTATATTCCAGTTATCACATTTGTATTTTGTCTTAGGCTTTCCTCATCATCATCAGCACTTTTTTTGCTCCATTCACAATACATTTCTAGAAAGCTCAAAGTCTTCTTTTTTATACCTAGATTGTCTGTGTGATAGACTTTTCTCTGCACTTACTAATGGGAAATGTTTACCATTAGAATCTGTTGTCATGATAAGTGATTTAAGCTGGTGCCCTTTCTTAACCTTGAATTGTAGCTATGTTCAACAGAGTGGCTTAAATTATATAAATACAACATTTCTGTGAAGTGTATCTGTGAGCATCTTTGTGACTGCCAGTATTGTTCTGCTTTTAATTTGACTCGAGAGTTGGTTATCGAATCTGTATATGAAGTACTGCAGTGTAATGTTTGGCTTTGTTTTGCTGTATCAGATAACAAGTGTAGTAACTTTTGAAATTTTCCTGTAAGAAATTAAAGTATTGGTGATCCGTAGAATTATAATGACTTCAAGTGTAATAGTAGTGCTTGATGTGGTTCCTTTAAAAGTGAGTCTTAAAATCAATGTTCTAGCCAAAACTGCAAAAGACAAGAAACATAATCACTTTCTAAAGATAATAATATGTCACTTATGAGTCACACTTATTTATTCCTTTTCTAATGAAGTGTTCTACTCACGTCCCTGTTTTTGTGGTTTAGTTATAATTTGAAGGCAGCACTTCTTCAACATCCCTTATTTTTTCATAACACTTATACTGTTTACCTTTTCACATTAATATTTTTGTTGGTTATGCTCCTCTGTGTTTTTTCCCTTGTTTTTACTGGTTCCAAGTCATTTAAATTTAAAAGGACAGCAGAAGCGCTTATCAGATTCTTCCCCTGTCTCTTTGATACCTAAACGTCAAGTGTTTTCTCTGTCATTTCAGGGAATGTTGTGTCTAATTTTGTTTCCTCATAGTTATGTCATATTTTTGGGTGGGGAAGGTGTGGGACTTTCCAAATTAACAGTGATGTCATAAGAGAGTAGGACAAATACAAACACAAAAAAAAAAAAAAAAAAAATTCCTTGTTTACTGCCTTTCTAAGCTAGTATAGTCCAGTTTTCAGCTAGTGCTGAATTCAGGGCTGTGATACTAGTTTCTGAGTTGCCCATACCTTCTTGGATAGAAGGAAGTTTATCTGTTCACCTGTGAGAGAGGGAGGTTTTGAGCAACCTATCTGTCCCTGGAGGAGTGGTTCCAGCCCACAAGTTAGTAGTTTATTGGCCATTTTGGGCTAATTTCTATCTCTTTCATTTCCCTACTATAAAAACCGCGTTTACATGGTTTTACACAACGGGCAGTGCTGGTTAGATATGGTTAAATTATTCCCGGCTCCACTAAGTCTCCTCTTCAGTTTTTCCCTAGAAACTAGTCTAACTCTCATCCTAAGCACTCAAAAAGCATCTTACAGCCCAGTACTTGCTCAGACCTAATAGCAAGCACTAATATACCCTGACACTGATTGCCCAGAAGGGCAAGGCTCTTTATTCACCCCTCGCCAACCAAGCGACTAAGCAGCTCACCCTACTATTCAGGCATGACCAAAGGGCAACTTCAGGTGCACTCTCCAGTCCAGCTGGTGAATCTGGGTATCCTTAGGCAAAGTTACAACTGCCTCATGTACACAGACAACCCTCTCCTCCTACCACAAAATGCTAACATATGCAAGAGATGCAATTATACAGCCAAACTGGAAGCTAAGCTGTCTCCACCCAAGACTGAAACAGGCAGTCAAGAGGAGAAGGTTAACACTTGCACCACACCTCCAGCCACAGACAGACCTACTAAAACAGCACTGGCAAAAAATACACATAAATACACAAAATCATACTCGGAGGCTCTAAATAAAAACTTGCAAAAGCATCAGAGACCTCCAAAGCAGACACCCAAACAACTTATACTTCCTGTCACAAACCAGACAACACATAAAACACAAAATCAGTGTTCTGCACAATCACAGCCCTTAAGGCAAAATAACATACCTAACACACTAGTAATAGGTGACACTAGGCTGTACAAGCAGAAGGTTACTGTTAGCTGCCTGTCGGGAGCCAGAATCCAGCACATAACAAAAGCACTCAGGTCACTCCAGAACAAGTACAAATATGACTCTGTCATTGTTCATGTTGGTGTGAATGACCTGAGATGTACCTCCCTGGACTACAATGAAAGAGACATGGAAGAGCTCTCTGATCATGCATCCCAGGCTGGTATGACCCTGAACCTGAGTAGCATCCTGCCCTCACCAAGATTGATACCTCAGTATAAAGAAAAAATTATCAATTTCAACAGTTGGCTAAGCTTCTGGTGTCATTCAAAGGGGATCCAGTGTCTGTCAGCCTGGGAAGACATGCTCGACAAGCCGTGTTGCTTCGCAAGAGATGGCTTGCACCTGTTGCTCCTAGGCTTTCGAATACTGGCCAAGACTCTTGCTGCCGCCATAGTCCCTTTTTTAGGCAATGCTCAAAAGTCAAACCCACCTCCGTAAACAGCACAATTAACAAAAAACTGAGGATTATGCTACTCAATGCCAGGAGTTTATATCTCAAAATGCACACGCTCGAAGCACTCCTCAGTATGGAGAACGTCGGCATCTGTGCAGTGACTGAAACCTGGTTCAAGGCTCCAGAGAGCACCCCAGCACTACCGGGCTACAACTCATACCACACGTTTCAGCCACAGAACACGGACTGAAACACAAAAGGAGGGGGTGTATCCATATTCATCAAGGATACCTACACCTCCAGGTTAGTGTCGCAGCATTATACCTCTGAGATCATCCATGTGCAGCTAACATCAGGCAAATCTGCAATGCAAATTGTGGCCTGCTACAGATCACCCTCCATGACCCAAGACCACCACTTCACCTTTCTGGAGACACTGGAAAACATGAAGGCCCTAACCAAGACCCTGATATTGGGCGATTTCAATTACCCTACCATTCACTGAGAAAACTGCTTGAGTACAAATTCCCAGGTGCAGTGCTTCCTTGAATTCATCAACTCAAATGCCCTGGATCAGCTGGTAAAGTCCCCTACCAGAGGTGAAAACATATTGTACCTGGTCATCACCAACACGGGTGACAGGTGTTCCACACTGGAGGTCAACCCGTCACAGGTTAGATCAGATCATAAACTACTCACTCTGGATGACCACACCCCACCAACACCCCCAACTAAGGAAACCACAGTAAAAACTTTTCTAAAGCAAACTTCACCTTACTTAAGACATAGGTGGTAAGTTTCACAGACCCCACGTTAAAGGATAATGCTGCCCAATATGCAGAAACCTTTACAAATGCACTCTGTGAGCACCTACAAGGATGCATGGATTGTGCCATCCCTATCAAAACCAGGACTCACTCCTCTAAGAGAAGGAAACCAGTTTGGTTGATCCCTGCAATAAACAGGTTATACAATAGAAGGAGGAAACTAGTTCAGAAAAAAAAAGCAAATCCCAAGAAGGAAAGACATCCCTGATCAGTATCAGTAAGAAACTAATGTCCCTCATGAAATCATCCAAGGCTAACTTTGAAAGAAAAATAGCCAAGGATCCAAAAGATAACTACAAAGCCTTCTTTAGCTATGTTAAGAATCTAAGTGGCAACTCACAGATATGCACTGAACTAGTGCAAAACAAAACAAAATATACTGAACCTACTGATATTGCCAATATCCTGGCAGACAGATTCAGTGCAACCTTCACCCCCCTCTCACCTCCAAAAGGGCCCACAGCAATACCGGAAATGTGTAGTGTCCCAAAAATCATAGATGCACAGCTGAAAACAGCCCTTTCAAAAGCCAAAAACACAGCATCAATGGGCCCAGATGGTGTCCCAGGCT
This sequence comes from Protopterus annectens, assembly GCF_019279795.1. NCBI lineage: Eukaryota > Metazoa > Chordata > Ceratodontiformes > Protopteridae > Protopterus > Protopterus annectens. The sequence continues at coordinate 1,875,316,078 of NC_056732.1, forward strand.
GCGTCTTGCATGAACTACAGAACGAACTAACCCCCCACCTAAACACGCTGTTCAACCTCAGCCTCTCCACAGGCTACATGCCCATAGACTGGTGCACAGCAACGGTTATTCCTCTCTACAAAGGAAGGGCCACAACTGACCCTGGTAACTATCACCCCATAAGCCTGACTAGCCTGGTCTACAAGGATATGGAGTGCGTCATCATGGAACTTATTAACAAAGACATTGGGAAACTCCAACACTTGACCCAACCCAGTTCAGCTTTGCTAAGGGCAGATCATGCCTACTAAACCTGGTTGACTTCTTTGAGACAGTCACCAAGGCCATAGACGAGGGAAAGGTGGTTCACACAGCCTACCTTGACCTTGCCAAGGCTTTTGACACCATTCCCCACTCGGGTATTACAGAAAAACTCACCAGCCTCAACATAAACCCCTACGTCACGAGATGGGTTGCCAACTGACTTACAGACAGAACTCACACGGTAAGAATAGCGGGCTTCAGGTCCGACTCTAAACCAGTCACAAGTGGTGTCTCGCAAGGCTCGGTCCTGGGACCCCTACTGTTCGGCATATACTTCTCAGAAGTACAGACAAATACAGGAGGACTATGGCTAACCAAGTTCACTGATGACTGCAATCTGGGAGCCATAATTGACTCTCCGGCTGACATGGACATCCTCCAAAAGGGCCTTACTGAGATGGACACCTGATGTCAAAGTCATGGCCTCAAGCTAAATGCCAAAAAATGCATAGTCATCCCATTTGGGAAAAACAAAACACCCACGAATTACCACATAGGTGGCAGCCCCCTTAATACAGAAGAGGTAATAAGAGATCTGGGGATCCAGGTAGATAGTAATCTCTCCTTTGACAATCATATTGCCAAAGTAGTTAGGAAATCCTTCTATGTACCCCATCTAATTACTAAAGGGTTCGCATCTAGAAATAAAGAGGTTATAGTGCCCCTCTACTCGTCACTCATTAGACCCATCATAGAGTACAATGCCGCATTTGGGATGTACCTCACAAGACACTTCCAACAGCTGGAAAGACCACAAAAGTACCTCACCAAGAGGATTACTGGCCTCAAACATATGTATTATGCAGCCTGACTGAAAAAACTCTGGCTGTACTCAGTGGCATATCGCTTACTCAGAGGTGATCTCTGCCTGACTTACAAAGCCATGTCCAACTCAGAATTGATGGACATGCTCCACCTAAAGAAATCCAAGTCACTGTGAGCCACGTGCTCTAGTGAGCTAAACCTCACCACAACAATAAATAGAACATGCTGGAGGGATAGATTCCTGTCACAGAGACTCCCCATGCTTTGAAACAAAATTCCAAATTACATCAGGCAGAGCCCCTCACTAACACTCTTCAAGAGAAACCTGAACTTTCATGGTAAACAAATGCCAATAAATGAATAAATATTTCCAGGGCATAATGCAAATGAGAGTACGAATTTTGTCAGCTACAAAGAAGGCTCTCAATGGAGCCTTCTTGAACACTTAGTGAGTTTGTCCAAGACTGCCCTAAGCACTGAGCACCTACTCTGAACAACAAGTTCTTCATGCTTGGCTACTGCTAGTTTTATGAATCACTGTCAGATATTTCCTTGCACTTGTCTGCAAATACCATTTTTGGCTTTAGTACATGTTTTTTAAATTTAGTCCAAATCATTTGGAAAAGCCCACGTGTAAGTGAGCAGTGCAGAATGTGATAACTTGTAAAATGTTGGCCTGTTTTTTTTCTTTTTATTGATACATGTCTGCATGGGAAGTCTATTAGTCTTGTTTTCAGGAAATGAATAAGGTGACAACTGTCTGTAGAGCAAGATTTATATATTTAGTCAAGGTAACTGCCTCCTCATGCAACCATGGCAAACCACTAACTGAATAAACACACACTGATTCAGAACTCCGACATCGCAGGCATGCAACCATGGCAAACCACTAACTGAATAAATACACACTGATTCAAAACTTCGACATCGCAGGTAACATGATGGTGATGGCCGAACAGTATCAGATGCTGATGGAGGTAAGGGTGAAAGGTTATACAGCTAGTCTAGAGTATAAGTTAAGTTCAGGGTGCAACCCCTGAAATAGGATGCAAAGCATACTACCCTTTTCAGTTTATTGAAAATGGGTTGTGCTGGTGTCATGAATATGTCTGTGTTAGGGATCAAGCATATATATGGGTTGAGCACTTGTTTCTCAGTTATTTTTAATATACGATGTGCTGATAATGTTTACTTACCCCAAACCATCTGACCAGTGTTTGCCTAACAGAAACTGCACAAACAGAAAACGGTACGGGGGGACATATGTTTTGCACTCTGTCCCTTCCAATTAAATGCGCTGGTTCCTTTAGCAGTGCACGTTGAGAAAAACATCATTTATAATAACAACTTTGCTGGAATATGAAAATCCTTTTCACTAAGATAGCTTTTTTCATGGAATGCACATCACTGGAACATTGAACTGAAAATTTTGAAAATCAACTGCATTTTGGCAGATGTTATTAGTACTGCATTCACTATAAGGCTAGCCTCCTGATCTTACATTATTTGCAACTATAGTATAATTTATTTATTTTTGTCAACTGGAATGTATTTTCATTGTCAGCATCAACTACTGTAGCAAACTACACAATTCTTCCTTGCTAACCTGGTGAGTATTTGTGGCATGTGCTAAGACATAGCTAATGCATAGTTATGCAAGAACTTAACTGACCCCATGTGGTTACTTGCCTTATATTTTTTGATCACAGTTATGAATTATATAATTGTGTTTATAGTGATTGTGCTTAGGAATTTTGGTCATTGAGAAACTGAAATGCCATTAACTCATTTTTTTATTTATTTATTCTTTGTTGACTAGGTTAGTCCCACTAGGCTAGTGGCCTCTTTTTAGGGGAGACCTGGGGTGGTATTTATACTGTTAGGGGAAATTTGGCCAGGGCATCAGGGAATTTCCACTACTATTTTGAATAGGTGCCATGGGGTCCTTTATATCCACCTCAGCATGAACTCAAGCAGATGGGACCTCAGTTTAATGTCTCATCCAAAGGACAGCACACTCAGGAATGCAGCACTGCAATCTGAGCAATCCTTCTAGCTGTTGTGAGAATAGAACCCACAAACTTCTGCACTAAAGGCGTGTGTGATACTTGTTGCGCCACTGACAGTCCTCATGTTTGTATTTTCTGAATTATATGCAAGTATTTGGTTACTTTTTTGTATTCAGTTAACCCACACTTTTTGATGTGTATAGTAATTTTTCTGAAATGTAGGGAAGCAGCAACTTACAAACAGATCCATGTTCATGCTGTCACTGACATCAGATTGAAGGGCTTTGTATTAGCCCAGTAAGTGTTGCAGTTTAGGTATAAATTTAAGGGTAAGTACCACTGTGCAAGGTACTTGCCATCAGACCTCCCAACCGTCCCGAATTACTTGGTTTTTACCGGGTTTTGGGGTCCAAATGAAGGGTGCCACGATTCCCGAGTGGCACCCCTTCATTTCCGATTTCTTTGCATTTGTTTTTTTTATTTTTTTAAATTTTGCGCTTTTGGAGCTGACGTCATCGCGTGCGCGATGACGTCAGCTCAGTCAGTGCTACCAGCCAGTCGGAATTGAGCTCAAGGAGATCACATCATCATTTCCGGCTGGCTGCGAGCAGGCGGGAACGGGAAGTGCTTTGAAAGTTTAAAAAGAAGCATGCTGGCGATGGCGTTACAAGCTTACTGTGTCGAGACTCGAGAGAAGAATGCTGGCTTTGCTTATGCTGCTGACAGTGGGAGTCGGGACTTTGCTGATGTTGCCTTTTCAGATGGAAACTGCTGACTTTGCTGTTTGCTTTGTACAAGTGACGATCTTTGCTTCTGCTGCCGTTTTGGATGCTGACTGCGAGTGCGAAGAGAGGGACTTGGCTTCTGCTGCCATTTCAGAGGCTGACTGCTGGCTGGCTTTGGACTTTGCTGGGAAATGGAATTAGGACAGTCACGGAGGTAAGGGAAGTGTGTGTGTGTGTGTGTGTGTGTGTGTGTGTGTGTGTGTGTGTGTGTGTGTGTGTGTGTGTGTGTGTGTGTGTGTATGCAGCAAGCGCTTCTGTGTGTGTGTGTGTTTCTTAATTAATACACTGTATTTACGTGCCTTATTCTTTGGGATTTTGTTTTGTTGTGTTCATTGTGATAGTGAATATGTTAAAAAAGAAACAATCTGATTATCTTGCATATGTTTCTAATATAAGATAAAGAAAGGAGACTGGTATAAACCAGAAAGATTCATACATAAATGCATTATATTCTTTTTTTTGTTTTTTCAGGATAA